>NC_062271.1:7500-376250 GCF_916048215.2 Malus sylvestris | reverse complement strand
AATTAATTCGAATTAATTTAATGATCAGCTCAGCTCTCTCAGCTGGGAGCTAGCTAGGGAGAGTTATATATGTAGTATTAGATAATATAATATTTAGGGAGAGTTATATATATAGTTATAGCGTAGTACTCACTGTCTGCTCCTCCAAGCTGGTTAACTGCTTCGATAAATCGCTCATGGAGATCGAGGGTCCATTTGAGTCGAGGTTTGGCATCGGTTGAGAGGACAAGGCCTGAATCTCCTGCAGGGTTATTTTGGTCACCTTGCTGTAGAAACAAATGCCTTTCAGAAGGGATGTTAGGCATCGATATTCTACTTGAAGAAGCAGAAGAGTGGATGATGTTCTTTCCTTGGTGCTGGTGCTGGTGTTGGTGTTGGTGTTCGTTTTGGTGGTGGTGCTGCAGCTGATGATGGTACATCATCTCTGTGTGTGTATAGATATATATAGATTTTTCTGTCTTCAAGAATCAAAACCTAATCTCTCTTTTCTTTTTCTTTTCTTCTCTCCTGGATATATATCTGTGTATTTGCCACAAACCAAAGGGTGTGGTGAAGATGGCCTTTTATAAAGCAAGCGAAATTGGTTTGTGGGGTACGATTAAGGTTTTAAAAGACGCTAAGTACTAGTTGGGCGGTGGGTTGGGACCTAGCGTCTAGGCGGGTCTAAGCAGGCGCCTAGGCGGATTAGGCGGATTTAATTAAATCTGTTATATTTCGTGTAAATAAGTGTTTGTTTATATTTAAAATATATATGATTTCATCATAAACTACAAAATGGAATGACATATAAATTATGAGTTATTGGAACATAATGAAAACATAGGAAACAAGTATATAATGTGTGTTCCTTTAAGTATTCTACAAGTCTCTTACAATTTATTGAAAAAATAAAATGCAAAATGAAAGTTATTTATTTTTTGTTTAAGTGAGTCGCAACCTAGGCATGTGTCTATGCGGGTTTGGGTTGGCTAGAAGGGCGTCTCAGTAGGCCTATGCGTCATTTCTTAATTTTCAAACGCCTAGGCATTAATTGGAGCAGTGGCCAACCGTTTAGGGCCTAGGTGGCGCTAGGCGGGAATTTTTAGAATAGTTGTCGAATGATATGAGGGGATTGGCATGGCAATATGATACATATAAACCTAGATATTAATCCTTGAAAAAGATTATCTTTAGACTAAAACCTTAACCAAGATTAAAAAAAAAAAAACTAATTATAGTCCTTTGACTTATGTCCAAGTTAGCATTATATTTAGGTCAAATCGGATAAATGATCCATGTGGTCATAAAGTATTCGAAAAATAGCCAATGTGCTAAAAAAACTCGGATTTAAACCCCTGTGATGTACTCAGTTAGCAAATTTAGTCCAAAAGTTTTTTTTTTCCATTATCAAAGTATGAATTTGGGGTCATTGAATTCATCCGCCACCCCAGAGTCGATAGCACCAAAAGCTCCATTCCGAAAACACACTTTGTTTCCTCCACCTAATCACAATCACGAGAAATCCAATAAACACATCAGTCCAACAATTTCACAAACACTCAAATTACAAATGGAAATTTACACGTACTTGCAAATCTAAGAGAAGAGGCATATGGGTCTCCTCCACTTTGGCGGCCAACGAGACGCAGGCGACGGCGGCGAGCTGACTCATCCACGGCTTGCCTCTTTGAAATGGCCGGCTAGCAAGGAACCTATCAAAGTAGTTCACAACCAAAATGGTTGTCAAAGAGGAGAAGCCATAGTGTGCCTTTACACTTAGAATCTACTTAACCACCTCCTTCCAAGCTGCCATCAAAGACCTATCTGAGATTTCTCCACTGAAATGCACATGGGTTTGTTCCTCTTTGGAGATTAGAGAGGAAAGTTCATCATTTTCCCAGAACATATCACTTTCTAGGAAAATCAAAGGGAAAGATGACTGCTTTTTTGAAAACCCATCACAGTTCTCACTCTCCTCCTCACTACCATTGTCTCCCAAATATTCCTCAAATCCTTCTTCGCATAATAATAAAGGATCGAACGCCATTGGAGGGTTTTGGAGCTCTTAGGGTTCTTCTTGCAGAGCCATCTTCTTCGGAGAAGAAGAGACTTTGGTCATTACACAAAAAGAACAAGGGAGAGAGATAGGGTTGAGCTCATGCCCATATCCATCTCTGAGTCTGTTCATTTCTCTCTCCTTACTTTTTTTAGGAGAGAGAGCGCCTAAAAAATCACTTTTAACATATAGATAACGGAAAAAATCACTTTTAGATTAAATTTGCTAACGGAGTACACCATATGGGTTTAAATCCGAGTTTTTTTTAGCACAGGGGCTATCTTCCGAATACCTTATGACCACAGAGATCATTTATCCGATTTTGCCTTATATTTAATGCCAAACGTAATTCCTTTTATGTAATTTCATTCTTCCTATATTATCCTTGAGTGAATTATAATGTCTCATATTTAATTTATTTATAACTTTTCATTTCATTGCTAACATAAATGATTCTACTTAAAAATTAAACTTTTTGTCCAACCCAAAAAATGATTCTACTTAAAAATTAAACTTTTTGTCCAACCCAAAAAATTATCTTCAACCATGTAAGAAGAGAGGGCTAGGGCTACCGTCCACATCCAATATTTCTTCTTCTTATACATCTAATAGTGCATGATTAATTTTTACCATTTTTTTCTAGTGTTGATTTATTTTTACCTTCTTATACATTGAATCTACCGATTTTTTATTTTGATGTTAATGTATCAATACTTTTGTACCTGTATGTACGTATGCACCGACACTTCTGTACCGATGCTAACGTATCAATACTTTCGTACCTATATGTGTACGTATGTACCAGCACTTCCAAACCGATAATTATGTACCTATGTGCACGTATGTACCTATACATATGTACCGACACTTATCCAATTCCTATAGATAAGGAAAATTTTATTTGAACCCATGTAACCTTGTTCTACACCCAACTTACTCTTTAATCCCTTATTATTTTTAATTATAGAATTAATATCTCTTTAAACCCAAAATTATTACCTAAATTACCCTCCTAAACCCAATTAAAAATGTAAATTTATCTTTACACCCATTTAGAAAATACAATCTAAAATTAAAAAATTTGGTGAAATTTCTACTTGTTTATGAATTTTCCATGTACCTAACACTTTTCAATTTCTTGTTTTCTTGATAGTCATGTACCCGTGATTTTATTTGCATGTAGGAATAATAGATTTTCTTGAGCAAAAGAAGATGCTTCAAAGGTTGTGTATTCAAAGAAACTCGAAATAAAAAATCTTTTAGGTCCTTTGTCTCCCCTCCCACCTTGAGCTCCTTGAAACAGAGCTTTTAGCCCTTTGTCTCCTTTTAAGCTTTTAGCTAGTGATTGAGCTTTTTGAAATTTCTCTCTGAATTTTTATATCAATTGCTTCACTGCATCTTATTTGATTTTTCGTTGAGTTTCAAATTTCCAACTGGAGCTTTTTTACAATACTATGGCATCTCCTATATGTGCATCTTATTTGATCTTTTTTGTATAATCTTCCTAGTAAAACAAAGGCCCCTCAATTTTCATGGACTATCAACTTATTCATGAAAGGTCAGTGATAGCATGGTAACTAATGCTTGCTTAATATGGGAGGACAAACTAGTACGGCAACAAATTGTAATGCAAAAAAAAAAAAAAAAAAAAAATTCTTTCTAATATGCCAAACAAATTATTAATACTTCTACTTTCCATAGAAAGGGTTTAGCATCCAAGAAATTTGGTGTCTGCAACAAATTATTAATACTTTCACTATGGTTGTCGCAGACATGATTTCATATCAAGTAAATTTGGTGTCTGCAACATCTTTTGTAACATCTGCACTATTTCCCATAGAAAGTTTAACAAACTATGCGCAACCTGGATTGACGAAAAAAAATGAAATCCAAATACTCATCTTCTAAACTCTAAAAAATTGAAATAAAATGATTTTTTTTTTCACAATTGATTTATACCTTAGTTGGAGTATTCAAAACTTCAAAATTACCATCTATCGATAAAAAATAAAAAAAAACTTGTTTTTCTTTATACAATTGATTTATACCTTAGTTGGAGTATTCAAAACTTCGAAATTACCATCTATCGATAAAAAAAAAAGCTTGTTTTTCTTTATAAGAGCTATTAGGGTTTTTGCCGGAATGAACGTAGAATAAACAATGAGTGATGGTGGGTTTAATTAGGCTTTTTTTATTAGCACCCCACATATTGTTGAATGCACCCCTAAAAATTTCAATATTAAATTACTTATTTATTCTACTATGCAATGACAAATTCGACCTTATTAAATTTATAAAAAAAAAAATTTCCAAATACACCCCACATCACTTTTAACATATTATTTATCTTCTTCAATTATCAAAACCCTTCCACCCTCCATTGCTGAACAAAATCCTAACTAATGAAATTATAAACACATTGATTGAGAAACCCTAACAAAATGTCTATGAATATGCCAATGCTATTGATCACTGTAACTGCAAGAAATTATTTTCTCTCCAACCACACATTTTATCACGTCCTGGCATTTACTATGTCGAAAAAGTTCAGAACTTATGCCTTTGAACCAGCTCTATGAATTGCAATGCCAACAACTTGAAACTTTCAATAATTCTTTTTTATTTTGTATTTCTTTTGTTATAGAAAAGTTACATAAGATCTTGAGTTTGGATAATTCTTGAGTTTGGAAGTGACATAAGATTTTCCAATCTGCACAAAGATAAAAAAATTTAAGATAAGTGTTAGCGTCCAAATCGGTTAATGATAATATGCTCTCAAGTTGGAAACGAAAAACAAGCCAATCACAGAAGTAATTAGCCTAGGAACAGTAGGGTATCCAGATTCAATCCATCAAAATAAAAAATGAGTATTATAAAATTTGAAGAAATTGGGGTGTATATAGAAATATAATGTATGTTTGAGAATGTGGGGGTGTAAAGGTATTATGGAGAGGTATGTGGGGTGTATAAAGATAATTTTTAATTGAAAAAGTAAATGTGGGGTGTATTAAGTATGTGAGGTTTATTCAACAATTTGTGGGGTGTTAATATAATAAGCCGTTTAATTATAGGGTGTGAGATTATTGATAAATTTAAGTTTTATTATTAATTTTATATTGTATTTGATGATAATTATACAATATGATAAAAAAAGACAATTAACATTTAAAATTTAAGTTGGATATAGAAAGAGGTTATGTGGGTTCAAATAAAATTTCCTTATAGATAATGAGGAGTTGTTATACTTTTTTTTGTTGTGATATATATATATATATATATATATATTAAGGGAGACTTAATTTGTTTGTCAGCAAGTATAAATTAGTATAATTTGCCTTAGTTGGATTTATCTTATTGACTATCGTATCAAAATTTAAACGTTTTCGAATTTTGAATGGTTTATTAACGGAATATATTTAAGCCTTAATTATAGAATAGGTTGACAATTTAAATGGCAAAGTTTGTAAATATGGTAGGTAATAGAGGTATCTTATAATATGATGTGGCAGTGAGTATTAAATTAAAGATTTAAATAAAATTTTGAAAACCCATTCAGATTATAATCTAAAAATTATTTTATATAGGCCCTAAAATCTAAATGTCACACACACACACACATATATATATAGGATGGAAGAAGAATCTCAAGTGAAAACTAACTCACCAACCCATCTAATATTCACAGCCACGGCCAGCTGCGAGACTTTTTTCCTTTCCTTTTTTATGCTTATTATTGTGTGTGAATTTGTGATTGTGGACCCATCCATCATCCACGTAAATATGTACGCCATTTGAATTCCTCTCTGCAGCACTACTGCAGTAAATATTTCTATTTTCTCATGTCAATGTAAATTTTTGCCGTATTCATTCTTGACAAAAATGCATTTGTAAAATAATCAACACCTTTGATCAGAGACCTAAGCCTCACGCGCCCATGAGGTGGGGGGTTAGGTCAACGAATCTCTGATGCCTAAGTTAGCTTTTTTCAAAAAGTAAAGTGTTTAGGGCTTTTTAGAGTTGCAAAAGCTCTGAAAATTTGGCAGAATATGAGGTATTTATAGAGATAGGGCCGGCCATAGTGTTTAATGGAGAGATATTCTCTAAATATTCCCAAGATATTAAATAGGAAATAATATCTTGAGATAATGGAGTAATTATCCTTAATTGGTTTAAATTAGGATTACTTACTTGATTGGAGTCAATCTTCAAATGGAAATGTATTAAAGATAGGATTTGGGTAATTAATCCTTATCTTTAATTCATTGCCAAGGGCAGGTGAGCTGTGGACAGTCGTATTCAGCTGCTGAGAACTCCAGGGATGTGAGCTGCACGTGGGAGCATTTGAGAAGTCTACCCATTTATTGAGGGGTCTTTCTTGAATAAAAGTCCATGTGTCGCCTTTAGAATTTTTAAGATTATTTTAGGCTCGACATCTCAGACGACAAGTAACTTCTCCCCCTTAATTATATGTAAATCATTAGATGATTTAGGTACGTGTATACCAGAATGTATTAATTGATCATCCCATTTCTTTTTTCTATCTATGTTTTCTTTGTGGTGTTTGTGTACGCGCGGGTATTCCTTACGTATTCGTATCCATTCTCGTGCTCGTGCCGGCAATGCCAATGCTGCTGGGAATCTCATTCCCTCATTTTAGAGATGAGGAGAATCCAAGTCCACTATATATGGCCTTCAGAGGCCCCCCTTCACCCACAAGTCCTCAACCGGAAGATTCTTAGAATTTCAATATCTTTATTAGTACAGATACTTGTGCTAATCGACCCTTCACCATGATCATCGGATCATTTGTCTTGACTACTCTTGACTCTTGCGGGTAGTTTTTGTTTGTTTAGAACTCGTCACTTGGAGAGGAGTTGTTTCTTCAGTTTTTAATCTGTGCATAATATACAAATATTATTACTTAGCTGCGTGATGAATCAGTATGTTATATGTATACTACTTGCTAAATTGGGCTCTTTGGCCACATGGTAATTATATTTGGAGAACGTTGGGAAGAAGATTTTGTTGACTGGAGCACCTAGCTAGCTAACTAGAAATTAACTTTGGAATCAGATTAAAAAGTTGGGAGAGAAGTTAGAGATACTGAGAGATGCTCCTCCTGAGTCCTGCCCTGCCTTGCCTATCCCTCCTGCTTGGGCTTGGAGTGTGCGTGCGTGCATGGAGATTTCCATTTTTCAAATGAAGGCAGGCAAAGAATGGAATCAATTAAGGAATACATTTCATTTTGTCTCCTTGAGTAAGTTTGGCACTTACTCAACATCCCACGCCGTATATTAGTATAAAATATGAGGAGGGACCCAACCCAACTCAACCCAAATTCCCAAGTTCTCTTTCCTACCTTTCATTCTTCAATCGGCATAAGACAGCCGAGCCGGCCCCCCAACGACGAACCATAAGGTCATCTCCAACCGAATGAGGGTTAGAAGGTTCCTTTTAGCCCTTTAGTCATTCAAGAAATTAATATTTTAATGAACAATGTCAGAACATATTTCTTACTATCTCCAACCGAGGGGCCAAAGGACCATAGGCCAAACATAGTCATGTGACAAAAAACCATCTCCAACTGAGGGGGTCAAAGGGTTATAGGCCAAACATAATTTATTATTTAAATTTGAAGACTACAACAACTTAAATTTAAAAGCTACAACAACTTAAATTTAAAGTCGATAATCATCATCCACCATGGTAGGATTATAGTCGGATGTAAACAACTCCTGTCGGGCCATAATTTCCCTCTTTTTCCTATCAAAATAGGCCTTACTCATTGGAGTGTAATCCGAAGTGTTCCTTTGAATGTTTCTATCATCCATCTCTTCTTGAATTTGTTTTGCTCGTTCTTTGTGCCTACAGTTCCTTTCTTCCGCGGCAAAGGCATTTTGCTTTGCCATTAATCGCAATAAGGATGCCATTTCCTGTTGAAAGGCGTAATCATCATTTGTCTTGCCCTTTTCCTTCAAATTTTGGGCTTTGTTTCGTCTCATAGCCCTAGGTATGGAACATTCACCCGAAGATGGATGATCTACCCTTGTTTCTTGAATGGTAGGAGATCCATGTTCATCCCCAACTGCATTTGAGGATGCATTTCTGAACACCGGCGTAGGAGCAACTCTTTCTTGAGGTGGATCTTCAAATAACACCCACCCTTTACAAATTTCCCAACAATCGTGATGATTAAAGGGTTTCGAGTTGTCCTCCATATACAATTCCTCCACTTGGCGTACCTAGAAAATATAATTACAAAAATTAAAGGAAATTAATTTATGAAATTAAATGTAATATAATTAAATATTTAAAATAACTTGTGAAAACACTTAATTTTTCGTAGTAATTGGCCCCGCTTTCATGTCTACTTTCGGCCTTTAACACTGCTAGATGCCATTTATTCAAACTTGGATGAAGATGTTTTTTCCATCTTGAAGAACAACTCTTGTGGTTTTGGGAATTCGGTGGAATGGTGCCTTCGTAGAACTCATATTACTTTTTGGACGTACGAGTCCAAACACCTTCACTTGCTTGAGAACTCACCCTCACACTATCTTCCGAGACCCATCTATAAGCCCCGCAAAGAGTTTCATCTTCTTTTCGGGTCCAAGCCCTACCTTTCATTGCAGATGAAGCCGTTTGAAAATTATTGAAAAAAAATTGAAGGAAAGATTATTGGAAGAGGTAAGTGAATAGAATGTGAAGAATTGAAATAAAATGAAGTAAAATAGTATGGAATTGTGAAAATTATGTGAGAAATGGTGTAGAAATGGCTTAGGTTTTTATAGGAAAAAAATGGGATTTTTTTAATTTTTTTTTTAAATTTTTGTCCCAAAAAATAAAAAAAATCCAACTATCACCTGGCGTCAGCATGACGTTGCTAGCTGGCATTATACTGATTTCTAAAAATTTAAGTAAATAGCCGCAACGGGAATCTAATTCTAACTCCTCATCAATTCAATTCATTCTCAGTCCAATTTCTCATATTTTAATTATGGTTATGTAAACGAGCCATAATAGTAATAGACACTTTCACAATTATAATAACATCTTCTTTTATGCCACTTTAGTGGTATTCTTCTTCACTTGTAAGTGAGAGATCTTAGGTTTGATTCTCGCCAAAGGCGAATTTAAATCACATTATTGTTAGCCCATTGTGAGGCTAAGCCAACCCACCTTCCCTTAGTATAGATAATATCATTTGTTAAAAAAAAAAAAAACCTTCTTTTATTAGTCTAATTTAGGCTTATTTTTCTCCAACTCAGTTGTTGTAATCATCAATCCATCAATCAAATCTTCTTTGAGCAAAAGAAAATTTTGACTTTTTTTTGTTTTGTTGACAGACTTATAGTCTTAAACAAAGTTCTAAAAAGCGTTAGGCGCTAATCAGGCATCGGGTAAGGGCTTAGCACCTAGGCGTCTGGGCGGGGCCTAGATGGGGGGGTGTCCACACCCTTTTTTAATTTTAATTAAATTTATTATATAACATATAAATAAAAATCTACTTATATTAAAAATAATACAAAATTATATTATGATACATAAATTACAAAAATATCTTGTAATTTCTTTCTTCATAGATTATAAAGTATTATAAAGTATTAAAATTCTTCAAGCCGGCCCCTAAATAGTTCACCATACCTAAATTTCTTACAATTTCTTTTGTTGGGATATATAAATAATGTTCAATTCGTTAAATTCGTCGTCGAACGTACTATAATTCGTCGACCAAAATTGCAAAAGTCTCCCACAATCTCTTGCATTTCATTTTGCATCTAGCTTTTTTTAATTTTCTTCTTTGTAGATTATAAGGTATGAAAACATATTGAAAATATGGGAGTAAACATATAATGAGTGTTTTTCATCCAAATGTTCAATAAATCTTTTACAATTTATTGAAAAAATAAAATGCAAAATGAAATTATTTATTTTTTGTCTAAGTGAGAGTTGCTATTTAGGTAGGTGCTTAAGCGAGCATCTACACAGGTTTATACATCATTTCTTAATTTTCAAACACTTAAGAAATAATTGAGGCGGTAACCAATCGTCTAATGCTTAGAGGGATATTTTTAGAACAGTGGACCATCAAGCAATCGTCCGTCTTGATCAATGAACCCCATTTGAGTGGTCAAAGTTACAAAAAAAAAAAACAACAAAATTAAATAGACTAAAAGTCTTAACATAATATTCAAATATTGCCTATTCTCGCCACAATGAAAATAGGATGTGGCAACATACAATGAACCATTGTGAAAGTGTTTCGACAACGCTCGTCAGAATCTTTTTTTTCATATGTTATTCTCCTTTACAATGTTCAAATTATAACGATGAATTAGACTCGGACTTCAACTTGAGAATCAGATTGTTGAGTCCATTCCAAATGTTTTATATGATCCTCTCCGAAGCATACATTATTCACCACCATATAACACGTACGCTCGTATACAGATATTTTATATACGCCCAGTCCACTAGTATATATACACATGCATGCAACGGATTTTTGTGCCCCACTTCATGCAAACAATTGAAGATATTTTAGTAACTGCCTAAACGCAGTATAATATTCTCTGATTTTCTTATTCACGCGAGGATTATCTACAACTAACAGGCCATGCGCATATGTGTCAAGTGCATGTGAATTATGCTTATGCCGTTTTTATTTCATGGTGCTTAAGGAATTAGCTAGGTCTGGTAATTATCGATCAGTAATTAAACGCTACGTTATAATATTATATATACAGAATATATAGAGAAAATATATGTACAAAAAAGAATATATATCGGGTGGCTATATGATCAACAGCTATTGATTAGGAATAAATTCGTACGTGTGTATATGATTAAGTTATGGAGACCAAATCTCAATTCGTAAATTAATTAATTTTATTGACCTAGCTAAGCTAGCTATGACACTATGAGTATGGCTAGGAGGAATTGTCCAGCGTGTACTCGTAAGGAATGCTTAACACAAGCACTTGCTCAAATTAACCTACCTACATTTAGAATATGCATAATAATTAAAGAGCTCAATAGTTAATTTAGATATTTCTAGAAAAGCTAGCAAGGTTATATAATTGTTTCATATAGGCCTAAACATGATAAATTGTGTACAAAAATGAAACCAGTTATCGTTTTCGTTCTGGACCCAAATATCAAATGTGCATGTTAATTAGGTATTGACTTTTAAGCTTAATTAGTTCCATTATTATTTAAGCCATGAAATTAACACATATGTTGTTAAGAATATACTACTAATTGGTTCTCTATATATGAATAAATATGTATTATATTAGAGGAGATTGATACCCTGAAGAAGAGGTTCACTTACTTTTCATGTCAATGGCAACGACACAAAGGAAATAAGGTGTGGCTCATGAGTTAACAAAATTTGGACTTTATAATGAAGGATTTCGTACATGGATGGAGGAGGAGCCAATTTGGCTTGCTCCTTTCTTGGAAGTAGATTTGGAGAATGATAATTGAATGTAAGTGGGGAGTAATTTGGTGACCTCTTCTCTGAAGGTTTTTAATGAGGCTTCCCTTGCTCCCCCAAATCTCTTATACTCTGTTATTTTTACAGAAATGAAAATTCAGTTTTTCAATAAAAAAAAGAAAGAATAAATATGTATTAATGTGTTGACTAAAAACAGTTGTATGGAGAGGGTAAGCAAAGATGATTGTATTGTATGTTTAAAAGTGGTACCAGTGGTTCAAACTATGCATCCATAAATGGAATAAACATGAATGGATTGGTGGGTGTTACAACTTTCACTTCATGTCTCTCAGTCTCAGTAGGACCAAATTAATGCCCAATCTATATATAATCTTTTCCAAATTGTACAATTGTAGAGTACTTACCTTTCCTTGATGTTGCCTAAACATATATCTAATTAGGAGCTACAAGGGAATTATACTTGGGGTTTTATTGTATTACTAAGCACATAAATCTAATTAGCTAATTATGCCTATCTCGATTATAAAAAAAAATATGCCTTTCTCGAATACATACATAATTATATTCATGTAATGCTAAGAAAATCATCTATATATGTAAATTCTATTTTGTAAATCATATTCGTGGTTGTTGATGATTGAATTATACATGCTTATTTTTTATTGGTTTGTAAATTTGATTTAAAAAGTTGGTTTATTTAGTATTACTTGTAATATTCTTCTCAAGCAGGAAGTTATTGGTTGCTTTAGAATAGTAAGAAAGATGTGGTTGATTGTACTTGCATTTCCTTTTTCTTTTATGGGATTCGATATTTAGTATAATTTTAGTTTGGACTATGGATCGATCGAGGACAAGAAGAAGCTCCTCGATCATGATATGATCTGAAAAGGAGAACATGCATCATCTGATGGCATTGGCAATTTGGCTCAAGGGTAGAAGCTTGTTGGTTGTGAGTTGTTGACCGAATGCATCTGATGGCGTTGGCTCAAGGGCATAGAAAGTGAGAAATGACCGCGGAATGCTATTCCTTGCGCAAAAAAGTAAAAGGTTTTTGAAAAAAAAAAAAAAAGATTCTAGGGAATGGGAATGTGGAATCTAAACTCAAGCAAACCAACTAAAGCCAAGAAAAGGAGGAGGTATAATTAAGGTCATCTATATTCTCAAGTCAAGAATCCGGTTATTCTTCTCTCGCCAAAACCACAAAAAATGGGTTCCTCATTCCCACTAATTCCCACTTTCGACCTCCCACTTCCCACTTCCCACTTCCTACTTCCCACCCAGCAGTTTCAACCCTGATATACCATACATGTGTGTTGTGTATAACGTTCCATGCATGCACGTACGTAACTAGCGTACAGTAGTAATTAATATACCAAGTGTCAATATTGTAAGAGAATATTTCCATTGTTAGATCTTGCTTATGTTTTCCGAATTTGATTTAGATTGTTTCTCTACTTGGAAGTTCATATCCCTATTGTGGTAGTCGTTATCATCATTAATTAGTATTTAACAAACGAATTGTTATTAGCATTCCAAAAATCTTATTTTACACTCCAAACTTTCTATAATTAGAAAGAAAAATACACTTGTGAGGAGTGTAAAATGAGATTTTTGGAGTGCTTATAACAATTCCCTTAACGAATTGTCATTATAATTTTTGTCAGCATTATTACTAGCTATGGTTCTCATTTCTCAATGTGTTTCTCACAATGACGTGGTATTGTCAATACAAAAATTTATTTACACTATAATGCTTCTAAGCCTATGACATACAAACAATATTATCGATTCATATTATA
Source organism: Malus sylvestris (assembly GCF_916048215.2). NCBI lineage: Eukaryota > Viridiplantae > Streptophyta > Magnoliopsida > Rosales > Rosaceae > Malus > Malus sylvestris. The sequence goes on along the minus strand of NC_062271.1, from coordinate 362,956 downwards.
TAACGCGAAGATTAATAACATCGTGGTGACCATTCTCCTCAACCCGTTTTTACACTCGCGCCAAGTGCTTTTTCTCTATCTTTCTTATTATTATTTTATTCTTACAAATGATAACTACGTAGGACTTTAGAAGTGAGAAGTACGAACTTTATGTTTGTAGTTTAACCATTGAGGTAACGGTTTACCCTCTAGTAAAATTGTTTTGCTCTTAGCATTTTTGTTAAGTACTTTTTGGTCTATATACATAGAAATAAGGGGAGTTCACTAAAGTGCTGATGACTATCTTGAAGTACTAATAAGAACTCGCTGATTTGAGCTTATACAAGTTAGCTAAGTAATGTGTTCATTCCTTTGCACTCAAGTACGAACTGTGTTCCTTTGCACTCAAGTATGAACTTACTTCCCCTTAATTTAAATAAATTTTGTGCAGAATATCCTACTATTTGTCCAAAAAGAAAATATCAATAACAACCCATTATTTATCTAACATGCCTATTAACAAAACTCTCTTTGTCAACTAAAAGAGGGCAAAAAGACAATTAAGTCTTCTATAACAAAATAAAATCATGAACAATAATGTAACTTTGCACAAATCAAATTTTGATGGTTTTTTTTATTTTTATTTTTATTTTATTCAAACCTAATCCACATGTCATCATAGCATTCTTATTTAAAAAGTGTTGTAGGGCTGGTGTCGTGATCAGGGACGATATTGGAAATTTTGTGGCTGGTTTTTGCAAACCTTTTCGAGATTTCTCCTCTCCCCTAATGGTAGAGGCTTTGGCTCTCAGAGATGGTGTGGTTTGGGCGGCGTCAAGGGGTTTTCACAACACTGTTATTGAGGTTGATTCCCTTCAAATTGTGGGTGCAATGGCTGAGTCTTCACGTAACTTGTCTACCATTTGCAACATCATTGAAGACTCTAAGCTCTGGCTTCCTATGATCACTGAAGGAGTTTGTACCCATATACGTCGCCAAGCCAATACCGTGGCCAATCGTATGGCTCGTTATAGTTTGAACATTGGAGATCAATGTGAATGGCTGGACTTCCTTCCATCCTTTATCATTGATCTCCTTGTTAAGGACCTGATGTAACTTATTGTATGTTTCTAAATAGCGTTTTTGAACTATCCTTGTAAGCTCCTTTGGGTTTTGAAGTCATTTTAGCTTCTACCCTTTACTGAAATACCTATCGTTGCACCTCAAAAATAAATAAATAAATAAATAAAAATCCGTATGTTCTCTCTCTCACATTTCTCTCAAACTTCTCTCTTTTTCGTATATATATATTTTAAATCTTTATATTTACACACATATAGCGTGTGGGTTTCATCCAATACAAATAAAGCTCATTGCCTTACATCTTTTCCAAGTATGATTTACATATGTAATTGGTGTTCTCTTCAAACTTTTTTATTTTGCTTCAATATCTAGTACTTTTGAAGTTGGCTTTATTCGATTGTATCTTCCAACAAAACTATCCTATTCGTATACAAAACAATCAATTTGGGAATGAAATTTATATGTGCGAGTAAAATGTCGATGGTTGCAGGTTAAGAATATGATTCCAACCAAAAGACTGCTGATGGGCTTGCTAGAGCTAGGGTTACATTATGCACCTACTCCCTTATCTCGGTTTCACCATGCATCTTTCCTGATTAACAAACTTAATTTATTAAGAGATTTTTGTTTCATGCATGTCCTTCTGCCATCCTTCTTCATCATTTTTGTCTACATGCATTTCCTTACTCTATTATAATGTGGAGACATAAATTAATCAAATTTAGAAGAATTACGCCACGTAAACATCAGACCAAATATAACAACTTTACTTTTGATGCCCACCACACATAAAGGTCCAGGGCTAAGCAAGGCTTGCTCCATAGGTCTTGGACTTTAATTTGGGCCATCATGTCTCTACCTCTGCCACCATGCCCTTTTGGGCTTGAGAAGGTACTCTTGGGTTTTGCCCTTTTTGGTGGGCTTATGCACCAAAGACTGCGCTTACCAATAAAGATATGCTCAAATGGACTCCTCAATAATGAATGCATCACCCAGAAGAACATTAGGCCATCTTCAACCAATCTGGCCAGAGGGTCATAGCGCTAAAAATAGCCTGAAATGATACGAAAATCGTCTTCAACCGAGGACTAGGCCAAAAGGCTCATGGGCCTCACCGGGCCAAAAACACCAAATCAAGCCAACCGGCTGGCCCAAAGGAGCCATCCAGCTAGCCCCTGGCCGACCTATTTTTTGAACCCCAACGACTACTTAGCGTCAGCATGACGCCAGTTAGCAACGCCAGGTGACCGTTGGATTTGAAGTTTTTTTTTTGACAAAATTTAAAAAAAAAAAGAAAAAAATCCCATTCTTTTCCTATAAATACCTAAGCCATTCCTATATCATTTCTCACATAATTTTCACCATTCCATACTATTTTACTTCATTTTATCTCAATTCTTCACATTCTATTTTCTTACATCTTCCAATAATATTTCCTTCAATTTTTTCAATAATTTTCAAATGGCCGCATCTGCAATGAAAGGTAGGGCTTGGACCCAAAAAGAAGATGAAGCTCTTTGCAGGGCTTATAGATGGGTCTCGGAAGATAGTGTGATGAGGAGTTCTCAAACAAGTGAAGGTGTTTGGACTCGTACGTCCAAAAAGTACTATAAGTTCTACGAAGACACCACTTCACCGAATTCCCGAAACTACGAGAGTTGTTCTTCAATATGGAAAATACATCTCCATCCAAGTTTGAATAAATGACATAAGCATTGTTAAAGGCCGAAAATAGACATGAAAGCGGAGCCAATTACTACGACGAGGTAAGTGTTTTCACAAGTTATTTTAAATATTTAATTATATTACATTTAATTTCATAAATTAATTTCCTTTAAGGTATGCCAAGTGGAGGAATTGTATATGGAGGACAACTCCAAACCCTTTAATCATCACAGTTGTTGGGAAATTTGTAAAGGGTGGGTGTTATTTGAAGATCCACCTCAAGAAAGAGTTGGGCCTACGCCAGTGTTCAGAAACGCATCCTCAAATGCAATTGGGGATGAACATGGATCTCCTACCATTCAAGAAACAAGGGTAGAAAATCCGTCTTTGGGTGAAGGTTCCATACTTGAAGTTATGAGACGAAACAAGGTCCGAAAATTGAAGGAAAAGGGCAAGGCGAATGATGATTACACCTTTCAACAGGAAATGGCGTCCTCATTGCGATTAATGACGGAGCAAAATGCCTTTGCCACGGAAGAAAGGAATCGTAGGCACGAAGAATGGGCAAAACAAATTCAAGAAGAGATAGATGATAGGAACATGCAAAGGAACACTTCGAATTACACTCCAATGAGTAAGACATATTTTGATAGGAAAAAGAGGGAAATTATGGCCCGGGAATTGTTTACATCTGACTATATCCTACAATAGCGGATGATGATGATTATAGACTTTAAATTTAAGTTGTAGTTTTTAAATTTAAGTTGTAGTATTTAAATTGAAATAATAAATTATGTTTGACCTATGACCTTTTGGCTCCCTCGGTTGGAGATGGTTTTTTGTCACAATGCTATGTTTGGCCTATGGCCATTTGGCCTCTCGGTTGAAGATGGCCTTAAAGTCTGCCTAGCATGATTTGAACCCTTTATTCAGGAATTTCCATATAAACAGACACACACACATACACGTGTTAATATGTGTAACGTGTTCGTCATGATATTCCTTCATGCATATGTAGTGTAGCAAGCTAATTAGTTATTCAGTTTTTAATACTTGAGCCGAAGTTAACGTTCAATTCCGGATCTCTTCTTTCAAATTCATCAAATCAGAGGATCCATGTCATTGAAATTTTATCCAACGACTGAAATTATTATAACTTTTAAAGTGAGTCCCTATTTGTAGCCGTTAAATCAAATTTCAATAGCACAGATTCCCTAATTTTATGAATTAAGAGGAAGGGGTCCGGAAGGATCCCTTTCCCAATTCCAAAACCATATATATACAAGATGTAGATGGTTGGTACTGTTGTTACAGTATTCTCAATGTATATGGTTCCTCTATATCGACAAATACTTACTGCAGTGCAGAATCAGAGTATGGTGTTAATTAACGCCTTCTCTCTACTTTCTTGATCAATCGAGTCAAGATCTCCTTTTCTTGCATATATATATACATACATACATACACACACACATATATATATATATATATATATATATATATATATATATATATATATATATATATATATATATATATTCTCTACAGTTAATATTTGCTTGTTGGGGCAAACCAAGTTCTTGATTTTGGCTTTTGGTCCAACCGCATCAGCCTTTCATTTTCCTTTTCTTTGATATTTTCCTTTCATCTTTAACAAAGCAGATGATGTGCATCTGCCTTTCTTTTTGAGCAATTAGCATGAATGGTCACTTTTTAAATGGTTGCAGAAATGATCAGTGTTTATGATATCGTCATTATGTCATCGATGGGTCTTCAATATATGCTTAATATGTAATCGTTACTAAAAACTGATCATTTATGCAACTAAATATCAAAAAATGATCATTCTTACTAATTGTTCTATATTTTTCCATGTCCCTTTATTTATTTTATGACACGTAGAGTACCACTTGAATAATGGCTCGTAAGAGCAAATCCACCCTTAAGGACTTTGCGCCAGCACCCAGCGCATTTATCCACTCAAGTGAACAGTAATAGACTAGAGTGAACAGTAATAGGCCAAGGCATCTCCACCCCTAAAAAAATGCTCTGGCGCCCATCGCATTTATTTGGTGTGTCTTTTTAAAGTTTATTTCGGATAAGATTTTTAACCAATTTCGGATAAAATTTCAAATAAACTTAAAAAAAATACACACTAAAATAAAATTACATACTCATCAAATAAACTTAAAAAAAACACACTAAAATAAAATTACATAAACTCATCAAATAAACTATAAAAAAAACACACTAAAATGAAATTACATAAACTCATCAAATACACTTTATTCTTCAACCACAAACTTTATTCTTCAAATACACGATGAAGATGGATGTAGGGATGTATGGTTTATATGGACAAAAAAATTAAGGATGAGCTTTTTGGTATTTTTTTTCACATAAAAAGTATACGAAAGCTTTGGTAGAAAGTGTAGAGAATATTGAAATGTGGTGTAAGGTGGAAGATGAGGGTTAGGTATTTATAGAAAAAATAATAATTTTTTTTTAAAATTTCTGTATTTTTTAATAATTTTTCTGTAATTTTTAATAAATTTTAATTTAGTTAATTAATCTGGACAGTTGGATCTATGATCGGACAATCCATTTTAAAAGTCAAATTTAATTTTTTTTTTTACCGTTGGAAATCCAACGGTCTACAAAAAATAGCCGTTGGAAATCCAACGTCTAAAAGTGGGCCACGTTGCCTACTCGGGTTGTGGTCTGAGTGCGCCTGTGTGCGGGCCTCGCATCTGAAATGCTGTCGGGCACTCACGCCACGAGCCCCGTGACATGCACGGGCCATCAAACTACCTGGCTTCTTGGTCAATCTGTTTTGGGTTGGCACAGAGACCAGCATGGGCTGGGTGCCAGGCTGTTTTGCGGGCTGGAGCAGATTGACAGGGTGCTGGGCTATTCCACCTCCGGTGGAACTGCACTAAGAAAAATTCCTCTGTAAAAATGAATATTTTCCCCAAACGACACTTCAACTGAGCTAATACTTTCTTGATCCCAAAAAAGGGAATAAGATCCTATCAGGATCTTCTTTGTGAGGATCTCGATGATCATTTCATTGCGTTCGTTCATCAGTCATTCTATGGCCATAAATAATTTTGATTTTTTATATTTAAAGTTGAACACAAACGGTACTTGATGAAAATTAATCATATGATACACAATGAACATACACGATAAAGTGATTCCCGAGATTTTTAGGATTCTCATCCCCAAAAAGGGAGATGATACTTCATCTCCCCTAATGCTTTCATGATCCAAAAAAATGAGCTAAAAATCATAAGAGGGTTATGAAAATGATTTTTTTTTAAGTCCAAGTGATATTCTACATGTTATAGGACAAGAAGAGAAAATATATTTTTCTACTTCTATTTATTTTATGGCACATGAAGTAGCTTCAATGGCAAATTTAGAAAAATAACCAAATTTTGGACCCCATATAGAATTACAGCCACCATTTTAATTTTATGATAATTATAACCAAAATTTGATGTAAAAGTACTAATATATCCTTAATGTCATGTTATGCATATATTTAAGACTTCATACCATGTTGGTAACTTTGTATTGGCAGTCACAGGTATGATTGGCCATTACAGCCATGCATGGTAACCGTAGTGGGTGCCTTACAGTCTTAAGTTCAACATGCTTGGAAACCCATCTAAACTGATTGGAACAAGTGCCCCAGCTACATGAAATTTTTACTATTCGTTTGATGTTGGGTAGGTAAATTTTGTGTACATTCCAACTAAGCCCAATTTTGTTGAAGGAAGAAAGCAATTGGAAGTTTTAAAACTGGATTTAGAAGCGGTGGATAGGAGGAAGACGCCATTTGTGGTGGTGCAAAGACATAGGCCGATGTACACAAGAAGTAACAAGATAGGTGATGCTCTAGAGGGCGAAAATGCTGGAGCATTTAGAGTTTGAAGATCTTGATGTTCAGGAACGTTGTCAACATCAAATACATTGCTTGCGCAACAACCTCAAATTGAGAAGTGACTCTGGCACCATGTTGTTGAGTATTTTGATAGTGGCTTTGTAAGTTCGTGACATGTATGATTGTTGAGGTACAAATGTATAGTGGTCTTTATCCTTCTTTTGCTACTCATATTGGTGGCACAATCTTCCTAGATATTGTTGAGAAATTGAGCCTTGTGGATGCATTCTATTGTGTTTGTTCTACCATCACAACCAGTGGCGAAGCCAGAAATTACCAGGACGAGGGGCGAAATATAAAAGTAAACGTTTTTCATTTTAACTTGTAGAGAGCGTGAACAATTTCTCTTAATAAATGCATATTTTTTTTAATATTACATAATTACTGTTTTGTCCTCCTTATGTAAATATTGTATATCAAAAGTGAAGGTAAAATAGGAAAAATAGGGATATGATTGTCATTTTGTCAAAAGCTACAAAATTACTATTTTGCCCTCCTTTTGTCAATAGTATGTATCAAAAATGAGGGCAAAGTAGGAAAAAAGAGAAAAAAGTTGACAAAGAAGGGTTTTCTTAATAATAGTATAGATTATGTACTGCATCTTAGCCAAAACAATGAACAAGAATTAGTAGGATCCATACTACTTTCAGGTTCCTTATCCATTATATATGTGACAGTGTATAATACGAAAACACAAAACAATTAAAACTTTGTGATAGTTCTCATTACTCCAGACTGCAGAGAATAAGACGAAGGGGTCTGGCATTCATTCAAATTTTTTTGAAGGAAAAATTAATAAAACATAAAATAAAAAATAATACAAAATAAGCAATGTCTGCAACCCCCCCCCCAAATGGATTCTGATCTGCTTGATCACAACTGTTTTGGATGCAGAAAGAATGTCATAAACTAAGTAAACAATCATAGAGAGAGAGAGAGGAAAGAAGAAGATAGGGAATGTCTGAGAAATAGAAAGATACGGAATCGCTTCCAAGTTTGCAACCCAAGAAGGAAGCGAAGTCTCAGGCTTTTATTCAGTAAGACGATGTCGTTTCAAATTATTTTTAAACCCAAGTCCAAAACGGCGTCGTATGACCTGGGTATTTAAAAAAAAAGGGAAGAACCCTAGCAGCCCCGCACAGAGCAGTGCAGCCGCTGCTGAACTAGATTCTACGACGAGCAAAGACGAACTAGAGGGGCGGTTCCTCAATTTTAGCTTTGATTTCCGGCGACCGGAGGGGCGGCCGCCCCTCTTTGCCCCTACGTGGCTTCGCCACTGATCACAACCCTGGGTTATGGAGATAAGAGCTTTTCGACTCAAATAGGCTGTGTTTTTGTAGTGTTATGGATATTGAAAGTTGTTTGTACCATACTTGACCAATCCTGAAACTACTGAGCACCGGTCAACGTTATACCGTCAAGGACCTAGAAGAGTTTCCCTCCAACTAAGAGGCCAATTACAGCGCGACACGTGTCAACATCAGAAGCCAATCACAACACGACACGTGTCAATGTCAGAATGAAACTAGAAACTCTTTTCTATAAATAGAGATCATTCTCTCACAATATTTCCGAATGTCATTTGTACTAAATCATTCACTTGTACTCACTAAAGGAGAGCTTGAACCTATGTACTTGTGTAAACCCTTCACAATTAATGAGAACTCCTCTACTCCATGGACGTAGCCAATCTGGGTGAACCATGTACATCTTGTGTTTGCTTCCCTGTCTCTATCTATTTACATACTTATCCACACTAATGACCGGAGCAATCTAGCGAAGGTCAAAAACTTAACACTTTCTGTTGTACCAAAGTCCTCACTGATTTTGTGCATCAACATTTGGCGCCGTCTGTGGGAACGACACTTATTCATACTCTCTTCAGCTTTGTCAAGCTGGTTTCCACCATTCGTACACTCTCTTTTGACCAGGCATCCCTCTCCAACATGGGGAGCGAAGGAAGCCACAACACATAGAATGACACCCCTCTTGCACCTAGTGCGAAGCAACGAAAAAATGAAGGAAAGAAGGTTGCTTTTCAAACTAAAGTCGATGAGCTAGAAGCTCAGAACAACAAGATATCAATGAAGAATAAGGTCCTCCAGAAGCAGTATGAGAAGCTCTTTGAGACGCTCCACGAAACTAGGCGTACTCAAACATGCGAGCTCATTACCTCTTTGGACATCAATCATCACCTGGGTGCTCCCCAACACGGAGGGTCACCTTCATTCGACATGGGTATCCCTGATGAGAAGCGAGTTAATCATCAAAACATTGATCAACATGAGACTTCTCTCAACCCAGCTGTTTCGACCCGAAGCAGGAGAAGTGGAAGAAAACACCTCCTTGCAGAAGGGTTGGAAGGATCGAAAGTCGTTTATCGTGATTGCCGAGACTTCCTAAAGCAACGTCGAGAGAATCCCCTCCGCATATGCTCGAAGATTAATGACCCAAGGGTTTTTGAAAGACTCGATCCCCTCCCACGACTTAGGCGAGCTGCTAATCTAGGGAAGGAACGACAGGTCCCAGAGGAACATGAAGGTACATGGGACTCTGAGGTATTCCGACAGACTCGCCCTACAAGTCAGTACGGCGAGTCCAAGGAAAAATCACACGCCCTTGCTCAAACTTTCCTACTTCTAAGAGGCGATGGAGACTTACGAAAGAAAATTCCAATGGTACATGACTCCACTCAGGACCCCTTTGTCCTACAGCTCCTTGAGGACGTAAACAAGTTGAAGGCCGAACGTCAGGCCGAGATACCTGACTGGAACCAACCCAGGCCTGACCCTCTCACAAGGAGGATCCTCGACACCCCTCTTCAAGCGAAGACAAAACAAAAGCTTGGTTTACAACTCTATACTGGAAGGAAGGACCCAATTGAACACCTTAACCTCTTTGAGTCAACCATGGCATATCAGATGCACATCGACGAAGAGCGATGTCTTCTCTTCCCCTCCACCCTCTCTGGCGGAGCTCTAAATTGGTATTGCCGTCTTCCACCTGAGACAGTAGATTCATTTGAGGAACTGAGGAAACTGTTTGTCTCTCAACACATCTTTCAGACCTATCGCTTGCATTCGGCAGATGACTTGTACACTATTCGCCAGAAGCCAGACGAGCCATTACGTATGTATGCTGGCCGCTTCAGCCATGATTATTCCCGTTGTGCCGAGGCAGACGACAAGACTGCCCTCAAAGCCTTCACGGCAGGCCTACGTGACTGTTTCTTCAAGTACATGATCAATGCCAACACTTGGAAGACTTACTCTGAGGTGATGGCACATGCTTACAACCATGTCTCCGCCGAGGCAAGGACATATCAAGGGAAACCCCCCACATCCACCCCTTATCAGCAAGTAGGGAGTGGAAGCCAGATCCAACCAAATGAGAAGACCTCGACCTTCCAAACGGCAGCGGTGCCTTCCTCTGCCTTACTTAATACTTTGCCAAGTCAACAGACATATCAATCTCATGGCAAAAGGAAAGATTTCCATCCTCACCAGTCTCATTTTAGTAATAGGAGTAAGAGACACTACCGCGATAACCAAGGGTATTGCCATGATAATCCCCGACCCTAGGCAGTCAACACAGTGGGTCAAACACGTGTCAGGACAGCCCCTACCCTGAGGTATGAGGCATACACACCCTTGAACGCCACATGCGTGGCCATTTACCCCAGCATAGCACACTTGATACCGAAGCCAAAGCCGAGACACCCGGATTACAAGCCTACGAAGAACACGGGCACGTTTTGCTGCTACCATAAGCATAACGACCATGATGACGAGAAGTGTATCACCATTCGTGATCATGTTGAAGCTTTGGCACGTGAAGGAAAAATTGATCAATTCATTCTTCACCCTCCAAGGGGTAACCGTAACCAACGCCAGGTGCATGTGATATATTCCATAAGTGGTGGCACACCCATATCTAAATCTTCCAACAGGGCCATGAAAAATAGTGAACGAGCTTTAAGGTATGGCCACCAAGTGTTTCACGTGGAAGACATCAGAGGAGGTAAGTATCAAAAGCCTAACTGGGATCCAATATGTTTCTACCCTGAGGAAGAAAGAGGTATCTACCCTTACAACGACCCACTGATCGTGGAAGCTCACATAGCCAACTTTGAAGTACAACGAATCCTGGTAGACACGGGGGCTTCGGTCAATATCATGTTTGCTGAAGCTTTCAGAGCATTTAATGTAGCTGAACACTTGCTCGATCGCTTGATTTCCCCTCTGATAAGCTTCTCTGGTGATATTGTGCAACATTTGGGGAGCATACACTTACCTTTCACCATTGGTACATGCCCTTACACAGCTACCATTACCACTAACTTCCTGGTGGTTGATTGTCCAACGACATACAATGTCATCTTCGGACGCACATGCATCAATGATCTCAAGGCCATGGTATCCATACATATGTTGTTGATGAAATTTCCAACCCCCTATGGCAATGGTTACATCATAGGAGATCAACTTAGTGCACGATCATGTTACAACACTTCGGTTAAGCAACAACACCTGCCTATGCCCAAGGAAACCCTTTCTATACATGACCAAGTCATAAAGACCAACCCAGACGAAGCCAACTTGGATCTTCATGGTGGCAACAGTTAACCCGACGATCCTCAGATGACTCTTTCACCCAGCAAGAACAACCCGTTGAAAAGTTGGAGAAGGTCTCTATCTCAAAAGATTATCCGGATTGCATGGTGAAGATTGGCACCACCTTGTCACCACCCATTCGGTTGGCATTGATCTCTTTTTTGCAAGAGAACACTAAGGTCTTCGCCTGGTCATATGAGGACATGCCAGACATCTTTCCCGATATCATTTGTCATCGTTTAAGTATTGACCCCAAGACCAAGCCAGTGAGACAGAAGCGAAGATCTTATGACGTTGAACGGTACGAGGTAATGAAGGCAGAAGTTGAAAAACTCAAAGGCATAGGCTTCGTCCACGAAGTCAATTATCCAACGTGGGTAGCAAATGTTGTCATTGTTAAAAAGAATCTGACCAAGGAAAGTCTCCTGCTCCAAAAGGTCTTATGGAGAATGTGTGTCGATTACACCGACCTAAACAAAGGATGCCCGAAGGATAACTTTCCTCTTCCTCTCATAGACAGACTTATAGACTCTACGGCAGGGTGTGAACTTCTGAGCTTTATGGATGCTTACTCAGGATGCAACCAAATCCTCATGAACCCTCCGGACCAAGAACACACAACCTTCACTACTGACAAGGGACTATATTGTTATAAAGTCATGCTTTTCGGCCTAAAGAATGCAGGAGCAACTTATCAGAGATTGGTCAATTCAATGTTCCCTGAATAGATTGGGAAGATCATGGAAGTTTATGTTGATGATATGCTAGTTAAGAGCAAACATGCTGACCAACACATCACCAACCTATCTGAAACTTTCACCATTCTAAATAGGTATCGAATGAGGTTGAACCCTAACAAATGTGCCTTCGGCGTAGGTTCTAGCAAATTCTTAGGCTTCATGATAAGCCAACAAGGCATTGAGGCTAATCCCGAGAAGATCAAATCAATCCTCGACATGAAGGAACAGGTAACTTCAAAATACATCCAGAGCCTTACTGGCAAGGTGACAGCCTTAATTAGGTTCATCTCTAAGGCCACCGACATACGTGCTCCTTTCTTCAATGCATTTAAGGGAAGTAAGAAGTACATTACATGGACTGATGAATGTGCTGAGGCATTCAAGAACCTCAAAGAGTACATGAGTAATGCCCATTTGCTCTCCAAACCTGAGGTTAGTGACACTCTCATTATCTACTTGTTGGTATCGGCTTCAGCAATAAGTTTCGTTCTCATTCAAAATGGTGGTAATGTCGAACGGCCTGTCTACTACGCTAGCAAGGCCTTATAAGATGCGGAGACATGATACTCTAATATTGAGAAATTGGCTCTAGCATTGGTCATGTCTGCTCGAAAACTTCGCCCTTACTTCCAAGCACACTCAATCATTGTGCTTACCAATCATCCTCTTCGACAGATACTCCAAAGTCCTGACATTTATGGGCGAATGATCAAATAGGGGATAGCATTGGGTGAGTTTGACATCTCCTACCTACCAAAGCCAGCTGAGAAGGGCCAAACAGTGGCAGACTTCATCGCCGGCTTCACATATTCTGTTGACATTGTTTCTACACCTAAAGAAGTGGTTTCATTACCCTTGGAAGCTCAGAAAATAGAACCAACAGCCCCAACATGGAGTCTATATGTTGATGGCTCGTCCAACCAACAGGGTTGTAGAGCAGGACTAGTCCTTACGACCCCTGACAAAGTGGCGATGGAGTATGCTCTTCGTTTCAAATTCAAGGCGTCGAACAATGAGGCCGAATATGAAGCCCTCCTAGCAGGCTTACGTTTGGCCAAACACTTTAGGGTTAAACGAATTGATATCTTCAGTGACTCCCAATTGGTGGTCAAGCAGGTCACCAACAACTTTGACGCTAAGGATAGCTCTATGGCTGCATATCTGGCACAAACACAATTGTTGCTTAAACACTTCCACTACCAGATCACCCAAATTCCTCGAGTGGCAAACAGTCATGCAGATGCTTTGGCTCGCCTCGCCTCAGCGGTGGAAGACAAGATTGGGAGAAAAATTCAGGTTGAATTGTTGGTAGCACCAAACACGATGGCTACGGAAGTGTGCAACTTACAACAGGGGGATAGTTGGATTACTCCGATTTATAAATTCCTTGTTTATGACACCCTTCCAAATGACAAAGTCCAAGCTAAGCAGATTCGATACAAGGCTACTCGTTACTTGATCATTAATGACCAACTCTACAAGCGGGGTTTTAACCTACCATACCTAAGATGCCTTATGCCCGCAGAGGCGGAAACTGTCATTTGGGAAATACTTGAAGGAGTCTGCGGAAATCATGCTGGATCTCGATCCCTAGCACATAAGGCTTTTCGCCAAGGATATTACTGGCCAACATTCCACCAAGATGCCATCAAAATATCCCGCTCATGTGATAAGTGTCAACGCTACGTAACTATTCATCACTCCCCTCCCGAGCCGCTCACTCCTATGATCAGCCCTTGGCCTTTCGCCCAATAGGGACTTGATTTGATTGGTCCAATGCCTGCAGGGAAGGGCAAGGTTCGTTATGCAATCGTTGCAGTTGACTACTTCACAAAGTGGGCCGAAGTAGAACCCTTGGCAACCATTACTGAGGCAAAAATAGAAGACTTCGTATGGAAGAACATCCTTTGCAGATTCAGCATTCCCAATGCAATAGTCACTGACAACGGGCGACAGTTCGACAACAATAAGTTCATGATGTTCTGCTCTAAGTTCAACATCAACTTATGTTTTACCTCCCAGCTCATCCCCAGTCTAATGGACAAGTTGAAGCCATCAACAAAATAATCAAACGAACTTTGAAAACCAGCTTGGACAAGGCTAAAGGTTGTTGGTCAGAATTTGTACCTCAAGTTCTTTAGTCATACCGCACTTCGTATCGGACATCAACAGGAGAAACCCCATTCTCACTTGCCTTTGGTACAGAGGCAGTTATCCCAGTTGAGCTTGAGCAAGCAACGTTCCGAGTCCAGAACTACGTGCAAAGCGAAAATGACAAGCAACTTACCTTTAACTTAGATCTAGTCGAGGAACACAGAAACCAGGCTCACTTGAGGAATGTCGTCTACAAGCAGCGCATCTCCAACTACTATGACTCCAGGGTCAAACCTCGTTCTTTCAAAGCATGAGATTGGGTATTGAAGAAAACATTACTATGTGACAGAGTCCCGAGTGAAGGAACACTTAGTCCAAACTGGGATGGACCGTTTGAAGTTGTGGGCATCAGTCGCCCTGGCTCCTACAAGCTTAGAAGCTCCGATGGCAAGACCCTTGGCCATTCATGGAACGTTGATCATTTGAAGTACTATTACAAGTAAACTTACATTGTACAAATGTTAAGTTTCAGCTGTTTGGCATCCTATGTAACGAAGATTATTTGGCACAAATTCAATAAAGAGGTGATTTAGATAACTCGATCTTAATCCTCTTACATTCCTAGCAATGAAACACTCGGGTTCAAAGCTTCAACATGAATGCTTTCAACATGAACCAAAGTCTAAGTATATGTCAGCAATACTATACAAATAAACGAACAGCTTCACAGTATATTCGTTCAATCATACATTCCAACACATTCATACATAAGCCAACTGTGCTTTGAAATGGTTCAACATATTTTGTGTCATTCGACACTTGCTACAATGTGCCTAGACACCTTGCCCTTATTCTCACCAATCAGGTGATGAAATGTACAACCCGTACTCTCCTTCATGCTACCAACCAGGTGATGAAATGTACAACCTGTACTTTAATATCATTTGGCAACTTGCCACTCATGCCACCAACCAGGTGAAGAAGGAACTCATCTTCATGCCACCAACCAGGTGATGAAATGTACAACCCATACTCTCCTTCATGCCACCAACCAGGTGATGAAATGTACAACTCGCACTCTTCTTCATGCCACCAACCAGGTGATGAAATGTACAACCCGTACTCTAATATCATTTGGAAACTTGCCATTCATGCCACCAACCAGGTGATGAAATGTACAACCCGTACTATAATATCATTTGGCAACTTGCCACTCATGCCACCAACCAGGTGAAAAAGGAACTCATATTCATGCTACCAACCAGGTGATGAAATGTACAACCCATACTCTCCTTCATGCCACCAACTAGGTGATGTACAACCCGTACTCTAATATCATTTGGCAACTTGCCATTCATGCCACTAACCAGGTGAAGAAGGAACTCATCATCGTGCCACCAACCAGGTGATGAAATGTGATGAAAGGTGATGAAGGAACTCACCTTCGTACCACCAACCAAGTGATGAAAGCTATTCACCATTCATTCCACCTACCAAAAGACGAGTGGTACAACTTGTACATTTGAACTCCTAGTATTCACAAATAATCAAAAACCCTCAAGCTTGACAACTCAACTAGGGAAACACTTATGCCTAACAAGAGTTATAGTCACCAACAAAGTCTTATTGCAAGCCAACAACAACTTCAGTGCATGGCATACGAAGATCAAGCTATTCAACCCTCTTGCATCTGCTTCAAACATTTCCCCTCTGTAACAATGCAAACACTACAAATTCTCAAAAGCTTCACACTATCTTGATCAAGATAGTGTGAAGCAAAATCAATTCATGGTACCCAACAAAAGCTTCAACTCCAAAGCTTCACCAACAAAAGCTTCATCAATGGAGGACAACAACAAATTCTCAAAAGCTTCACACTATCTTGATCAAGATAGTGTGAAGCAAAATCAATTCATGGTACCCAACGAAAGCTTCAACTCCAAAGCTTCACCTACAAAGCTTCACCTACAAAGCTTCAACTCCAAAGCTTCACCTACAAAAGCTTCAACACAAAAGCTTCACCCACAAAAGCTTCAACATAAAAGCTTCACCAATAAAAGCTTTATCAATGGAGGACAACTACAAATTCTCAAAAGCTTCACACTATCTTGATCAAGTTAGTGTGAAGCAAAATCAATCCATGGTACCCAACAAAAGCTTCAACTCCAAAGTTTCACCTACAAAGCTTCAACTTCAAAGCTTCACCTACAAAAGCTTGACCCATAAAAGCTTCATCTACAAAAGCTTGACCCACAAAACCTCACCCACAAAAGCTTCACCTACAAAACTTCAACACAAAAGCTTCACCTACAAAAGCTTCACACTATCTTGATCAAGATAGTGTGAAGCAAAATCAATTCATGGTGCCCAACAAAGCTTGACCCACAAAAGCTTGACCCATAAAAGCTTGACCCACAAAAGCTTGACCCATAAAAGCTTGACCCACAAAAGCTTGACCCACAAAAGCTTCACCTACAAAACTTCAACACAAAAGCTTCACCTACAAAAGCTTCACACTATCTTGATCAAGATAGTGTGAAGCAAAATCAATTCATGGTGCCCAACAAAGCTTCAACCTCAAAGCTTCACCTACAAAGCTTCAATACCAAAGCTTCACCTACAAAGCTTAAATATATATATATTTAAATTTTTTTTTTTCGGAAATTCGAAAATTTAAAAATTCGAAAATTCGAAAAAAAAAATCGAAAAAAAAAAATTGCCTAGGCCTCCTCTTCTTTGGGCCAAACAATTTTCATAACAAATATATATGAAGAAAGAGTTTTGGGCTACCACTTAGAAAGGAAATGTCTCATTCGTCAACTCCCTCGACCGAAGACTTGGGGGGACTCCTACCATATGTTACTGCACCTTGATACTCGGAAGTCTCATGACCATTCAGTGACTTGGATTTTTCAAGTCTCCAAACGAGAAGTTTTCCTCACTCGGGAATTAAGGGAGCACTACCTTAACCTACATGCTTCACTCACAAAGCTTTAACATACAAGCTTCAACAAAAGGAAAAATTCAAAGAACTTAGTGCAGAAGGCCTTGGTGTATTTAACACAATACGTTGAAATGAAGCAAAACTTGTTTATTGATATCTCCGATAAGTTACAAATATGTACATATACATGAATCAAAATAAACAAACAAGAGGGAGCCTTCACAAAGGTTGCTCAAGAGAAGTCTCAGCAGTCGGCAGAGCCCCAGAAAGAGGAGGCACCATAGGGTGATTATTCGGAGCCTCAGTACTAGGCAGAACCCCAGAAGGAAGAGGCACCGAAGGTTGATCATTTGGAGCTTTATTACGCGGTACAGCCCCAGAAGATGAAGGCAATAAATGTCTTTGGAACAAACCCACAAACATCTGATGATCAAGTAAAATCTGACCATCAGATTCCTGTAGCTGGTCGAGCTTCATTTTCATGTTTGTAACATAGTCATGTGCGAGCGTATGCAACTGTTTATTCCCATGCTTGAGCCATTTGATCTCCTGTTTGAGACTTATCACTTCAGCCGCCAATGATTCAACTTGGCGGGTTCGAGCAAATAGGCGTTGGGTCATATTAGACACATAACCTGCACACTGAACATTGAGAGCCAGAGAATCCTTAACAGCCAACTTATCAGATCGTTTGGAAAGTAGTCTGTTATTTTTGGGACTGAGAAGGTTCTTGGCCACCACCGCAGCAGTCATATCATTCTTCATCACAAAGTTCTCAACGGTAAGAGGACTAGTAAGGGATAAGAAGGATGAGCGCCATATGTTGTCTTGAGAAGGCATAACTGCCTTTTCACCAAAGTTCAAGTCAAAATGACGGTCGGATGGGCCAGACATTCTCAGAAATGATGAAGGAGAAATGAGGTGCAATAAATATCTGAAGTAAGGGGAAAATTCCTACAAGCAATAACTCTCTGAATGAACTCATTGCACACAATTGGTGCCCTTATAAAGATAGGGTAACAAGGCTGTTGGTTCAAAAATTGAAGAGGCACCACTCTCCGAATTCCGAAGAGGCACCACTCTCCGAATTTTGAAGAGGCATCATTTTCCACACGCAACATCAGCTCCTCGGGTACCACAGATAACTTTGCCAAAGATCTCTGACAAAGTTTAGACACATAAATTTTGAAGGTCCATCTACCTTACTATTACCCACAAGGGTAAAGGAACAGCACCACTGCTTGATAATTAGAAAGTCCCAATGTGTGTCAACCTCCGTGTTTCGTGGCAAGGCAGATTGGCAAAAATGCCCAACCTTTACTCATATTCGAGAAAACACTCCCAACAAGATTGCTTTCTCAAAAATCGAAGAGGTACCGTTCTCTGAATCTTAAGAGCCAGACTCCCAATAGGATTGCTTTCTCAAAAATCGAAGAGGTAATGTTCTCTGAATCTCGAGAGCCAGATCCCTGACATGATTGCTTGTTCGAAAACTGAAGAGGCACCGCTCTCCGAACTTCGAGAGCCAAATTTCCTTGGATAAAGCTTGTCTGCAATCTTCACACGCAACATCAGCTTTCCAGATACCACAGACCACTTTTTCAAAGCGCTCTGACAAAGTTAAAACATGTGAAGCTTGCAGCTCCCACTAAATTGCTATGACCAAGAAGGGTAAAGGAATAGCATTATTACTTGCTCAAAAATCGAAGAGGCACCGTTATCAGAATCTCGAAAGCCAGACTTCTAACAAGATTACTTTCTCAAAAATCGAAGAGGCACCACTCTCCGAATCTCAAGAGCCAGACTCCCAACAAGATTGCTTTCTAAAAAATCGAAGAGACATCGCTCTCTGAATCTCGAGAGCCAGATTCCCGACAGGATTGCTTGTTCTAAAACCAAAGAGGCATCGCTCTCCGAACTTCGAGAGCCAGATTTCCTTGATAAAGCTTGTCTGCAATCTTCACACGCAACATCGGCTTTCCGGATACCACATACCACTTTTTCAAAGTGCTTTGACAAAGTTAAAACACGTGAAGCTTGCAGCTCCCATTACATTGCTACGACCAAGAAGGGTAAAGGAATATCATTACTACTTGTTGTTAGGGAGACTCTTATATATGTCGACCTTCATCCTCCACGGACAGGCAGACCTACAAAAATGCTCAACCTTTCCTCATATCTGAGAGGGCACTCCCAACGAAGCCTCTCGAAATACTTAGCTTTCTTCCCCTCCCAATAATACCTATGCAAACCAGCCACACTAGGGCAAGAGTATCTCATATCATCAGGGTAAAAAACAAGAGTATCCCATATCATGCTTTTTCCCTGTCTTTTCATTTGCCCTTGTTCTTACTTGCAAGACAAGGAGAAAGAGATCAATCAGTCATCACTTGGAATCAAGCTTCCAGTCAGGAACTGACTGCCTGGAACCCCTTACCTGATTACTTACTTGGCATTGCTCTCGAGTACTCGTCTTCAACATCTTATGCTTTCAGAAAAGATACCACATCTGCCTGAGGAATAGATAGGGCAAGTGAGAAGGATACAAGGAAGCATGTGGAGACAAGCGCAACAGAACACATGCCGATTCATCTATTACTTCGTCAACAGAAAAAGTATCCCATATTATCAAGGTCGAACACACTCTTGATTTCATGGACTTGTTTTGACCTTCAAATTCTTGAGTCGGCCTTATACTCTGGAGGAAACCAGAAAACCCTCCAGCCCAGTTCAAGAATAAGCCTGTGGAAAGTTACTTCTTCAAAAGCAAAAGTATCTCATATCATCTATTATCCATTTGGTTCTCCTTACCCTTGTTGCTGTTTACGACACAAGGAGAATGAGAACAATTAATCGGAAGCCGAAGCCGAACCTCTGATCCAGGTTGCTTGCTTGGAAGTTTGATTGCTTACCTTGTATGTTACCTCTTTCGGCAAATCTCCTAGCTCGGCGACTTAGGAGACTCATACTATAGGGTTTTGTATCGCACTTGACCAAGCCCGAAACTACAAGTAAGCTTCAAGTGAAATTGATACATTACCTTGTGCATTTTCATCAGTTAAAGATACCACCCCTGGATGGAGGAAAAATACTTCCAGAGAAGATGCCACAGCTACGTATGAGACAGATAAGGCAAGTGAAAATGATACCACACTTCGGTACTTAGAAGTTTCGTGATTACTCAATGGCTTGGATCTTGCAAGTCCCCAACCAAGGAGCTTCCCTCACTCAGGAACTTAGGGGAGCACTGTTTGTACCATACTTGACCAATCCCGAAACTACTGAGCACCGGTCAACGTTATACCGTTAAAGACCCAGAAGAGTTTCCCTCTAACCAGGAGGCCAATTACAGCGCGACACGTGTCGACATCAGAAGCCAATCATAGCACGACACGTGTCAACATCAGAAGCCAATCACAACACGACACGTGTCAATGTCAGAATGAAACTAGAAACTCTTTTCTATAAATAGAGATCATTCTCTTACAATATTTCCGAATGTCATTTGTACTAAATCATTCACTTGTACTCATTAAAGGAGAGCTTGAACCTATGTACTTGTGTAAACCCTTCACAATTAATGAGAACTCCTCTACTCCGTGGACGTAGCCAATGTAGGTGAACCACGTACATCTTGTGTTTGTTTCCCTGTCTCTATCCATTTACATACTTATCCACACTAATGATCGGAGCAATCTAGCGAAGGTCACAAACTTAACACTTTCTGTTGTACCAAAGTTCTCACTGATTTTGTGCATCAACAAAAGTTACCATTTGCTTACCTCAGTTTTTCCTCTATATTGCCGAGCTAAACGCCCAGAGCAGATAACCAGCGTTAGTACAATTGACTCATAAGATGACCAAAGTAGATTTGGAGGCAACTGATCTTGATGACAAGAGAGGTGATGCTCCTATGAGGTCGAAAATTAATGCTGGAGCACTTGGAGCCTTTGTTTGTGAAGAACAATGTAATGTACACAAATACAAAAGGTTTTGTCAATTGGAAAACTATACTTGTGCAAGTGTGAGACCTATTCATGTAATGGAAACCTAGACCGAATCATCCAACCGATGTAAGTGTGTTTTAGCTGTTGTAAGAAACCTAAAATTAAGGGTATATTAATAATTTTATATCAAGTTTTGATTATAATTATCATGAAATTAAAATAATGACTATAATTTTATATGAGGTTTAAAATTTAGTTATTTTTCCATATTTCCAACTCCAATACCGGTTAGTGAGAAAATTTCTCTTATTTTCCCGAGTGTTGTACCAACCACACAAGAACTCAAAGCCCAGTCCTACCGAACCGAAGACCCACCCAACCCCGTGAGCGGAGCCACCTCATCCCGTCGGCGGCGACCTCACTCCTCATTCAGACTGGCAGGTAGGATTCTCAAATCTCGTCACTTTTCTGGTTGTCTCTGATAGTTTGATTCTTGTATCGCAAATGAAATTAGCAATGGCTGGATTGAGGTTCAAATTTCTTTGATTTCTTTTGTTTGAAAGGCCTTACGAATTAGGAATCATCATGGCCGGAGCCAGAAACATAACATATTTAATTTTAGTGAATGATGAATTTTTTTACAGGCGTTCATTGTGAAGGATGATCTGGTGCCTGTTATATACAATTTAAATTCAAGACGTGTATTAGAGAAAAAGAGCGATGGCCGATTCCAAACCTGAAACTAGTATGAGATGCCATCATTGTGCAGGTCCTCTTTCTATGAAGATGGAAACGAGCGAGTGGACTGTTCCACCTCTTATTAGGGATAGCTTTTCAATGGTATTCTTTTCTAATTTCATCTGCCACCGCATCTCAATATATGGTCTGTCGACTGTCGGTGAAATTTATTTCGTGTTTATGGTACAGATTGGCTCAGCTGTTGGTGGCACAGCAAGTGCTTTTTATGGATTCAACCATGGTAATCTATTATTCTTTTTCTTTAGTAAAGATTATTTGCATGAATTTCTTAGGGTTTTTAGCCATAATGGTCCCTGAAATTTAAAATCGATAGAATGGGTCCTGAATTTTGGTTCTTAATTAGCAGGGATTTTTCATGGAATGACCAAAATGACTGATGGTAGACAAACTCAGGGACCAACCATTTTGGCTAAAATGCCAAGTTCTTAAATGCTTCGAGCGGCACAAGGATCGTAAAATAGAGATTGCTTGTTGGCTTCTTCAATGTCTATGGTTTTGTTTCAGTTTTTCAGTATAATATATGTGAAACATCCTTCTCTTATCCACCTAGTGGAGTTTTGAAAATAGTTTTGCTCTCATGTTACCTTGATGTAGTTAAAGTATTTTCTTTACTTATTCTGTTGGCATAGGATGGACGTCATCCTCATTAAACGTCTCCCTCCTTAGCTTGTTTCCTAATACCTTTGTTATTGTGTCTCTTGGTGCAGTGATGCCTACAGTTCGGAGGTGGGTAAAAGGATCCATGTGGTTGCACTTTTTCATTGGTGTAAGTTCTTTAATGCTTTTGCAATATTACAAGTTATTGTGCTGCATATGACTAAGTATGAAAATGCCAGTATCAGTACAACTAAAAGTAGCTCAGATTATTGAACCTACTAAAATTATCTAATGGTTAAAAGGATTTCAAATTAAACTTTAGAAAATGCTAAACCAATTATTGATGCATCAAATGAACATGCTAGTGAATAAACATGTAGGCCCATGATAAACATATGCATGTAGAGCAATGTTTTAAAAGGCAAAGGCATAGGCAAGGCGTTTCATGGATAGCCCTACCTAGGCGAAAGCCTCACAACACCTAAAATTTTAATAGATATTATGTATATAATTATATTTATAAAATATAATACTTTGTAAAACAAATATAATTATAACTAAATCAAAGATAACATCATCTTCTTCATTACTAAGTCTAGTTGTACTTGGAAATTATGTCATATAGTCTTAGAATGTTGTAATTATTTATTTTATTGTAACCATTTATAGAGAACTTCAAGAGAAATAAGGTTGAGTGGCCATAATTATAGGGAGTTTCAAGGAAAATAAAGGCTGAAAGTCTCAATTATAGGGAATTCAAAAGGAAATAAAGGCTGAGTGGAGCAACCTTTTCCCACTGAGTGGGGTCGGCTGTATGAATCCTAGAATGTTATTGCACTCGGATTTGTGCCATGTCTTCCGTTAGATTTAAGTACTCCAAGTCTTTTCTTAGAGTCTCTTCCAAAGTCTTCCTAGGTCTTCCTCTAACCCTTTGGCCCCTTACCTCAGTCTCGTAATTGCATCTTCTGACCGGAGCGTTTGTAGGCTTTCGTTTCACATGCCCAAACCACTGTAACCGATTTTCTCTCATCTTTCCTTCAATTTCGGCTACTCCTACTTTACCTCGGATATCCTCATTCCTAATCTTATCCTGGTTCTGACTGGAGCAATTATAGGAAATTTAAAATGAAATAAAGGCTGGGTGGGCAATATTATAGGGAATTTAAATGAAAATTAAGGCTGCGCGACTGGAGCATTCTAGGGAATTTCACGAGAAATAAATCTTTGTTAATCGAAAGGCTAGGTGGCGGAATCTGAATGGGCAACAATTAAAAAAATAACAAAAAAAAAAAAATAGAAAAGAGTTAGAGCTAGAGAGAAACTCTCTCTTTCTTCTTCGTTGAAACTATAATGGCTTCTCTGCATTTCAGAACCAGACCTGGGTTTCCAAGTAAAAAAACACCTAGATGAACGCCTGGGTGCACCTCAGCCGCCTAGGCGCACCCCGAGGCCACCTTATGCTGACCCCCACAAAACAGGGACGAAAACCCAGCCCCCGCCTCCAAGGCCGGCTAGTCGAGGTTTTTAAAACACTGATGTAGAGTTAAACAGTGCTCGCATGACATGAATTTTTTTCTGGTTTCTTTTGCCAAACCATTAGAACTATAAGTTGAGGATAAATTTAATTTTGAAAGAGAAATAGGTGGCCTCTTAGCTGCAGTCTTTAACCTTACATTTTTTTGTGTGTTCTGTGGGTGAATGTAATGCTTTCCTTTGGGATGGATTTGTTATGGGAATGCGAAGGTCCTAATTTATTTTCTTGAGCATTTGATCTTGTGCATCTCGTCCTTCCGAATCACAATGAGATATGCTTAAGTCCTCATTTTGTTCAGAATTAGAATGCAGGAAGCCATGTTTACCTCCTAGATTTCATAGGCATCTTGTCCCAATTTCGAGGCGAATCAGTAGACATAATTGACTTCCCACCATGAGTTGTTAAACTCCTCTATAGAATCGAGCACCCTCCCTAAAAAAGAAGTTTCTGGTGCTTCCATTGAAAATTACGTTTCACCTTCATGGCAAACATTTTTGTGGAAGTAGGTTTGGTAGCACTTATATCCCTCGAGCGGCATATTTGCCACAAATCTTATGCACTTCGTTAGCTAGGATAAGAATTGTAATGTTTGATAAAGATACTATTTTACTGCAAAAACACAATAAAACAATGAGGGGGAAATGAGTGGTCAAGATTGTAATCACATCTCAAGGCTTTTTGTTCCTTTCTTTCACTCTGACCTGATCAAGGAATATTGTTGTCAGAGACTATTTTTGACGTCTTAGTCTCTACACAAATTGTTGTTTTATGCTTTACCGACTGAACTGTCCACACTTATATAGTTACAATATTTATGGTTATAGATTGATGTGAACATGAAAATGGTACATTCTGTTAGTTGGGTTTCCTGCCAAATTGCGGAGTGGACCCAAACGAGCAGATAGCACTTTGTTAAGTTCCTAATTAGCGTATAAGTGCGTTGGTATATGGTATAATATATGTTCTATATATACGCGTGCACACACGCACACAGATTATCAGGTGATCAAAATTTATCATGGTTAGGAAAATAAATTATACTTTGCCAAGCCTATATTTTATCAGTTGGACATGGATTGGATTTTGTGTATCTGCATGCATGCATTTATGTCTCAGAATATTTCAATTTATGTTCCTAAGACTTTGGAAGGATTGGATTGTTTCTGAGTTTTCTTTGTTGCACTACTTGTATCTGCTAAATTTTTCAATGGCTACAGCGAATAACACAAATCTCCCTTTTGCAACTGTAGGCTCCGCCTGTGATTGTATTCTCTTCAGCTTGTGCAGGTTTAGCAGGTCAGTGATTGTCTTGTTATACTAACCACGTTCATGAGGTGTGGGCTATTTGACTAGTTTTCACTTTGACCAATGTCTAGTTATTAAACTTTGTTAGAGAAAATATTTTCAAAACACCTTTCATGTGCAAATGTCTAGGTTTCTTAGACGGCATGCCTCTTTGTTGTAGTTTTGTGAAGTCTTTGATAATGAAGGTGTACCACATGTTCATTATTGAGCAACCAGTTGTGCAATGTAATCTTCGTGTAGTGACTTGATAGTAGTATTTGGGACCTGGATTATTTGATCGAGTTAGTACATCTGACATAAACCAAAACAAAAGTACTGAACTTACGAAAGAGACTAAAAGTCCTGTAGCTATATGAACCACAGCATAGTTTTGAAATTAGTGCTTGTCACTGGTGTAAACTTTGAGATGATGCTTCCAGATGTTGGATTGGTGTGAATTAATGTCTAGTCTGGTGGGAAACAATAATACTGATGCAATGGCTGGTACGAACTATCTGGCTCAAAGGCAAGGACAATATCCAGTGCATGTAAAACTTAGGTCTTATTTTACGGTTGTGCTATTCCGTTTGACTCTCATCTAATGATGCCTTTTGGACAATTTGCAGGCGGTGCCGTTCCAGCGTTGGCCCAACTTGCTTCTTCATCTTATCATGCAGTGATCTCATCGTCCTCGTTGCCGCCTACTTCTCAAGATGAAAAGATGCAGGAGTCCAGAACTTCCTCGATTCTGTAATGTTGTATAGTTTTACGTGTGGAAAAGACACGTTAGAGAACCATCCAGGTTTGACATGTGTAGTTCTCCACCAGATCAAGGTTGTCTGCTTGAGGCAGACACAAGTTTTGGTCATAAAAAGTAAGTTACGATACAAATTATTTATGCAGTCAATAAAATTGTCAGTTTTATAGGATATGAAATACCTAATTGCGTTTTAGTTTCCTCGAACCCTAGTGCTTTTCTCTCCATCTTTCATGTAAATCAGGAAATACATGCAAGGCTGAACACGGATGTATCCCAATGACAGTATCTGTACGTATCATATTATAAGGGTCCTTGGAACAAATTGCATGGTTGTCAGTTTAATATTTGTTCTAAATGCTGCTCAACCGAGATTTTGCCAAGGCTGAGGAGAGATTTTTTAGTGTGACCGGCACACGAGATGGTACATCATGTGTCACTATACAAATGGTGGGATATGTGTGTTAAAAAGTTAATAACTTAAAAAATAAAATTTCTCACTACTTACATAAAGCACGTGGTGTAAGTGTGAGTGGGCACGAGGAAATACCCCCCTTGTTGTCTAGAAGATGAATAGGCACAGGGAAATGTAAGTGTGAGTGGGCAAGTGCGGATAAGAGGTAAGAACCACCACTATTGAACGAGAGAATTGTTCGTTGCGCCAAGCATCTAGTTGTCGATTAAGGTTTGTGCCCTTGGGATTTTAGGAAAGGTAATGTAAGGAGATTAAATTTTTTAAATCAAATTTGCAAACTAAATGATGTTGTAGATGATTAGATTATTAATTAAGTATCCATTAACGTGTTTTTTCTTTATTGGTGACATATAATTTGATTTGCAAACTTGGTTTATAAATTTGATCTTTCGAGCATTATCCTTTTAGGAATATGCACAAAGAAATTACTGGATGATTGAGCTTCAATAATAGTCAAGCTGCAGAGGAAGAGATGTGAATGCTGCATCCACATTGTAGAACCATAGTTCAGTACTGACTCCTGAGTTTCGTTCTAATTTAAATTTTAGTTGATTTAAAAAATGAAAAAATTGAGGATGGGCTTAAACCGGAAGACGCGGGCTGCGCTTAGTTTTGGGCCGCCAAAAATGGGTTGAGAAGGGGCCGAGTGTAAAGTGTAAACAACCGCCTTTTAGGAATATATAAAAAGGGAGGATAGAAACCCTAAGAGCTTCAACTACTTGATCTTATCTGAGCAGAGAGGGGCGCCGAACCGAGTGGCTGAGGCTGAGCCACCCTCCCTCCCTTTGGCCTCTCATGATGTTTCAGGGTTCTAGGGCTGCTGGCGGCTCTCGACCGTCACTCGCTGGTTTGGTGTCTCAAACCCTCCTGCAGTGAAGACTGCCCGCAGTCAGAGCCCTCTAAAATTGATTCCATATGATATGATATGGGGGCAGTGATGGCTCAGCGGGCTTACCCCATTCTCCATCCCCATCCAAATAAAAATTTTCATATAAATTTGTTTTATTCATTTTATGATTGTTTTGGTAGTTTACTATGCATCTGGATCAGATGAGATGAGAGAGGATAGTAAAAATTGGATATGTGGTGGTTGTTTTAGTTGAATTTCTTTTAGATACCTTGTCTCTCCTGTACATTTCTTATTGCATGTCACTTTTGAATGAATGATATATTACTTTGGTATCTTGATTGATGTGGACGATTGAGTTGCTACTTGGTAGTTTAGCTGTTAAAACAT
This sequence comes from Malus sylvestris, assembly GCF_916048215.2. Taxonomy (NCBI): domain Eukaryota; kingdom Viridiplantae; phylum Streptophyta; class Magnoliopsida; order Rosales; family Rosaceae; genus Malus; species Malus sylvestris. Next base: position 335,299 of record NC_062271.1, on the reverse strand, counting down.
GTATATATATATATCACCTTGCTTTTACCGTTTCGTTTTGTTTTGTTTTGTTAGTGTACCTTTTGTAATACGGTATCCTTGTTGGGTTTTGAATGATATTTAATCAGCTTCAGATTCAGGCATGACGTACACCAGCCCTGCCGCCAGGGCCAGCGCCAGCGCCAGCCTCAGCAGGGACAGATGAAAATCTTTAGGGCTTAGGGTTTAGTTGATTGCATTGTGTTGTGGGCTGTATGCAATTAATGAATTCGAAGTGTAGAAAGATAACAATTTGTGATAAACAAGAATTGTAAACCATCTGTTGGTGCAAAATGTATTTATGGCCTTGTATAAAAAAGAAATCATAAATCCCTAATTACAATTCTCAAGTATCACTAGTGAAATACTTTATGCACTCTGATTCGGTCAAAACAAAAAATGACAAGTTCTTGTTTCTTAAAAGCTCAGGAAAAATTGATTAACACAACAATTATTTTTTAAAGTAACAAAACATGTGTTAAAATATTATTTGAGCAAAATAAAAAATGAATACATAAGGGACTCATTAATAGGTGGCTTTTTAGTTAAAACGGTTATGAAATTTGCATAACATATTATTTTAATTTATAAGATTTGAAATTATACAATTACCATTTTAATTAAAAAAAATCTTAAGGAGTAGCCGAGTAATATCTATTTATTAATATTTGATTCATTACCACCCGTCATTGATCATAGAAAAAACATGAGGAAGACGAGTTCAATGATGACAGCGCAAGACGTGTTCAAAACAAGAGGAAGGAACACGGGGACGGAGGAGGATACGACAACACGGCACGAAAGGGAACCTGCTACTCCCTTGTATTTGTGTTGCTTGGAATTTTGTTGAATGAGTCACCCATGACTTATGCAATGTGGTGGGGTAGCCACCGTTATCCGCCTTTATCCGTTCCTTCATGTGTTTGTGAGTGTATAAACTAAGAAAGGCCACGTTGATGACTCCACTAACACACCAATTCTTATCCAGTCCATCTCGCCTTTTGCCTTTTTCTTTTTCTTTATCTTTATCCAATCCGAGTGCAAGAGTGCAAGAGTGCAAGAGTTTGTGCTTATGAAGCACTATTGGGATCTACCGACTTCACTCGTTCATTCATTATCTTGTCTGGTTTTAAACCTTTTAGCACGTCTCTTGGATTTGAATTCTGAAGTATATAATACATGCATAATAAAGAGTTGAGGGTGCAGTGCACTTGAAAATCAGCACTCAACATTGCATTCAAACTTCAAACTTGAAATCCCCATATATTATACTTGCATACATACGTACATATATATATATATATGATACGATGATACCACACCCCAGTAAAAACAACAGGTGAGGAGAGGAGTATCAAGGATCTTCAATCTTCCCACTGACTCAATACTACATACAGAACAAGAAGACCAAGAAGCAGCTCTTAATTACATACACATTTGCAGACGGCATATCATAAGAGCGGACCAACATTCCGACAGATTGCTCTCTTCAAATTTACAACACATGATTTTTGCACGCAGGCTTGGATCCCAAAAACCAATTCCAAAGCCCTGCAACGTTCAACTCTTCCGCGCCTGTTTGGGGGGGAGGGGAAACCCTTAGAAACCTTAAGACTATTACTTATATGTTCCACTCTTACTCTTGCATATATGATCATATCGCGTCAACAAGAAACGCTACTGTACACAATACAACAAGGTGAGCAGAGTAAATGGGTGGGTTTAGGGAATCGGGATGGTGAAGAACACTGACCACGTCATCTCCAGGCGGTGACCACTTGAGCAGACTTTGAGGTTGCCGACGGAAGAGGAAGACGAGATGGTGCCTCTTCAGCCACAATCACTTCCTCCTTGGCAGGCACATCTTCAGTTGGTTTAGGAGTGTAGGTAAATGAGAGATCTTTGTTGGCAGCAAGAGCGAGGAGCTCTTTCTCCTCCAGCCCTTTTGTTGGCCCAAGGCTGCACCGCTCTGGCTTGTGCTTGGCTAATGCATCTCTAAACTTCTTGATCTGCCAAGTCAACATGTTATCATAACAACCGTCAGGGAACAACACCAACACCAATACAAACAGCAAACATTATTTGCCAATGCCATCCGACCAGCAAACTTTATCCAAGAGAGAAAAAACCACAGCTAACCAATAAATAAGATTAAAAACAAGACTCAAAATGCTTATCAGGACGTGAAAAGGATGGCATATAAATTCGAACTCAGCTTTTGGAAAAGACCCCAATACCAATAGACGGATTCAATAATAAACTCATCAGAGACCAAATGAAGGAAAGACAAACACTAACCGTGGCGTTGGTGCAGCTGAAGCTGCAAAGGCGACCATGAGCACCTCGGTAAAATCGGAAGAAGGGGAGGACATGAACATTGAGACTGTAACACATGGACTTGTGTTCCTCGTAGTTCACCTGAAGGAATTGGACATCCGGGTTCATCTCTGCCAGCTGACATATCTTGGGATGAAGAGCTTTGCAGCCACCACAGCCAGGAGAGAAGAAATCAACGATCACCAGCTTATCCCCGGCGTTTGAAAGGGATTCCACTAGGTCCTCTGCAGATGACACCTCTTTCATGTTGGGCTGATTCCCCTTCTCCCACCATTTCGCAGCCTTCCCAATCCGAAATCCAGACTGCAAAATTCCATTCCCCCACAACAAAAAAAACACAAACCAGTTTTTGGCTTAAGCAATCAAAAAGCATAGACAAAATCTCCTCATGACTTAATTGATCAAATATTGATCCGAAAGTTGACTTAAATTTGGGGAAAATCATCAATCGTGAGCAATAATATCTGAAACCCAGCGGAGCAGGGGAATCAGATTCAGAACAAGGATATGGGAAGAAAGAAACGAACCTGCTGGGAATAAACGGCAGAAGAAGCGTGGGATTGGGAATTCCCCCTGATGCCGGTGGCTTGAAAAGCAATCCTTTTTCCGTGAAAATCACTCTTTGTGGACAAGGATAGTGATGAAATGTCGGGATTCAGTTTGAAGGAGCAAGAGAAAGACCCTGATTTATTGTAATTACAACTCTTTGGGAAAACGGAGATGCTGCTTTTTTTGTTTTGATGATGATGATGCCAGGACGACAACAGACCGGTTTTGCTCAAAACTTCCGCCATCGACGATCGATCGATCGGTCTCTGAATTCAATTTCCACCAAACGCCCAAACAAACAAACAAATAATAATTGAGAGAATTGCGATTTGATCGACTTGAGATTTGAGAATTGAGAATTTGGGAGAATCGAGAATTTGGGAGAATAAAGAAAAGGAAAGGAAAGAAATGGCCCAAAGTTGAAGCAAAGAGCACGCGGGTGGGAAACTTGACAGCGTTTTCAAGGGGGAAAAGGAAAAGGATAAACGAGAAAGCAGGAGAAATCTTCCTACGTAACAACCAACAACAGTAAAATCTACACTCTTGTCTGGAACCTTATTTAACCGTACGTTATGTCGACGGCACTTAATCACACGGTTACAAAACTATAACAAGAGTTGTGGTCTGTGTGTGCGGTTCAACGTAACTTGTGGTGTAGACTCAGCAGAGAGAGAAAATTGTAGACGGACAGACATGTTAGATAAGGGTTAATTTGTATTTTAATTTTAATTTGATGGATATGGTGGAACTTGGACTTGCCAGCGCACGTGAACAGGAGAGATTCTTTGGGACACGTGGCGATAGTTTACACTGCCTCATCCCTTGAATCCTTCATCTTGGATTATTCTTTGGGATATTATCCATTTCAATGTCGCTTCTTCGCCACCTCAATCCACGAGTCAATTTCATTATAGGACACTCTACAAAAGGCAATTATAGCCATTTATATTTAAAGAGGTTGGAGGGATTTCTACAATATATACTTTTAGCGGGCGTCGAGCAACATAAACACAACATCTGAACAAGAAGGTTACTTTCTCTAGTCCCCTTCATTTAACTATTCTTATTCAAATATATAATTTTAATGTGCAGAAATGAAAATTCAAAAAGATCGATGGATCCCAAACACGATGCTGAGGTGAGGCCCATTCATTATTTTCTTGGGAAGGGAGGGGGGAGTGTCATTTTAAAGCCCCGTGGGCAAGAAGCACACAGCCCAACTACAACGGTACGCAGAGAAAGCATGGTTGGACAAAAACCGGAATCTGACTTCGAGTTACAGAATCCCTCAGGTGTAAGTTTGTGCTGGTGCCTGGTGCGGCGGCTCCGCCTCCTCCAACTCCACCTTCAGCTTCGTGCTGGATTTCCCCGCACCCATCCATTAATTCAAACCCAATTGCCACTACCACCAAAACTCCAATTGCTAGAATAGTCGACCCCTTTTTCTCTCTAGCGGATCCCAACAACATTGTTAGAGTAAAATTTGCAGTTCCTAAACAAAATGTCTGAGTCTGTAATCTTAGACTAATGCTTGTTTTGAGTTGTAATTATTTTAGTCTAAATTTGTCTCACGTGCTCTTGATCACAAAATGGCAAGCGTTTCAGAGACATCCACTTAAGTAAGTTTGACATGCATATACATTCACATGATATAAGTTTTTGTTCAATGGGCTGTTTAGCTTTAAGTTTATAACAATTGAGGTTTGGGCTTTGCATGTTAATTAATTTGCTATGACTTCATTTAGCTTAATTAAAGGCCCATACATTAATATGAGAATTATATATTTGGAGTCAGGTTAGGTTTATCAGGTTAGGTTTTAAATGGGCACCGCATATGCATGAGATGAGTTTAGGGTTTTTCTCGGTTGGTATCACATAACACAGACTAGTTAACAGAGTAGAGCATCAACACTGAGTCAATATGTTTTTATGTTTTGGTTGCCGCATGCATTAGATCAGTTTAGGGTTTTTCCTGCTGCTGCATATGCATTTAGGTTGGTTCTGTATGATATAAACACTATCAGCAATGCATTAAACAAATAGAAAATTCATGTGCCGCATGCCTAGGGTTAAGTCAGTTTACATTTTCATGAGTCATAATATGTCTCCAGTTTGCTTTTACCACATGATGTATCATTTGAAAGCAAACATTTGTTAGCAGTCTAAGTGCACCGAGAGTTATTTTTCGTTTTAGAAAAATCAGTTTTATTGCCAAGTGTTTTTCAAAGAAAATATTAGTTTTTGTTCATTAATTTTTCATGCGCTTCAATTGAAATCAATTATGAAAATGTGCCTTATGATTTTCATAATTGGTTGATTTTCAAAATCTTTTCATTTCATATATTTTGCATGATCGCGTTAGTATCTTGCAAAGTTCGAAGAGACAGTGATTTACGGCCGCGTTAGTGTTGTGTCATTTCTACTCAAGGCTGAAGAGAGATCGAGTAGCAAAGTGCGGAGACAAAACTGCCTACTAGTATGCATGTCTAGTTGATGAGTTTTGTAAGTCTTTCTGTACTTATTTCTCTTAGTGTTTGTCCTGGCTTGGGAGCCCGAAGATTTTTTCAGTGGTGGGTTTTGCCTCGTTAAATCCTACATCATGTGTGTACTTTTTATTTATTGTTTTAATTGCATATGAGTATGATAGTTTGATATGTGATGTGAATGTGGATTTAATTTGAGAACTGAAAATTAAATTGAAAATTGAATTGAATTTTTAAATTGGAACCTATTCACCCCCCTTTAGATTAAACTAGTACCCATCCTAGAACTTTCAAACATTAATCCCAATCTCACTCGCATTCTGAACTGCAGCTTCATCAATGCTAAAACAACCTTCAAATTCAAATGTCACTGCCGCTGCTACTGCATTCACAACATTACTCCTTTTACTTCAACTGCAGCAGCCACTTTCACCAGTAATAGTAATAGTAATGATTTCCATCAACAAAACAAGAGCTTCTAGGGTGCTGTCACTCTGATCATCGGCAATGCCGTTGGTCCTGGCATGCTCGGTTTGCCTGCCGTTACCATCTGCTCCGACCCACTCCTCTCTGATGAAGAAAAGTTAGTAAGTCTATCTACTGTGGACACAAAAGTTAGGAAACAAGATCCAACAAAATAAGGCTTTCGATCACAAAGTCAAGAGGTCTATTGTACAGATACTCAGTGTTGTATAGGCTAGCTTTTATTGCATATCGTTGAGTGTAGTTGGGGCAGCTGCTGCCTTTATTATTTAGAACTCTAGCACTGTTATAATGGAGGCTTTTCTTGTAACATTTTCAATATACAAAATACAATATCACTTGGTCAGAGTTTTGCTATGAAAGATCTAGGACCCCTCCATTTCTTCCTGGGCCTTGAAGCAACTCGTGGTGATGATGGGTTGCATCTTAAGTAGACCAAATATATTATTGATTTGTTGAAGCGTGTAGATATGTTGGAAGCCAAGCTTTCTGCTACTCCAGTTCAATCTGGCTCCCCACCTCGCTCTATTGATGGTGTATTGTTGGATAACCTACTACCTATTGAAGTGTGGTAGGGGCTTTACAACCATCACTAGGCTTGACATCATGTATGCAGTGAATCAGGTATGTCAGCATATGCATAAGCCCACCTCAGTTCACTGGATTGCTGTCAATCGAATACTTCGTTACTTAAAAGGCACCCCTCAAGAAGGGCTTCTGTTTCGTTGTGGTGGTACGGACTTGGTTGGATTTTTTGACTCGAATTATGCTCGGGATCCTGACACTAGACGCTCTACTGGTGGTTTTGCATGTACTTTGGTCCAAATTTGATTTCTTGAAGTTCCAAAAAGCAACGCACAGTTGCTCGTTCAAGTACCGAATCTGAATATCGGCAGTTAGCAATCACGGCAACTGAACTTGTTTGGCTACAACAGCTGTTCCAGGAGCTTTGCATCCCTATTTCCACTCCTTTGATTTGGTGTGATAATACAAGCTCTATTGCATTGCCGTCTAATCCCATGTTCTATGCTCGAACAAAACATGTTGCAGTGGATTATCATTTTGTACATGAGCTTGTTGTGGCAAGTTCGTTGAATGTCGTCACGTCTCTACTCAGTTTCAGATCGCAAATATCTTCATTAAGGGTTTGTCTGCTGATCATTTTCGTTTCTTAAAATCCAAGCTCATTCGTTGCTTGCTCATGAGCTTGCGGGGGCATGATGGAGAAAAGATAGCAAGTTTATGTCTTGTGGACACAAAAGTTGGGAAACAAGATCCAAAAAATAAGGCTTTCGATCACAAAGTCAAGAGATTTATTATATAGACACTCAGGGTTGTATAGGCTAGCTTTTATTGCATATGGTTGAGTGTAGTTGGGGCAACTGCTACCTTTATTGTTTAGAACTCTAGCACTGTTATATAGTGAAGGCTTTTCTTGTAACATTTTCAATATACAAAATACAATATCTTTTACCTTCCACCCCTGCCATCCTCCTCTTTTGGCTCTATGTCATGTCATCCGTCATCCTGGTCACCGAGCTCAGCTTTTCGGCCATGAAACAAGACGACCTTCAAGAGGTCAGCTTTACTGCCTTTGCTTCTAAAGCGTTGGTGCTCTTTTTGGTGCATTTGTTGCCGTCGTCTATGCCTCTTGGAGCTTGACCTTGTTGGTCGCCTGCGTCTCCGGCCTCGGCTCAATTATCTCCCAGTGCATTCCCTGCATTCGTGTACTCGCTCACGTTTTGTTTCCCCCTGTGGTTGGATCCCTTATTTATTGTTTTCTTCCAATGCCATTGATGGTGCAAACCATGTTTTGTGCTTGCTCATGCTTTTCTCAATAACTTTGTTGGTGTGTAACCCTTCAGCCGAAACTTAGAGCCAAAGAAACAATTCAAATGCTTTGTTTAATAATTGTTTTCAGTTTAAATCTAAGCCATTAGATCATAGTCCATGTGGCTGCTCTCACTTGTATCTAGCTTAAGTGATAGATTATAACAAATGGCATCATCTCATAGGGTGATAGCAATTAAGGGCTGAGATTTGTTTTGGTTTAATGAGTGAAGGATCTCCCTTCCTCTTCCATGTATAATGGTAACAACCTCACATATTTGTTGTGAGGAATCTAGAATTCAATCATCAACATTATTTCTGAAATTCTCTTTGTCATTCTCTGAAACTTTTCTAGATTTGTATCAAGCCTCCATTGAAACATATCCAAAACACACACACACACACACACACACACACACACAAACATGGCTTCAGAGCCAGGTTTCATCTTCTAAATTGGGTGTGAAATCTGTGGATGCGATTGAGCTGCATTTTGAGCTCAAATCGAATCTGGAAGCTGTGATTTCTTGAATCCAAAGTCTAACATGGTTGGTTCAAGTACTACTGAGCTTAGAGCTCCGGTCTTTAATAGAGAAAACTATGAATTATGGAGGATTCGTGTGATGATTATATTGAAATCGTATAGTCTGTGGGAGTTAGTTGAAAATAGGTTTGAACCTCCACATCCGAAGGATGCGAAGGCTGTACTCAATGAGACGAAGAAGGAAATGACGGAGTTGGCATCATTCAGTGAGACCTTGATGAGAGATGCTCGTGCGCTTGGAATAACCCAAGGAGTTGTCTCAGATTAAATTTCCCCCAAAATTGTGAATGAAGAAACGTCCAAAAGTGCTTCGGATGTCTTGAAGAGTGAATTCCGAGGAGACAAACAAGTAAGAAGTGTAAAATTGCAAGGGTTATGTAAAGATTTTGAATATACTCGCATGAAAGAAAATGAATCGTTATTTGTGTATCTCACTAGATTATTTGATATCACTAATCAAATGAGAAGCTATGGACAAGAATTATCTAGGGAGAGAATTGTGCAGAAACTGTTAATTAGTCTTCCAAAAACATATGATGCAATCTGTTCTGTGATTGAGCACTCTAGAGATCTTGAAACTCTTGAGGTACAAGAAGTTGTTGCTTCACTCAAGGGATTTGAGTAGAGGCTTGATTTGCATACTGAAACCTATATTGAGAGAGCATTCACTAGCTTAAATGTTGCAACAAAGGGTCCTAAAAGTGGAGGATCTTCTGGAAATCAGAAGTTTCAAAAGAATTGGAAACCAAAAGGAAAAGGTTGGGATCACAAGCTTAACTTTGCTAATAGACAAAACAATGCTCAGATAAATTGGGATCACATGCCTAATTTTACTTCGAGGCAGAATAATACTCAGGGAAATTGTAAATGGTGTGATAGGTTTCATTATGGAAAATGTTGGTATGAAGGAAAACTAGAGTGTACAAGGTGTGATAAACCAAGCCATGCTGTGAAGGATTGTCATGAGAATAAGGGAGTACAAAAGGCTAATTATGCAAGGCAAATGGGTGAAACATGATCACTGTTCTATGCTTGTAATGCAGTGACAGATGTGAAAGTAAACAACTCATGGTATATTGACTGTGGTTGTAGTAACCACATGATAGGTGATGATAGGCTGTTGGTCAATATTTAGAGAAATTTAACTTCTAAAGTGAAGATGGGAACTAGAGAAATTGTTCAGGTGGCAGGAAATGGAACTTTAGTGATTGAATCCAAAATGGGAAGAAAACATATACAAGAAGTGATGCCTGTCCTTGGACTTGAGGAAAATCTCCTTAGTGTTGGACAAATGATGGAACATAGGTATTACTTGCTGTTTGGAGGAGATGTAGTGAACATCTTTGATGGTTGGTCACTTGACAACTTGGTGGTTAGAGTACAGATGACTAATAATAGATGTTTTCCCTTGACAATGATGCCTGCAAAATAGTTTGCACCACGAGCAAGTGTCACACATTGCTCTTAGATATGGCATAAGAGATTGGGAAACTTGAATGAAAGAAGTCTCAAATTGCTTGAAGAACAGGAGATGGTATGGATTGCCCCACTTGGAAGTGTCCATAAGTGTATGTAAAGGTTGCATGATGGGAAAACAACACAGGGACTCATTTCCCTCTGAATCAACTTGGAGAGCTAATAATCCATTGGAATTTATCCACACAGACATTAGTGGTCAAATGCAAGTTGAATCTCACTCTGGAAACAAATACTTTCTGCTATTCATAGATGACTGCACAAGAATGACATGGGTGTATTTTCTTAGATATAAATATGATGCACTTGAATGTTTTAAAAAGTTCAAGGCAATGATTGAGTTACAATGTGGTTATAAGGTGAAATGTCTTGGAAGTGATAGAGGAGGAGAATTCATTTTTGCAGAATTTGATAAGTATTGCAGTGATCTAAGAATCCAAAGACAGTTTACCATAGCCTACACTCCTCAGTAAAATGGAGTGTCAGAGAGGAAGAATAGAACTGTGGTAGAAATGGCAAAGTCAAATGCTGTATGAAAAGAATCTTCCATATGTGTTTTGGGCAGAAGTAGTGAACATTGCAATTTATTTATTCAACAGATGTCCTTCCAAAGCTTTGAAGAAAACAACACCATTTGAGGCATATAGTGGCAGAAAACCAGGGATAACTCACTTGAAGATCTTTGGTTCACTTTGCTATGTGCATATCCCTTCTAATCTCAGACACGAGTTGAAAGAAAACAGTCATAAGTGCATCTTTGTTGGCTATGGTGCTAATGAGAAGGGCTACATATTGTTTGATCCAATTTCAAGGAAGATCATTCTATCAAGAGATGTCACATTTGATGAGAATGCTTTCTGGGATTGGAACTACACTACAAATATTGAAGTGAGATTTCTAGTTGTCACTGAATACCAGAATGCTAAGGAGATATGTGAAAGTGGTGAAAGTTCTCATTTTGAGTAATTCATTACCTCTCAAAGTGAAAGTGTGACTGACATATCTCAAGTATATGATGATACACCTAAAAAGTGGAAAGGTGTGAATGAAATCATGGCTTAGTGCAATATGTGTATTATTGAACCTGAAAGTTATGATGATGCAGCTAAAGATGACTTATAGAGAAAGGCAATGAAAGTTAAGTTAGAAATGATAGAAAATAACAATACGTAACAACTTGTTGAGAGACCATTTGATAAACCAGTCATTGGTGTCAAGTGGGTCTATAAGACCAAACTCAATCTAGATGGTACTGTGTAGAAAAATAAGGTAAGATTGGTGGCTAAAGGTTACTTACAGAAGCCTAGAATTGATTACAATGAGACATTTGCCCCAGTGGCAAGGTCGGATACCATAAGAACCTTGATTGCCCTTACTACATAGAAGATATGGAGTTTGTATCAACTGGATGTGAAGTCTGCATTTCTCAATGGAGTGTTGAAGGAAGAAGTATATGTTGAGCAACCACAAGGTTTTGTGAAAGAGAATGAAGAAACTAAGGTGTATAAACTGCACAAGGCATTGTATGGATTGAAGCAGGCACCAAGGGCTTGGTATGATGAGATTGATGCCTACTTCAACAATGTAGGTTTCAAGAAAAGCTCAAGTGAGGCAACCTTGTATGTTAAAACAAGGGAGGATTCAAGTATCATTATTGTCTCCTTATATGTAGATGATATTGTATACATTGGTAACAGTCCACAAATGCTTGGAGAGTTTAAAGATGACATAATGAAACACTATGAGATTACAAATTTGGGTTTGTTACACCATTTCCTTAGAATATGACAAAATGAGAAAAACATTTTCTTACACCAAAAAAAGTATGCATAGAAGCTGATTAAGAAGTTTGGGTTAAAAGACTGCAAATCTGTTGCCACTCCACTTGCAGTGAATAAAAAATTGAGTAAGGTTGATGGTAATGAGGGAGAATACAGACAGCTTGTGGGGGGTTTACTCTATTTGATAGCAACCAAACCTGATGTAATGTTTGTAGCCAGCTTATTAGCAAGGCTCATGCATAATCCCACCAAGAAACACATGGAAACATTAAATAGGGTGTTGAGATACATTCAAGGAACAATTGACTTTGGAATTGTCCACTGCAGAAACAGAATATGTAAGTGCTACATAAGTTACCTTTCAAGGAAAATGGCTGAGATTTGTACTTGAAGATTTTGGTGAAGAACAAGTGAAGGGAACTCATATTATGTGTGATAATACATCAACCATTGCTATGGCAAAGAATCATATTCATCATCAAAAGACAAGACACATTAGTAGAAAATTTCATTTCATCCGAGAAGCAATTCAAGCCAAAGAGATTGAACTAGTGTATTGGAAGACTAAGGAGCAAATTGCAGACATTCTTACTAAAGCTTTGCCTAAAGATTGATTTGTCTACCTAATGGAGGTTTTGGGAGTTAAATAAACTAAAGGGTTAAAAGGGAGTGTTGGTGTGTAACCCTTTAGTCGAAACTTGGAGCCAAAGAAACAATTCAAATGCTTTGTTTAATAATTGTTTTCATTTTAAATCTGAGCCATTGGATTATAGTCTATATGGCTGCTCTCACTTGTATCTAGCTTAAGTGATAGATTATAACAAGTGGCATAATCTTATAGGGTGATGACAATTAAGGGCTGAGATTTGTTTTGGTTTGATGAGTGAAGAATCTCCCTTCCTCTTCCATGTATAACAGTAACAACCTCACATGTTTATTGTGAGGAATCTCGAATTCAATAATCATCATTCTCTCTGTCATTCTTTGGAACTTTTCCATATTTATATCGAGCCTGCATTGAAGTATATATAATACACACACACACACACACACACAAAAACAAACTTTACTTGTGGCCATTGGTTTATTAGTGGCCGAAACCAACCTGTTTGGATCCTTTGGCCGTGCCTCATGGCGTCTTTCCTGCATTTTGCCCGCCATTCTGTTTATTGTCCATAATGCGATTCCATGTAATTAACCCTTTCATTTGCAAGATTGCTAGCAACATCATAGCCGACGCCAATTGATCATGGTCTTCTCACGGAATTTAATTGTGTTGGGGCTTTCTGGACTAAAACCAATTTAGTAGCAGCAGCTGAGGCCCTATATCCCTTATGTTATCCGTCAATGCCTCTGCACTATCTACAGTCCAAGCATTTGCGTTTGTCCGAGCTTGATTGGGTAAGCTGTTAGCTTCCTAAAACAGCTTCTTGGTACTGTGGAATTGATTGAAAAAATGAACCTAAAAAATAAACAAGTAGGAGTAGTTTCTGTAGGACTTAACTCCATATACTTAACTGAAAGACCTAATCACTATCATGAAAGCATTAGAGTGATACTTGAAGAAGACATGGTTGGTTGCACAAAGAATCCTTTTACTCACTCAAGACCTTTATATTCTTATGGTGATAGAACCTTATGTTCACAGAATCTATTCTTGGTGAGCAGGGAACTCCTATATATAAAGAAACAACGGCTGCCAACTCCCATCTATTGTGGGTGAGTTGGTTATTGTCCCGTTATATAAAGTTCATTGGAAAAAGGGTTAGTGGATGGTAGTTGCATCCTAAACATTTTGAATGTGTTTCCATAATTGTAGAACGTTAGTTTTCCATGTATCAAACTCTTATTGAAGTTGTATTATCCACATGTATTCCACCTTTATCACAAGTGGTTAAGTCCACATAGGATTCCTACATTCTCCCACATGGACGCTAACTAGTTGTGGTTTCGAAATTTCATGTACTACATAATTTCATTCCTTAGTGATCACTTGAGTTTTACGTAACTAGCATCTTATACACATTGACCAGTAATCATTTGGAGTTCGAATCTCATGAAATAATACATACAATAATGTTGCATTCACCCTGAAACCACAATCCACAAATTCATATTGTATAATGCTAATGAAGACATACATTTATACACATTCTAAACATGGTTTTTGATGCATACCCCATTTCATTCCCCATTTATCTAGTTTACCTTTATTGATTGAAAGTGGTTTGCCATCTTCAATCACTGGATTTCTTTTCCATTTTCCTGCATAACAAAACTTAATCAAATGTTCTTTGGAACAAAGATCAGACATTTTATTCCAAGTCATAAATTAAAATCTCATACATTCAGCAATGACGAACTTAAAACAAGTAAACTGAATAAAAATAAAACACATATCAGGTTGTTACTCCCACACTTCAGCGGAACCCAAGTTGTCATGCACTCCCATGCTCGAAACATGTTCTTTAAACACTCCCATAACTAGCGGCTTAGTCAAGGGATCTGCTAACATCAGCTTTGTATCAATGTGTTCTACAAAGATTTCTCCTTTCTTTACATGTTCCTTCACTGATAGGTATTTGACATCCATTAATCGAGTGGCTTCAGACTTCTTATTTTTTTCTGGAAAAAGAATACTGCTGCTTTGTTGTCACAATACATAGTTAGTGGTCTTGAAATAGTGTCCACTATTCTCATAAATGATATGAGATTTTTTAGCCACAATCCCTTCTTAGTTGCTTCAAATAGGGCTATAAACTCAGCTTCCATATTTGAAGTAGCTAGTGCCCTTTGTTTGGTACTTCTCCATGAAATAGTTGCACTAGTAAGAAAGAATATGTACTCACTCATTGATTTTCTATCATCCACGCAACCTGCAAAGTTTGAATTAGCATGTCCCTTAAGTTCCAAGTCTTGTACTATTTTGTATGTCAGTATGAATGACTTTGTCTTCTATAAATACCTCAACACTTTCTTTGCTACAATCCAGCGTTATTCTCCTGGATTTGATTGGTATCTACTCAATACACTTATTGCAAAGGCTAGGTCAGGCCTTGTGCAAACCTGAGCATACATTATACTTCTAATAAATGATGCATAAGGCTTTGATGTCATACTGAGTTTTTCTAAGTCATTTTAAAGACATTATGACTTGTTCAGTCTATCTCCCTTTCCCATAAACATTTCACCACTTGAGTAATTTTGCATGTTGAATTGTTGCAGTACCTTATCAATGTATGACTTCTGAGAAATTCCAAGTAACCCTTTTGATCTATCTCTTGTGATTTCTATCCCAAGAACAAAAGAAGCATTTCCCATATCTTTCATCTCAAAGGTTTTAGACAACAAGGCTTTTGTCTCAATCAACAAATTGATACAGTTACTAGCAAGGAGAATATCATCTACATATAAGATAAGGAAAGTGTACCTTGAACCACACACTTTCAAGTATATGCAATCATCAATCTTGTTTTCAGTAAATCCAAAAGCAGTCTCATTCTCGTCAAACTTTAAGAACCACTATCGGGACGCTTGCTTCAATCCATATATGGATTTGTTCAACTTACACACCATTTTCTCTTGCCATTCTTTTATGAAACCAAGTGGTTGTTCCATATAGATGTCCTCCTCCAAAACTCCATTAAGAAATGCCGTTTTCACATCCATTTGGTGAAGCTCTAAGTCATAATGTGCAACCAATGCAAGAATGATTCTGAGACTGTCTTTAGTTGACAATGGAGAAAAAGTTTATGAATAATCAATTCCCTCAGCTTGTGTAAAACCCTTTGCTACTAGTCGTGCCTTATATATTTCAATTTTGCTAAATGAATCTTTCTTTGTCTTAAAGATCCACTTGCTGCCAATAGCCCTCACATCTTCAGGTACATTAACCAAAGTCTAAACCCCATTAACCTGCATGGAATTCATGTCTTCCAACATTGCATTCTTCCATAATTGTGATTGCTCAGATTGCATGACATGATCAAAAGTCATTGGATCATCAATTATGTCTTCATTTATCTCAATCTTCTGGAGATACACCAAGTAATCATTAGGTATAGCTGACTTTCTTGTTCTCGGTGGCAATAGTCTTCTCTTAACATTGGCTTGACGCTTAATCAGTTGGTTTCTAGTTTGTGATGAGGATCTGGTCGCTTCGGTCATGGCATTTTCATATGTTGGTTGAACAAAATCATTAAGTTGGAACTCAATCATTGGTTGTGGCTAATTTGTGGTTTTTGGATTGCCATGCAAATGCACGCCATCCATTGCTTCATTATTAAACAAAATCTCAATTCTTTTCTCTGGCAACACATCACCTGTTTCCTCAAACCATGAGCTCTCTCTATCAGTGTCTGACTCTTGAATCTCATCACCATCCTCTATGAACTTAGCTAGAGCAATTTCGATAATTTTATGAGGAAGGCTTAGAGTGTAAAACCTAAATCCCTCGGATCTTTCAAGGAATCCCACAAAATTACACGTAACTGTTCTTGAGTCTAATTTCTTCTCCATGGGATTTTACATCCTAGCTTCAGCTGCACAACCCCAGACATGCAAATGGTTGAGACTCGCTTTGCGTCTCGTCTATAATTCATATGGAGTCTTCAATACTGCCTTTGTGGGAACACGGTTCAAAATATAATTCGCCATTTTAAGAGCTCCACCCCACAGAAATTGAGGTTCGAACCATTTCTTTAAGAGTCATATTTCTCCTTTCCGCCACACTGTTTTACTATGGTGTGCCCTGATTTGTATACTGAACAATTATTCCACATTTTTCCAAGAACAAAGCCAATGGCCCTTTAGCTTTACCTGTCTCAACATACCTACCATAGTATTCTCCTCCTCTATTTGACCTTAACACTTTAATGGACAAATTTAATTGGTTTTTTATTTTTTTTTAAAACAATCCATGACTGAAGATCTCTCAGAGATTAAATAGAGGTATGTGTACCATGAATAGTCATCAATAAATGTCACAAAGTATACATTTCCACGAAGAGTTTTAGTGGGAAAAAGGTCTATAGACATCCATATGGATGATCTCTAAAAGCTTTTGACTTCTAATCGAACCTTTCTTTTTTCAGATTTGTCAATTTCCCTTTGCAACAATTAATACAATTCAGTAAGTCATTGAAATTCAATTTTGGCAAAATTTCATCTTTAACCAGACGATCCATTCTAGCCCTAGAGATATGGCCAAGTCTTCTATGCCAAAGCATAAAAGTACTTTCATTTAAAAACAATCTATTTCTTGGCATTGAAGCCGTGACATTCATACAATCCATCTCATTTAAAACAGTACAAAACACTTGCCAAAGATCACTCATTAAGAGACAAATTCCAATCATATTTGATGGATTATTTTTCAAGAAAATTTTAAGATTTTCATTGTCACCAACAAAAGCAAAGCCAGATTTCACAAGTTGAGAAGCAAAAATTAAACTCCTTCTTATAGAAGGTACATAAAGAACATTACATGATTCCAAAATAAAACCACTAGAAAGCCTAAGTTTGAGGTCGCCTATTGCTTCCCCTTCAATTTTATTCCCATTGCCCACATAAACTTGAAATTATTCACTTCTTGTAGTATTTCTTCTTATAAACCCTTACAATGAATTGGTGATATGAACCGAACAACCAATGTCAAACCACCAATAATTTGGAGGGATTTCAACAAGATTAGTTAAAAAAAAAATTGAAATTTTTACAAAAGTTTTACCTTTCTTATTTTTTTCCAAAATTTTCTTTTCTCACAGTCCATCTTCATGTGACCAAGTTTCTTGCAAAAGTAGCACTTAATATTGTTCATGTCCTTATATGTCATAGGTCCCTTTGAGGAGGATGCATACATGGCAGCAGTAGTGTAATTAGGGTCAGGTTTAGAGACCTTACTAGGATAATATGCAACCCTTTTTCCTTTGTCAACCTGCACCAAGTTTACGATGCCATGAATCTCATCCCTCCTGATTCTTGCTTCCTCTTGAGCACAAATGAAGATCAACTCATCCAGTGTCCACTTCTCATTCTGTGTGTTGTAGGATGTCTTCAACTGATGAAATTTTGGAGGTAGAGAATTGAGCACCATGTGAACAATGAAGGCATCATCAACTGGAACTTCTAGATCTTTTAGCTTTGCAACAGTCTCCACCAGCTTGAGAATATGCTCTCTCACACTCTTATTCTCATCAAGTTTGAGAGTGGTGAGTGTAGTCATCAAATCACCCATTTCTGCCTTCTTGGACTCTCTAAACTTGGCGCTCACTGCATCCAGAAAGTCTTTTACTTTGACAAATGCTATGATTCCACCCCTGATTGTCTCACCCATTGTTCTTTTCATCACCATCAAGGACATTCTGTTGGCTTTCTCCCATTTTTCAAGCTTAAGCCTTTGATCAACAGTGGGGTTTTCATCCAATGGTGCTAGTTTATCCTCTCTCAAAACCAAATTGAGATCCATCAGTCCCAGCACAATCTCAATGTCTTGCTTCCATTTCTTGAAATTCCATCCATTCAAATGTTTAATGGAGGACAAGTTCATAGCTGAGGTATTCACTGAAGAAGACATGGAAACATTTAAATCGTTCAAACGCATGCTTATATCATACATTTAGGTAAGACTATAAGCAGCCATTCATTCTTGATTATACACCCACCATTATAGGATCTTTTCACACAATTGTATCAAGTCTTTGGACAAGTAAATGGCCTGATCAATATGATGTTATACACGGATCAAAACTTTAACAATTCATACATTCTTTCTTAGGACAAGAATGTTGACATTCAATAAGTTTTCATCACCAGTTATGTATGCATATAAAATCAAGAAAAAATTTAAAAGAACATGAGATGCATGATCTCACAACAACATTGAACGAGAAACACAAATAGGATTAGGAGCAGTTAAGTTGGCTCTGATACCAAATGTAGGACTTAACTCCATATACTTAATTGAAAGATGTAATCACTATCATGAAAACATTAGAGTGATACTTGAAGATGACATGGTTGGTTGCACAAGGAATCCTTCTACTCACTCAAGACCTTAATATTCTTATGGTGATAGAACCCTATGTTCGCAGAATCTATTCTTGGTGACCAGGGAACTCCTATATATAAAGAAACAATGGCTGCCAACTCCCATCTATCGTGGGTGAGTTGGTTATTGTCCCGTTGTATCAAGTTCATTGGAAAAATGGTTAGTGGAGGGTAGTTGCATCCCAAACATTTCGAATGTGTTTCCTTAATTATAGGACGTTAGTTTTCCACGTATCAAACTCTTATTGAAGTGGTATTATCCACATGTAATTCCACCTTTATCGCAAGTAGTTAAGTCCACCTAGGATTCCTACATTCTTCTCAAGGCAATGGTCTTGGAAGAGTTGGATTTGCTTTTATTCAAAAAGGAGGCATGATGATAATAATATTGGAAATGCAGGGACGTCTTCTTTTACCACGGGTTCAGGTTCAGGGCGTTGCATTGGTGCTTGTGATTCTAAACTGGGATCGAGCATTAATATGATTGTAATGCCGCTGGTGCTCGGTGTTCCAGTGCTCATAGCATCTTTCTTTCCCTCCACTTTTTACACCAATCCAGGAAGAAATCAAGGTAGGGTCAAGGTTTCCTAGTTGAGATTTGAAATTCAAAGTTGGTCTAAATTAAAATTATGTAAGGAATGAACATTATTTATGCATCTGTGTTATAATGTTAATTGTTACTTAGATAATACTTTCCCTGTACAGTAACAGACAAACAGTAGAGACTGACTAGAGGCTAGAGATTGTTTTTGTATGTTCCGAGTATAGATCTCCTCATCCGTTAGTTGCGTGTCTTAGCGGCTGTTTGAGCAAATAGATGGGATTATTTTTACGAGTGTTTTTGTATGTTCCGAGTGTAGATCTCCTCATCCGTTAGCTGAGTGTCTTAGCGGCTGTTTGAGCACACAGATGGGATTATCTTAAGCCCAGTTTGATAACCATTTTCATTTTAGTTTTTTTTTTCTTCTTCTTTTTGATAAAAGTGATATTGGAGAATGGCAGATGATAGGATTTTTTACCACATGCAAAAGTAAGGATAAAAACACTTAAAAATACTTGCAAGAGAACCAGGTTGTTGTAGTATAGCAACTCAAGCAAGGTTGTTTTCCACAGGGATTGAATGAATAATTTGTGTTTAAAACCAATTCTTAAAGAAATTAACTAGAGAACAATTTAAAAGAAAATCCTAGGGCTCCGCCACCCCCTTGACAATTCTACGCAATTTTACCAATTACTTATGAATTTCCACACACATGCTTTGAAGGTTAGGTTTTCCTAATACATATTTTCCTTGTGATGTTCAAGCGAAAACGTATATCTGACATGCTACCCGTCTGTGATGTTCAGATCAAATGTAAACATGCAAGATTCATTAAGCTTTGTGAAAACCCTTTGAAAAACCATACAACCCTTAAGAGCGTGATGTTCACCTTAAGTGAACTTACAATTACTAATCACAAAACGCCCTCCTCAATTTCAGGGTGATGTTCCAACAGAAATTGCATCTAATTACTTGTCTAAAAACCCTAATGGTCGCGAATCACTAAGACAATTAGATAATTTAATTGCGGTGATTAATAATTCAAAGCAAGCATGCATCCGTTCATAAGCAAATTAATAAAATTACATATCCATACTAAGGCTCAAGGCATCGTCCTAGCAAAAGAAACTAGCTACGAATAATCATAAAACAAAATATTATTGAGAATAAGGATAGAAAACACCTAGAAAATAAACTTGAAAAACTCTCTAAAGTGTGCGTACGTTTCCTCCTCTCCTTCCCTTCTAACATGCTACTACAAAATAAAACCCTAAGTCTTAGAATAAAACTAGGAAACATAATAAAAATAATAAAACAGAAATTAAAGGTTTCCTATTTGAACTAAAATTCAGACTTCTCAGAAAATCAGACTTTTGACCGGCCAAATCAACTCCGATTTGGTCTCAAAAGGTCTCTTTTGAAAGCTTAAGACTTCCCCTACAAATCCTCGGATGAATCTTCCTCAAAATATTCTCATCTTGACCTTCAAAATGCCCAAAACATCCAGAAACGTCAATCTGAGAAAGCTGTGCGCTGGGCCTTTATTTCATTGTCACGGTCAAGCGGCTTGGTAGAAAAATCTAAAACTTTGATACAATCATCTTGAAAAACTCATGAACATCTTCTAATTAGAATCACTCCAAAATTCATCCATTTGATCACTGTTTGCTCCAGAGGAAGTCGCATGTCCTACATTGAAAATATATAACAAAGTATCAAAATTCTACCAAAATAACTAATATATTAATACTAAGATTAGGGTAAAATATATAGTATAATATCGGCTCATCATGAGTATCAAATCTAATACTTCCATTGCAGTGGTAAATAGTCTTAACCATTTGAGCTATAAGTTCCCTGCAATTTGTGACTTGCAAGTGTGTTTAAGTGTGAACTTTGTAAGTTTGTTCTTTGAAAATAAAACTCCATTTTTAACTCTGATAATTTAATTTCGACTACAAAGCAATGCATAGCATTACAACCTAGTATGATATCAAAACAATATTATTCTCAGTAGCCTGCAACCTAGGGCATCCAATGCATGATGCTAGGGCATCACAACGTTCCAACATTCGTGCTTTGTGAATGACTTGTTATTGCTATTGAACCAAATTTGTGCTTGTAGTTGCTAAAAGAAAGAATTGTGAAACAACGTAATAAATTATAATCACTTGATTACTTTTAATTACTGAAAGTGTTATTATTAATTACATTTGAAATTTATTAACCATAAAATATTATTACCTCATTAGCTAAATTATTGTCATCTTGATAAATTGCTTCCGTTTTTATAAGGGCTTATTGCCAAGATTTCAACTCTTTATGTAGATGTTTGTACCTATTCGACAAAGATTGCTCAGTCCTAAATATTCATTGAATCTACTCGGCAAACTGTGCATGAATCTTCTTCCACATTTGTTGCACCATCAGCTCATCTTCTGTGATCGGGTTATGAGTAACGCGCACCCATCACTCCAGCAAAGCAACGTTTTTTTTTTCAATCGATCAATTTGCCTTATCACTCATTATTTTTGGTATAAGTAATTTAGAAAAGTGAGAAAAAAAATATATAAGAGATTGTAGTAAAAATAAGTATTGACTTGTGGTGTGGGAATGAAAAAGATGGTTGGGTATATAGAGAAGTTTTTTTGTATTTTTTAAAAAATTTAATTGCTGGATTAATTATGACCGTTAATAACCATACACTTTGGAAATCAAAGCACCAAATTGTGCACGTGGCACAATGGTCGAAATTTAAATTTCTTTTTACCGTTGGAAAATCAGAGCATCGGACAATTGAAAATCCAACAATTGAGGCGCAAGGAAGAAGGAGTTGTTGGGCTTTGGTTCGTTTGGCTGTATGTTCAATGACTTTAGCACTGACATCGCGTGTTAACAGCCTTCCAGCAGACTTGGTGGAGCCCATAAATCGCCCTTAAAAAAAAGGAATTGGATCCCATCCGGATCCAAAATGTGGGATCCTAGGGATCTTCAGTTATTCATCATATATCGTACGGTCAGAAATCATTTAATTTTTTTTTATCAAATAATATTTGACAAACAATAACCTCACGATATACGATAAACGGTTAAGATGTGAAGATCCCTAAGATCCCTACAAAATGGATCAGAGAAAATCCTCTCCCCATGGGCTGCTGGAGCAACCTTCTGGGATTTCGAGCACTTTGGCAGCTCTTGACTCTGCCTTATGCTCACCGCTGGATGAAGGACTACCATGCAAAGGAAAACAGCATGCTGCATAGTTAAAGAGTTATTTCCTGAAAAGGCCTAAAAAGTAATTATATTTTATGATAATTGTTTCATCTTTCAATATCATCTAATGCAATCAAATTTAATTAAATTCAATCCAATGTACGTCAGATGCGTATGGGCTACATTCCAATCGTTTCAAGCCAACAAATACCCCGACTAAAATTACTGTGTTAAACAACACTCGGTACCAAAGCAGGCATATGCAGACACTTGAAATTGCATTTAACTTTGTCTCGGAAATACATACCTATAAGTCTGCATTCTTTTAGGGACGGACCCACTATGTTTTGTATTTCAATTTTACGAACATTTTAATTTTGAAGTATTTCAAATTCAGAGTGAGCTCTAGAAGTGAATCCCTAAAATAGGATGATTTGAGGAAAATTTTAATAGATGGGGGACTTTATAAATACATGTGGATCGAAGCATAAGTTATTGAAGAAGCCTCGAAACCTGTTTATTATTTTTTGTTAAAAATAATGCTAGGAAGACTAAGTTTTTTGAATCAAATTTGTAAGTCAAATAATGTAGTTATTGATGATTGGATTATTACTTAAACTTTAATTAACGTGCTTATTTCCTATTAGTGACACATCATTTGGTTACCAAATTAAGTTTAAAATTTTGGTTGATTAACATGTTTATTTTCTATTAATGACATATCATTTAGTTTGCAAATTAGGTTTAAAGTTTTGGTCTCTCTAACATTATCCGTTGATTAATTATGCGAAAACACTTTTGATAAGATTTTGAGACACCTTCTATATCACATCACAGACCGGTTCTGCCGTAGCACGATAATGTCCGCTTTAGGCTTCGACCATGCCCACACGGTTTTGTTTGTGGGAACTCATTCGAGAACTTCCCAGTGGGTCACCCATCCTAGAATTGTTCTCGCCCGAACTCGTTTAACTTCAGAGTTCCAATGGAATCCGAAGCCAGTGAGCTCCCAAAAGGCCTCGTGCTATATAGAGGTGGGCATGTACATATAAGGCACATCACCCATTCTCCGTTGGTCGATGTGGAATGTTACAATCCACCCCCCTTAGAGGCCATCCTCGTCGGCACACTCGCACCGAACGGCAGAGTAGCTCTGATACCAAATTGTCACATCCCAGTCCCGGATCCGCCGTAGCACGATATTGTCCCTTTGGGCCCCAACCACGCCCTCACGGTTTTGTTTCTGGGAACTCACACGAGAACTTCCCAGTGGATCACCCATCCTAAGATTGCTCTCGTCCGAACTCACTTAACTTTGAAGTTCTGATGGAATTCGAAGCTAGTGAGCTCCCAAAAAATCTCGTGCTATATGGAGGTAGGCATGTACATATAAGACACATCACCCTATATTCGTTGGTTGATTTAGGATGTTACATTCTAAACTGTGTTAATTAGTTTAGTGATTCTGAACCAGGTCCAGTTGGATGGTACCATACTTGTGATATGATGGCATGCATGACAAGCTGAATGATGAATGATGAATGCCTCGGGACAAAAAATGTTGTTCCATATTAGCCCCCTTGGCTGCCGCCATGATAACAGATCATGCATGCATTGCATGTACACATTTTACTAATATATAACGGTGATTATTCAACTTCTCGTTAACAGGTTCATCATTTGCTTGGTACATCAACCTCCCACCTAATTTTATCCAGAGTTGGGAGGAACTGGTCGAAAAGTTCCATGAACAATTATATCGGCCAGGGATGGAAATGTTAGTCTCATCACTGGCTAGGATGACTCAAGTGTCTGATCAATCGCCAATGGAATACTTAACGAGGTTCAAATCGGCCAGAAACTGGTGCCGGGTACCTCTTTCTGAAGTTGAATTCGTCAGAATCGCTTTGAACAGTTTGGATGTGGAATATAAAAAGAAATTCTTAGGGGCAAACTTCCGAGATATGTACGAACTGGCCCAGCACGTCGAGCAATATGATTATTTGCTCTGAGAGCAAAAGATCTCAAAGTCCCCATCTCGGGTAACAATTTACAATAATCTCACGGTTAGCTACGCATCGGCCGAAGGCGAGGATTCCTAATACGTCAGCGTGGACGCGACCGAGATAGTAATAGATAAACCATACGTTTGCAAGGCATTGGCTCAAATTAATTCCAAGGATGCCAAAACCCGCTCGGTTTCCGAAGAGACAGTTAAAACATCAAAAGTTTACACTTTTGATATTACCAAGGCCGATACAATTTTCAACTAGTTGTTGGCAAAGATCATCAAACTTCGGCCATGACACAACATTCCTAAAGCTGAAGAGTTAAAAGCAAAAACGTATTGCAAGTATCATAACTCGAGTAAGCATACCACAAACAACTGCGTCATGTTCCGTGATACTATTCAAGGTTGGATTGATAAAGGCAAGCTAAAATTTCCTGAAAAACAGATGACTATCAACATTGATCCCTTCCCATCGGCGACAGTTGGCATGGTAGATGCTTATTTGCCCAAGAGAAAAGGGAAAGGGAAGGCCGAGTTTGTTCTAATACAACATATCCCAAAGCAGAATTCTCGGCCACGACTCAAGATTGATCTATTTTCCAACGAACCACCCACAGAGTTTTTGGGACCGACCATAGTCGAATCTATGTCAGACTTCAGTACAGAAGAAACTGATGGACCGATGGTTTTATGCAGCAGTTGTAAAGCACGCGTCGTCCTAACCAAACCAATGGAGAGACCATTTCAGGCTCCAACACCACGACAGACATCCAAGATCGCGGCAACACTTCTAAAGGAACTCGGCGGAAGCCAACGTTAGAAAGTGTTCGATAGGCTCGGCCCTCAAATACGAACGGGTGGCCTCACCTTAGCCAGATGACGTCTTGATTTCGACGCGCCATTTTACAATGAGGATTATTACTCGCGTAACTTTAGTAGCTCAAGTTCATTGGCGAATCAAAAAACCTTTAAGCCACCTAAGCCACACGACCAACATTGGTATAGTTACAATTCTCCCACTAGCATGTATACTGCATTATCCAAATCTCAGAAATGTTGTTGCCAGCGGATAGACTGCATGGCTCGACGACAGGCTACTTCAGCTACCAAACGGTAGCCGAAATAAGCGATAGGAAGTGGAAATGATCGACAACCCTTGGTAATCATGGATGAATTACTTCAGGGAAAAAAGGTAATTGGTCACGGCTTTGAAACCATTATTCAAGAATCCGAGAAATGCATTAAACTCCTCCTTAGACACAAGGGATGCCCGAATCTCCTATAAGGAACGAGCCCGTAAAGCACTGCAGGGGCAAAAGCAAACCCCAACAACGAACATGCTCGAAGACGAGAACCAGAATGAAATAGGTTCAGTTGACATACCACAAGAGCAGGTACCCGATGAGGCGAGAGATGATCAGGTCGAGGATGCTCCAAAGCATCATATCATACTTGATAACCCAGAGGACGACGACCAAGACCTACTGGGTCCTTCAGTCATCGACAATATGGAAATCAGCATGGTTCATGTCTTACCTGCTGAATTTCAGCCAACCACACACCAACCGAATTCCTTGGATGGAGATGTGGTTGCCGATGAAGCAACATAAGTTGATTTTGTTGATGCACAAAACCGGAGGTCTTGGAACAACGTAAATCTGACCGTGAATCTGCATGTAATGTAAATAACACAAGATGTATTGTGGTTCACCCCAAGGTTTGGGCTACGTCCACACTGATTATGTATTTATCTGAGAGGTGAGGGAGAGAACCTCTGTAACGAGAGGAGATGTGAGAGGGGTGAGAAGGCTCCAGAAATGGCCTCCCTTTATTGTGAGGGTGAGGGGTCCTTTTATAGAATAAGGACTCTTCACTTATTACATATTTGCCCCTTCCTTTATCACATAATTACATTTAAGTCCCCCGAGTATTTATACTAGATCTAAATACAGAGGCTCTAAATATGGTATAAACAGTAGTCCCCCAAGTCTTCAGTCAAGAGAGTCTTTTGGCTGGAGACTTGAAATTCAGTCCATGTGTGGGCCGAAGTAACTAGTTGTTGTCTTAAACTGATGCTCGATATGAGGCGGTGCTCAATCTGAAATGATGCTCAACTAGAAGTAGCACATGCTGCAAGACTGCTCGGCTCGTGGCTTATGTTGCCTTGGTTGACTCGGCTTGTGGCGTTGAAGGTGAGGGAATCCCTTTTATAGAATAAGGACTCGCTCCTCAATACATGAATGATGGGCTAGAGTTAATGCTCTCTAATGATGGTGAGGTAGTCCCTTTTATAGAATAAAGGCTCGTTCCTCAATACATAAGTGATGAGCTAGAGTTGATGCTCTCTAATGATGGTGAGGGAATCCCTTTTATAGAATAAGGGCTCGCTCCTCAATACATAAGTGATGGGCTAGAGTTGATGCTTTCTAATGATGGTGAGAGAGTTCATTTTATAGAATAAGGGCTTGCTCCTCAGTACATAAATAATGGGTGATTTCTAATGAAAGTGAGGGAGTCCCTTTTATAAAATAAGGACTCGCTCCTCAGTACATGAATAATGGGCTAAGTCCCCCAAGTATTTTTTATGAGGCCCAGTTGAGGCCCAATATATGGTACATAATGTAGTCCCTCAAGTCTTTGGTCAATAGAGTTTGTTGGCTGGAAACTTCAAATTGAATCCATGTATGGGTCGAAGTGGCGGTTGTTCAGAGGCGGTATTTGTATACCCTGCACTGAAGCTTTGTAGGTGAAGCTTTGCAAGTGAAGCTTTGCAAGTGAAGCTTTGAAGCTAGAGCTTTGTAAATGAAGCTTTCGAAGCTGAATCTTTTGTAAATGAAGCTTTTGAAGTTAGAGCTTTGTAAATGAAGCTTTTGAAGCTAGAGCTCTGTAAATAAAGCTTTTGAAGCTGATTGACATGAGTGATGCTCATGAATGTTTATGTTGATTGACATGAGTGATGCTTATGGATGTTGTCATGAGTGATGCTCATGAATGTTAACATGAGTGATGCTCATGAATGTTGACATGAATGATTGTCATGAGTGATGCTCATGAATGTTTATGTATGAACGACATGAGTAATGCTTATGTATAATTTGGAGTACTGGGCGTACTTTTGATCACCTGGTTGGTGGCATGAAGGAGAGTACGGGTTGTACATTTCATCACCTGGTTGGTGGTAATAGCGGCAGATTACCGGATAATTGTGGAGTACTGGGCGTACTTTTGATCACCTAGTTGGTGGTAATAGCGGCAGGTTGCCGAATAATTGTAGAGTACTGGGCGTACTTTTGATCACATGGTTGGTGGTAATAGCGACAGGTTGTTGAATAATTGTGGAGTACTGGACGTAGTTTTGGTCACCTGGTTGGTGCTATTTTGGGCTTATGGGCCTTCACCCTCCACACAACATTCCAACCCATTTACTTTGGGCTTTGCCGTTTTATTTTATTTTTTTTATTTACCCTCTGATGGGGTTTATACATATTACCCTCTGATGGGGTTTCTACATATGTCTCCGAAAGATAATAAATTACATCATTCTGGTAGGGTGTTTATTCCTTGTTTTTGCTTTTTTCTTTTCTTTTCTGCTTTTGTAATTATCTCAGTGGGTAGCCATGCTTTCTGCTTTGCTTTTTTCCACCGCAGATCTCTTTTCCACCACAGATCTCATGTTGAAAGGGTAGCCATGCTTTCTGCTTTTTCTTTTTTTTTCTTTCTGCTTTCTGCAATTACCTCAGTGGGTAGCCATGCTTCTGCTTTTTTGTTCTCCCCGCTCATTCTCTACCCACCCATGTTCCCCATCCCTGTCTGATGCAATCCTTTAGGTGCAATTTTTAATAATCTCCAAATCTTTAAAGTAAGATAATCACTGCAGGTAACCATTTTGTCTCCATTGGCATTAAACGATAGAGCCCGGACAGTAGAAGAGTGACCATTGTTAGCTTCACCTAATGTTTGAACACACGCCCAATCATCATCGTCACCATCATCTGCCCATCTCTTGACAATGTTATCACCTGGCGTCGTGTTCAAGATCAGAGGAATTGCAGAGACAGCTATTCTCCTAGAGTTCTCGTCTCTGTCTTCGAACCCAGAAAAAGGGAAACTGAATCTGGGTCGGGCAATGTCCGAGTCCGTTAAGTTGCACAGGAAAATGGGTGGGTTGCTTGCTGCTGGCTATGAATCTGGTGCGAGTGAAAGCTCTCCGGATGTCGCCTCTGGTTCGCCCAATCGCTTTTTCCCTGATATCGTTGAAACTCATAGTGAGTAAGAGTACAAATTCCAGCTACAAGTTCATATTGAACTCCAAACGTTCCAGCCGACCTCGCCTTGTTTACGAGCATCGTGGGGACTGGCACACAAGCCCCAAATTGCACCGGCCGTTTTGATGTGGATGATCGAATCGACGGTGACGGAGGAGCAGGCCACGACGTCGTACGACTCTCCCTCCATCTCTCAGTTCCGCTCCCGCCTTTCCCAATCAAATCAGTTACTCAGGTAGTAGAAGAGGTCGGATTATTTGAATAACATCAGTAGTTGAACCACTTTTAAATCTGTCACATCCACAAATACCCTAACACTGTAATTGCAATTTTGACAGTGGGGGTTTTTGGTTTTTTATTTTTGGTGGGGGGATGAGTGAGAGAAGAACAGAGAAGAAGGAAGTCTCCGATGAACGAGAGAGAGAGAGAGGGATGGCGCCTGTGATCCAATTGCTCCTCTGATGGAGTTCAGTTTAAGCAAGAGAATGTGGATCGGAAAGTAAATAGAAAAGCAATGGCAGTGAGGAGGATAAATTAGAATATTCATGTGGTGTTTGGTTTTGTTGGGTTTTTGCGATTTTGGAGTTTCAAGGTGGAGATGAAAAAAAAAATGAAAGAACCGACATAGCTTTTCGTGTCGATTCCCACATACGGCGTCAAATCTTGATGCACAAAATCGGAGCTCTTGGAACAATGTAAATCCGACCGTGAATCTGCATGTAATGTAAATAACACAAGATGTATCGTGGTTCACCCCAAGGTTTGGGCTACGTCCACACTGATTATGTATTTATCTGAGAGGTGAGGGAGAGAACCTCTGTAACGAAAGGAGATGTGAGAGGGGTGAGAAGGCTCCAGAAATGGCCTCCCCCTATTGTGAGGGTGAGTGGTCCTTTTATAGAATAAAGACTCTTCGCTTATTACATATTTACCCATTCTTTTATCACATAATTACATTTAAGTC
The DNA here is from genome assembly GCF_916048215.2 of Malus sylvestris. NCBI lineage: Eukaryota > Viridiplantae > Streptophyta > Magnoliopsida > Rosales > Rosaceae > Malus > Malus sylvestris. Next base: position 305,757 of record NC_062271.1, on the reverse strand, counting down.
CCCTGTGTATTTATATGAGATCTAAATACAGAGGCCCTAAATATGGTATAAACAGATTTCATCACTACCGAAGAAGATAAGCAAATGAGTAAAGCCGACAAACTTAAAGTAACTCTAGCTGTACTGTTTCCTCCTTATTCTTCGGTTAATCTTCAACATTTGAAGCCATTGTATGTCACGGTTCACATTAAAGGCTATCCAATTTCCAAAACCTTCATCGATTGTGGGGCTACGGTCAATATTATGTCTGTATCCGTCATGAAGGCACTACGACGATCTAACGACGAACTCATTCTATCAGGAATAACCATGAGCAACTTTATGGTCGACAAGTCTCAGACTAAAGACAAATCCGTTGTGGTTTATTCGGCTGACAATCAGCTGTTTGAAGCCAATATGATTCAGGCACGGTATTACGATGATCACGTTGGCTATATTACCTTACAGGGTTTGAATGAGGAAGAATGACCGACTGGAATTTTGGTATAGAAAGCAATCGAGGTAGACGCTGAAACTGTCCATCAGGATTCGACGAGACTTGGGTTGGCCGACCTTTTCGTAGATATTGATATCTGAAGACAAACGGGACAGACGCCGGGCCGTGGTTTCATCTACCATGGAACGACTGCTGGCCCATTGGTATGCTATTTTCAAGCAACCAAATTTGGGCGTAAACTTAGTCAAATTTTTTGCCGAATGAGACAACGACCTTATACTATCACTAGACAACGTTCAGGCTACACTGGCCGAGCTTGAGGATAGTCAACCTTAAGTTAAAGATCCTTTAGAGGAAATAAATGTTGGAACAGCTGAAGATCCATGGCCTTTGTTCATCAGTACTTTGTTACCCCAACAAGTAAAAACCGAGCTATGTAATTTGCTTAAAGAATTTAAGGATGGTTTTGCTTGGAGTTACCATGAGTTGCCTGGTTTGGATAGAATGCTGGTTGAACACGAATTACACGTCAAACCTGGGTGTAAACCATTCCACCAACCACCTCGACGATTCTCAACCGAAGTACAACTCGGCATAAAAGATGAACTCGTTCGACTTTTAAAAGCTGGGTTTATTCAGACGGCTCAATACGTCGAATGGTTGGCAAACATCGTCCCAGTATTAAAGAAAAGTGGTGCCCTGCGTATCTGTATTGATTTTCAAAATTTGAACCTAGCAACTCCCAAAGATGAATATCCAATGCCAATTTCAGATTTGTTAATCGACGCGGCAGCAAACCATGAGATCTTATCCTTTATGGATGGACATGATAGTTATAACTAGATTTTCATCACTGAGGCTGATGTCCATAAGACCGCTTTTCGTTGTTCGGGGGCACTCGGCACATACGAATGGGTCGTCATGCCATTCGGCCTCAAGAATGCCGGTGCCACATACCAACGAGCCATGAATACTATATTCCATGATTTGATTGGTACTGCCATCAAAGTTTACATTGACGATGTCATAATCAAATCAAAACATCGACAAACATATTTAGACTATCTCAGACAAACTTTCCTGCGTATGCGCCTGATGAGTAGATTTTATATTATATATTTTACCCTAATCTTAGTATATTTTGGTTAATATATTGGAAGAATTTTGATACTTTGAATTGTATTTTCAATATAGGACTTTCGACTTCCTCTGGAGCAAAACAGGACCAAATGGACGCATTTTGGAGTAATTTCAGTTGGAGGACGTTCGTGAGTCACTTAGCTTGATCGTATCAAAATTTGGGATTTTTCCACCAAGCGGTGATTTTCTGGCGATGAAATAAAGAAGCAGTGCGCAGTGCTGGAAAATGACATTTTTGGGCTTAAATTGCGTTTTTGGAGCCCAAAATGACCTCGGATGGGTTCGTGGCCTTCTGGAGAAGTGTTCAGAATATTCCAAACATTAAATCCAGCTATATTGGGCCAGTTTTGGAGCAGCTTATGGGCCAAAACGTGGCTGTTCAGATTTTAGACGAATTTTACTATTTTTATTTAGGGTTTTTATTAATTTTAGTTTTGCTAGGGCGAAGCCTTGAGCCTTAGCATGAATATGTGATTTTTATTTAATTGCTTATGATTGATTGCATGCATATTTTGAATTGTTAATCACCGGGATAAAAACTATCTAATTGTCTTAATGCCTGATCACCATTAGGATCTTTAGAAAAGTAATTTGATGCAATTTTGGTCGGAAGGTTCCCTGAAATTGACGCTGGCTTCTTGTGATTAATAATTGTAATTTCTCTTAAGATGAATATCACGTCTTAAGGATTGCATGGTTTTTCAAAGGATTTTCATAAAGCATAATGAGTCTTTCATGTTTAGATTTGATCTGAACGTCCGGACGGGTTGCATGTTAGATATACGTTCTATGTTGGAGGTTCCAAGTAGAATATGAATTAGGAAAATCTAACCTTCAAAGTGGCATGTGTAGATCATAAGTAATTGGTAAAAATTCATAGGATTGCTAGGTGATGGTGGAACCCTAGTGCTTTCTTAATTTGATTTTCTCAAAACTGTTTTCTTCTCTCTAATCCTAATATTGCAGATTGTCTTATCATTAATAGTTAATTTTGTTTTTAATTTAAGTAGGTTATAAAATCAATCATCTCAATTTCTATTTTACAATAATTAAATGGAATCTGATTAGTTCGAATTATTTAATAATCCCTGTGGAGATGACCTTGCGAAATCCATTTATACTACAATAACCTTGTGATTCTTGCAAGTAAAATAGGAGATTTAAGCCCGTTCACATGAGTAGTAAAAATCCTATCAGCGCCAGCATAACCTTAAAATGAATCCTGCCAAATATGCATTCGACGTATTAGCCGGTAATTTTTTAGGATTCCATCGTGGTATTGAGGTGGATGAGAATAAGGCTCAAGCAATCATTAACGCTTCACCCCCGATGACTAAGAAACAACTACAGTCGTTGCTCGGAAAGATGAACTTTCTTCGTCGATTCATCGCTAATTCGACGGGAAAAATGAAATCCTTCTCCACGCTCTTGAAACTTAGGGATTCTGACATCTTTGAATGGCGTGCCAAACACCAAGAGGCTTTTACGTAGATCAAGGTCTTCCTCACGACTCCACCAGTCCTGGTCCCACCATAACGTGGCAGACCTCTCAAGCTGTACATTTTAGTGGCTGAAGAATCCATCGGATGCCTTCTTGCACAAGACAATGATGCTGGGTGAGAACATGCCATTTTTTATCTTAGCTGAAATCTCAACCCACCGGAGATTAATTATTCCGCCGTCGAGAAGCTCTGCCTAGCCTTATTTTTCGCTGCATCAAAACTCAGGCATTACATGCTCCCGTCGGTCACTCAGGTCATCGCCCAGACCGATGTCATTCGTTACATGCTCACTCGGCTGATAGTAAAAGGCCGAATTGGAAAGTGGATAATGGCACTGTCTGAATTCAGTTTGCAATATGTGCCTCAGAAAGCTGTCAAAGACTAAGCGTTGGCCGATTTCTTAGCCCAACATTCCTCACCATATGGTTTTGAGGGCAATGACGTTGAAATCGGCATGGTGGAAACACATGCTAATTACTGGACGATGTACTTTGATAGTTCTAGTACATCAGTCTCGGTTGGCATTGGGATCGTTATTCAATCCCCAAATCATAGTCGCTGGTATTTTTCTTTCAAGCTCGATTTCGATTGTACGAATAATCAGGCTGAATACGAAGCCCTTATCATCAACCTTGATGTCCTCCATGATTTACTGGCAACTCGTGTCCTTATCCTCGATGATTTCGAACTTATGATCCAACTTAATATGACTTTTTGTTGCATGAGTTGTACTATGGCGCCCTATCACATGGTTGCCAGCTATTTGGCCGAGTCTTTCGACGACGTTACTTTCAAACACATTTCACGAGTTCACAACACTGACGTCGACGAATTAGCTCAAATAGCCTCCGGAGCATAACTTTTTGGGGGCAAACTAGGCCGAGAAATACATGTGTCACGACGAACACACTCCACTTTGGTTAATCAACAAGTTCTTCAATGAGATTGCGTGATTCGTACACGAGTATGTCCTTACCTTCATTGTTGGAGAGGAAGGACCCTATAAAGGTTTGCACAGTCGAGGCAATGCCAAATGATTGGAGAAAGTCAATTATACGATATCTTGACAATCCCGATGGCAAACACGACCGTAAGACAAAGGTTCACGCCACGAACTATGTGTCATACCATAATGAGTTGTATAAAAAAGGTGAGGATGGGTTATTGTTATTATTCCTCGGCCCACAAGAGGCTGCCCAAGCAATTACAGAAGTACACGAAGGAATCTGCAGAGCTCATCAATCTGGACGCAAGATGCGTTGGTTGCTTCGTCGACACGGATATTTCTAGCCTAATATATTGAAAGATTGTATCGAGTACGCACGAAGATGTGTACAATGTCAAATTCATGGGCCAATACAAAGAGTCCCGGCCGAACTACTTCACTCGGTCACCAAACCCTGGCCGTTTAGAGGATGGGCCATGGACGTAATCAGCAAAATAACGCCGTCTTCTGGAGCAGTAAAACATTCGTGGATACTCGTGGCGATCGACTACTTCACTAAGTGGGTTGAAGCCAAATCATAGGCCGAATTAATGTCTAAATCTTCAAGTCAGAGTCAAATTTGTACCTGACGAGAGAAGTATCGATCGAGAGATCGGTTGGAAAGGTGCCAAGTATGGCGGTTATACCTAGAATCATTGGACCAATAGGACCGAAAGGGAGAACCATCGTGTTGTTGACAGAGCACTAAAAATTTAATGCAACCATCACAAGTTCTCGGTCCAAGTTCATCTCGATGGTCGAGAGTTTGATGGCATTAAAAATGCTGAGAGCTTGCCACTCATCACCAAAATATGACTCCATCTGAGTAACCTAGGTCGCAGTGGTCGAGGGCCACACACCCTGGGGTTTGGCCAGTTCCCATTTTGACCAGTCATACCCTTGGAATAAGGGTTTTAGGCAGTGCTCCTTAAGCATTTTGATGATTTCTTTTGGAACATTGCCTTTGAACAATGGGCCTAGGGTTTGATGGGAGATGTTTGGTTCATCTTCAAATCGAATGGTTTTTATCGTGTTTCGGTCGGTGATGTTTTGACATTTGTTGCACTCATCGGTCAACTTGTTAATGAAAACGTTGGCAGCCATTAGAGAAGTTTTTCTAGGTATTAAAAGACTGTTTTTCTGGTTTTCGAGAGAAAATGGCGAGGAGATTTGAGAAGAAATGGCAAAGGGATTTGAGGGTTCTAGAAGCGTAAAAGCTTGAATGAAGAGAGGAGAGTATTTATAGGCATTTTGGGGGGAAGACCCAACAGTTCAAAGTTTCAAATTGAGGATAAGACCAACCGGGTATTTGGTAATCATGATGAATATTCAAAGATATCAGGTGAAGGGACCGAGAAACTTGCAAATCGAGACTGCACGACGGCAAGTTTAATTATGAAGAGACGTTTGAGAATATGCACAAGACTGAAATTCGCGTGAATCAAGGTTATAATGATGGCGTAGGCGTTTCAGTTTTAAGTGAGGAAAAATGTGTCCAGAGGATGCCACGTGGCAAAATGTCTGACAAAATTAGGACCGTGCGATCGTGCTTCATAAATGCCCTGATTGGTGGAATATTTGAGACCTTTTGTCATCATTTAAAGATACCTTTAAGGTTTGATTTCACTGCTTCAAGGTTGAAACTCGTCTAAGGAGTGTTAGGCCGAAGATCTTAGAAGCGAGGGGGCAATGTTTGGGCCCAAAATAATATTATTGGGCTAAGTGTAGGTTTATGTTCGGTCCAAATCTCTTCGAAGAATACTATGGGCCGTCCAGTGGTCATGAGTCGCCCAGTTAGGTCGGTTAAGTCCTATTGCAAGAATGAGTGATCTGGATAAGAACGAATGGGCTGAGTCCTAGTATGATAAGGAGTCTTAATGGAATGAGGATGTCAGGATTTGAGAAGTGAATGTGGCCGGATAAAGAGCTTGGTTCAAGGTCCTAGTGGAGGTAGGATTGGCTGAGACTTGGTTTGATTAGGATAGAGAATCCTAATTCGAGTATAGTCCTGGTTTGGCCATGATAAGATTGGTTGCTATAAATAAGAAGGGGGTGCATCATTCTAAGCCCCTCCAATTCAACACACAAACTGCCCTGCGCAAACTTTTGCTCTACAGGAAACCTCTTAACAACCTTGAGATTTTTATTTTCTTTTTCGTCGACACATCTTCAGTCAGGATAAACATCAATGTGAAGCCAACCGACGAACACCTTCAGTTTGGATAAACAGCACTGTTGTCGTAGAATTAGCCGACCGCGGAGCATCTTCAGTTTAGATAGACAGGCCGATTGATTATCTATCCAAGTCTCGGTCGAGAAGGATTTTCGAATCCTAATTGGCAGAGGTCATCTCATTCGCCTTCTTGGCAAAGTGAGGTGTTACAGATTATTGGGCTCGGCGCATCGAACGTCGAGTTGTTTTATGATTGGATATTCATAAGTGGGATTTAGAGTTCGGCATTCTGATGGTTGAACTACATTTACGATTAAGACATACATTGGCTTTGAGTACTTGTGCCCATATAGTTTGGTGTCGATTCGATGTGCTTATACTTTTACGAATATAATCACTGTGACCGAATCCGGCGTCGACGATTTGTGAACTTCACAGAACTAGCAGCCTTGTCTTCAGGCTCTAGAACCCAAAGGTCGAGACGTGTTCCTTCCTCGGCTGCAATCGCAAGATTAAGAAGTCAGCAACGCACCCAATGCCACGCACATATTCTACTCCCTGGCCAAGCTTGGTCGAAGAGTTGGCACGCCCCGCACACAATTGAAGGACGTAGTTAGCTTTTTAATTACTTAGTCTGCGCGCCACGTAAGCTTGGTAGTTTTTAGGGTCAACAGGTCCACAATACAAGTAGATTTCACCTCTATTAAGGAAATAATTTAAATGTGATTTACAGAGTGTGATCTCCTCAACATTTTTCATAAACAAATAAGTGTGTGAAACATTATTGTGTTTATTACAATTATTCTAGAAACAACTCATTGATTATTTATTAATTATGAGAAATGTACGTTAGATTTGCTGGTAAATTATGGGATGATTGAAGCAAGCAACATAATAATTAGTTAAGCCCAAATATATGGCGGTGGAATTGTAAGAATAGAAGATGATGTGATGATACATATGAGATGACATAAGTAGAGGTGAGTAGGCATGTGGCATGATATATATGCATAATATAAATAAATATGTCAACCCCAAATATATGGCACAAATTAAGAAGTTAGGTTTTCATATATAGTAATAGGAAATAGAAGAGAAAGCGATGCAGCGTCTACCTAACAAGGATTATGAAGAGTATGTGGTGGAGGGGGACTGGTTGTGGAGGGCCGGCCACCTCCATCTCCATGTTCTCATGCAACAAATCAGCATACGTACGCTGCTACTGCTACAAACTAAATAGTAAATAACTAGTTTCTTCGATTTAAATATTTTGTTGCTTAACAGTTAACACAAAATAAGTTTGTTATATTTGATTTCAGTAGTGGAAGAAAATTAATTAACAAAAATACTATGATATATATATATATATATATCATTGTCCAGAAGGGTAAAGTGCAAACAAACAATGAAAGCTATAAAAGGGCGGTTAAGTTGCCTGCAAGAATCAAAATCCAACGGACGCTTTGCTTTGAATGGAAAGTTCAGTTTTTTTCCGGGATGAAAAGCGGCGAAGCAAATTCAATTGCATAAAGAGTAAACTTCATACAGAGCCATATTTTGTGAGTCATATTACGACTCAACAAGTCCAGTCCACGCTATCTTATTATTATTTTCATTCCTAATTTACCCTTAAGTACTAATAAAGTAATTAAATATTAGGTTTATCATTTAATTTTGAGAATTGTTATTAGTACTCCAAAATTCTCATTCTACACTCCAAACTTTCTATATTTAGAAAGAAAAATACAATTGTGAGGAGTGTAGAATGAAATTTTTGGAGTGCCAATAACACTTCCCTTAATTTTTCCTCTAAAATTGCCAATTAGTCTCACTTTACCATGTGGAACTAGTTTTGTCTCACTTTATCCTATGAAACTGTCATTTTTGTCTCATTTAGTCTCAATTCACCCCATTTTCGTTCATTCCATCAAATAAACGTAAAATTAAAGGGTTGTGTGGAGACTTTATTTTTCACAGAACGACTTTGCCTCCAACTTGCATGCTAAAACAATCTCAATTAAATTTTTGATAAGTCTAATTCAAACCCCGATCTTCTCTCTTGTAGATTGATGTGAATGTGTAATTGCAACTGTTGGAGTCAATGAGTGGCTTGAATTAGATATTGAAACGCAACTCATTATTTGCTTTTGAAACACAACCTATTATTTACTTTGGCCAACGACTGCAGCTACAACTCCACACCAATCAGCAAGAGAGACATACGGGGCTTTGAATTAGAGATTATTGAAAATAGAATTGGGATTGTTTTAGCAGGCAAATTGGAGGGAAAGAGTTGTGTCAAAAATAAAATATACGTACTACCCTTTAATTTAACGTTTATTTGAAAATGACAAAAATGGGGTGAACTTAGACTCAATGAGGTGAAAGTGGCAGTTTCAAGAGACAAGGTGAGACAAAACATGTTTTAAGAGGCAAAGTGAGACTAAATGGTAGTTTAAAAGACAAATCAACTAAGAAGCCTAAATATTATTCCTTCATTATATGATTACATTTCTTAATAAATATTATCCCTTCCATTAATTGTAGAAATTTTAATTTTTTTCTTTCTATAATTTCTCCAATTGATTTGGTTCGTTTCCTCCATTTTCTTTGCTTATGGTCATTTAACTCTCATGCTTTAAACTCGTATTCCTATTTACTTGTAAGTGAAGGGTTTTATGTTCGAATCTTGTAGATAGTGAATTAGATGCAAAATTTGATTGCTCATTGTGCTTCTTAATCAAACACTCCCTCCCTTTAATGTAAAATATATCGTGCACTAAAACAAAAATAAAAAAAGTCCTTATTGTTGTAGGCATAATTTACTGAACAATTATAGAGGCCAGAGAGAGAGGGAAGGTGTGGCACAGAGAAAAGAAGAGAGAGATGTGTAATTGTGGGTGTGTGTTATTCCACCCCTTTGTGCCTTTATTTATAGTAGTAGGGAAGGTTAATTCATTACCCTTTATGATTACAACTCTTAATAGGTAATCAACTCCTAATAGGAATATACAAGATATTCCAAGATATACTAGGATTTACACAATCACATTCCTAATCTAATAAGACTGCAACATTCCCCCTTGAGTGTGTAAATACTCAAGTAAATGATGCATCAGGTCTTAAGTGATGAAGCAAGTATAGTTGATGAAGTCGTTAGCACAATGAGCGAATGCGAGTCTCAAATCAACGGAAAACTGCATAAAAAGGTAAAACTCACAAAACCTCGCTATGCTAAAACCTAAGATGGGGGAAAAACCTATAGACTAAGGAGAAAAGTGAGAAGTTTCATTAAGTCAAAACTATACGTCTTTTGGACGCAAGTAGAAGAGCTCACAAGGGTATGATTAGCCCAGGATGGGTGCCGCGTTAAAACTTAGTTAGGTAGCAAAAACCCAGTGGGAAAATGCTCTTAATCGTAGGGAAAAAGAGTACATTAAGATCAAGTGAGTATACTTCTAGATACTCCCACTGAGTTTGACATAACTTCCAAATGAGAATTACAAGCATTGCATATGATAGTTAGGCATCCCAATTCCTCGGACAAGCTTCTGGAAGGTTGACTTCAGCAGTGACATTGTATAGAGGTTGGCAAGGTTGTATAGGATCAGCTTGCATGATTTCAATCTCTTGATGCTGTGCTGATGTAGACGCAATATGTCTTGGTGTTAACTTTGTTGATGTATCATGGCTTGGTCGGGTTGATACATGCAGCATAATCTTCATGGATCATCGTCCGGACTTAACGATGGATGAAAACACAGCAAGTACTTCGAATATACTCAACAAGAACTCCTAATCATGTCTCATTTGTGGCGTAGTGAAGTGAGGTGAGTCTTGGAACGATTCGAAGATTTCGCAACTAAGGTCATATCGTGGACCTCCAAGATATTGCGATATCCCTTAACGGTAGAGACATAACCATTTGGGGATTTTTCCTTGTGCGGGTTTGATAAGTAACCTGTGTTAGCATAACAACAAGGCAAGCATCATTCCAAGGATCAGGGGGGTTGGATCCGCTGAGATGCATTAGGATTTGCCCATGTAGTACCTTCAGGGTAGTCTTTAATACCAATTCAGTGGATGCGTGTAGGCACGATGCTGCATATTTACCAAGCTCAACAGCGAATGAGATGTCCTGTCTAAATACAATAAGCTAAGTACAACGAAGCACAAAGTTGAACTTAGATATGGAATTTCAGATTCCATAACCTTTTTAAGGGTCTCATTTGCATGTAACGTATGGACGATCATAGGTATACTCAAAGGTAACACATTCGGGGTGTAGTTTGACTGGTAGACCAAAATACCGTCAGAACTATGCTTCAACTTCAGGCCAAGGCATAAACGAGTTTTCCAAGATCCTTCATCTCAAATTCCATCTTTAGGTGCGAGGTAGTTTTCTCAAGCTCTTCCGGAGTTTTAGTGAGATTCGTGTTAATGACATAAATTGTAACTCTAGCAATTTAGAATAAGACTTCATAGTTTAACATGTAAGGGCATAATTCATATCCCTGACTGATCAAATAATCACGTAGACAGGTATACCACATCCGTCGGATTGTAGTGAACGCCTCAAAACAAGTTAAGAGGGTGTTCCGTGGTTTTGGAACTATTTGAACCAGTCCATGTAATTCTTCAGGAACCTACATGTAAATCTCCATATCTATAACCCTATGGAGAAAACACTAACCACATTTCATAATGCTGCTATCAATCACATGACGTTTGAGAGAAACCTTACGCCGTAAGGCGTGCATCATATCACACTATTTCATTCATCTTATAACGCTTCATTTCCCACTTATAACACAACAGGGTTATCTTGGGCAGTGTAGGGACAATAGGTCCAATACACACTTTGGTAAGGAATTTGACCTGGATTGTAACTTTAGTTGTCCAATCAGTTCTACGTTGTCACTTAATCAATAGAACACGGTTCGATATCATCGCTTTTCATTTATGTCGGTAGCTACCATATAAGTGAAAACATCATCGATGATAATCTCATTTCAATTCCATTTAGCTCATCCAAACTAGTATACTAGACTAAGAACTTTAAGTCTCGGGAGAAATCCAAATTAATCTCATAAGATGGAAATAATTTGAGACAACGATTGAGTTTAGATTCATTTTGTGCCATGTCTTCCTCTTCTAGGGAAGTGAATTCAATGAACCGAATGATCTGTCATGCTCCAGGCCAAGACAGATTGATTGGCTATCTGCCGGTGTACCAGACCGTCTAATAGGGACGTCCAAACTGTCCAACAGGGGCAGCACACCCTCCAAGGATGTTAACTCGACGTCCGTTAAGTACGTCTATCCTTGCAACCATGTTTGCAGCTGGTATATGATCTCGCCACTTTAGCTAGATCAGAGGAATGCGTCTGCAACAACATTCTGAAAGCTAGAATTCATCGCACTTGCTTATCACACTTGTGCGATATGGGGATCGAGCTTTATGATCACTAGGCAAGGCTCTTTGGGGTGAACATAGGAATTCAATGTTCAATTATAAACCTAAAATACATGCAATACTTTATCGAAAACCGTCAATATAAACTCTCTAGCATTGTCTAGTCTTCCGGACCTTAAGGGATAAGTAGGGTGGTGAACCCTTAATCAGCCAAGAGGTTTAGCAGCAATGTGTGTGGACAAACATGTGACCAATTTGTCGATTCATCAACCAAAACCATAAGTATTTATATGGTTCGCATTTTGGTTGGATTAGTCCATATATATTCCCTTGAATCTACTTATGATTTCGTATCTTTGCGAGGGATGATTTAGAAAATCAATTTCCCTAATGAGCAGGCTTGGCAAAATGTGCTTGTAGGCAGAAGATCCTTACTTCGGGTAAAAAGATGCGTTGTAGCATCATTGTTCGACCTAAGTGTCCCAAAAGGTTATGTCAAAGCAAGTAAACTGCTTAATCATCCGGCTCTAGGCCGGCCACATGTGCCGTGTTTCCAATTAGGAGACAACCCATTGGCCCCAAATCAAAGCTTTAGGCTCATCTTTGGAGGTGGTGCAAAGATATTTCACTCTATTTTCATCAGTGGTTTCATTTATGATCATTGTCATCTCGAATATCTTTAAAAACTCAACGTCAGGGAGAATTTAAAGTCCCTTAAATGGTGATGCAGTACCATTCATACAACGAGGAGCGTGCCAAATGCTCTTAATCAGGTTGGATAGACCTGAAGTCATTGTTAGAGGTGTGATTTAGGTGTAAAGTTAGTGTGTATAGTACACATTCATCCAGACAACTAACTTTCCCACATTCCTAATCACGTGTTGAATTGAATCTGTCACATGTATTAAGAAACATGATTCAATTAACTCATATTCGAGGACAATATCAATAAGATTATCTATAAGTAAAACATACACCGAACTTGAATCCAAGAACATAGAAAAATGTTCACAAAGTAAATGGTTTACTAAGGGGATTCAGCCAACAATGCCATCCATGTCAAAATTCTGCTATTCTAATGGTGTTTGGTGGAGCAAAATTAGTCTCACGTATTGACTACTAGAATGGTACTTCTTAACAACATTAGTAGAGGCACAAATAGGTGCATAACCAATGGTCTATTCTATCGAGATGGAAATAGATTCTGCAGGGTTAAGGTTCGGGAATATTTTCCCTTATTCTTGAAATTTTAGGTCTTAGGTACCAAGGATCATGCTTCGGGCATGATGCCACACCTTAGCAGGCCCTGATTCCATCATACGTTGTAAAAACAAACTCAAAATTGGATTGTGAAAGAATATGCCATTTGGTGTATCCTTGCCGAAGCAATGCATCACCATTCGGTAGGCTTTGACCGAACTGGGTCAAGCTATTCGGTAGACTCTAGCCGAACTGGGCCCATACCATTCTCTCACATTTGTGGTAACTTCCGCTTTCTACACTGCTGCTCCAGGGCCGAGTTAAAAACAAGGAAGGACGAGAAAAGTATTCTCCAGTCAAAATTCGATCGGATTTATAAACTTCAGAATTGTACTCATTCATGGACATAATCGTGGTGTGCTTCAGGCAATGTCTTTCATGATTAGACAATCTGTAGGAACGAGCCAAATAGTCATGGAATCCTTGATCGGGAGGTATTTCCATTTGTAATGCTTTGAACATAAGTCTTCGAATGAAGATCATGGCGGATTCTTATTCAACTTTTCCATGCCATTGTTGGCTTCAATGGTTCTTAGTTTCTTGATAGTCATGTGGAGATTCACGTCTTGTACCCCACATAAAGCGGTTTCTATTAGAAACGTCCAAATAAGGAAAATCGAACTTGTGATGGTTCGACAATCCACTAAATTAGAGGGAATAAGATTGTGATTGATGCTATGGGAATGAATCATCCATAATCATCAAAGTTAGAACATTCGAGTTCTAAGACATGGTTTTCATGAAAAACGTCGGGTTTTCAGGTGTATTGTTTTATTAAAACTTCAGGTTTCAAAGGCACTAAATTTGAAACTATAGGTTCAATTTAGTTTATGAACGTTTAGTTCATAAAGGAGATGTTCCTATAAGAACACAAAATGCAATAGACAACTAAGTGTAGTGGATTTGGGTTGCTTCATGAACTCAAGTGTGAATGCTTCAAGACTACGAAAGTGAGTCAGCGGTTCAAAGAATAGAAATAAATTATTGAATCGTTAATGTCCAAAAGTGATCTTCAGGTCAATAATTTTGGATTCATTATTAGATTAATGGACTGCAGGTCACATTTAATTAATTCAATAGATTGGGACCATTCAGGGTCGATCGTAGAAGCAAAAATAATGACGTTAATGTCATATTCACTTTAGATGGCTGCGGACCATGTGATTAGAAAATATAACCTGCATTTGGCTTTAGGCTAGGACACCATACATAAGTAGGTGTGACAACAAAGTAATGGGCCAAAAATTGGCATTTGGGCTGAGAGAACAGTGGCAGCCCAGCAAGTTTATGTTAGCTGCTGTCCAAAATGACGTCCTGCAGTAAAGGTTGCAGGCTTTGGGCTTGGAAAAGGCTACTGTAGGCAACCTAGGAACCTGCAAAGCAAGCTGCAGTCACGGGCCGAGAAAAGCAAGACCTAGCAAGCTTTCTGTAAGCTTTAGACTGCAACAGAGGTTCGGGCTGAGAGGAAAAAGGAAGCCCAGAAAACTTCAGGCGCTGGAGCAGGCTAAGGGAGAATAAAAGGACAAGCCCAGTTAGCTATTAGAGTCTTAAGCATGGGCTGGAGGCGCTGCAGGCCCATCAATAGTAACCTAGGCGTTTGGCCTGGTTTGTCACACGCACAATAAAGCCCAAAAATGAGTTATTGTCCTAGCTTGGCTTCAGGCCAACTGGACGAGGCTCAACGATTTTTCCTTTTTTTTCTTTTCGACATCTAGGGTTTGAAAAATCCTAATTGCTTCTAATTTCTTTCAATTCTTTGACTCACAAATTCCATATAGCAAAAATTGCATAATGCATGAAACAAATATATGAACATATACAATGAAAAATGAAATTGTATTTCCAATGCGTTGTATCACGTTCAACACTGAAAAATGAAATTGAATCAATAGCATGTAGATCAATTCAAAATAATAAATTAATCACAAAAAGAATGATTAAAACGTAATACTCCCCTGATTGAAGAATAAACTCTCTTTAGTGCAACGTCAAGAGCGTGCTGATAACGTGTTGTAGGCATAATTTACTGAACGATTATGGAGGCCAGAGAGAGAGGGAAGGTGTGGCATATAGAGAAGAAGAGAGAGATGTGTAATTGTGGGTGTGTTATTCCACCCCTTTGTGCATTTATTTATAGTAGTAGGGAAGGTTAATTTCTTAACCTTTAGGATTACAACTCTTAATAGGTAATCAACTCCTAATAGGAATATAAGAGATATTCCAAGATATACTAGGATTTATACAATCACATTCATAATCTAATAGGACTGCAACACTTATCTTTCTTTTTTTTTCTCACTTTTCTTCTTGGTGTCCTCCCTCCTCCTTTATATTTATTGGACATTCATCATTTTTTTCCTCACGTATCATTCTTCCTCATCAATCGTTCTCTGTGTTTTTGTGCTCGCTTTTTCTTATTCTTTTTTTTTTGTTTTTTTTTAATAGTATCAGCATGCTACTCCTAATTATGGTATTATTTACCTATAACACATTTTTTTAATTTACCTCGATCATAGATATTAGTTTTTTTTTTCCTTTGATCTCATATACATACTAGTAACATTATGATCTACTAGTATTTCACAGAACAAAAATAGAAAGTTTCAGACTCGATTTATTTAGGTGACAAGTTTGATACGTAATTAACTACTACAACAACAATATACATGCCAACGAGTACATATACTTATATATGTCTGGTTGTGTGTGTGAAAAACACGTTAAATAATAAGTAATCATAACACGTGTGAAGAAAGAAAAGTCCAAGTAATTGGATAAAGGTACAAGTAATAAATAATTGAGTTTCGTATTTTTTTATTTTTTTTTGGAAAACTTAATTAAGTTTCGTTTGACAGAAGATTTACTATAGCGTACGTTATTGAAGCAAGAAATCAATGATTGTTACAAACAAGCAGGCTAGCTGATGCTAATTGATCAATTATTTGAACGAAACGAATTCGAATGAACCTTTCTCGTGGCCAAGAGCATCTGCTGCATGAGGGAACCATTCACGTGACTCATCATGCCTATATCTAAATTGCCATTTCATTCATCTCAACTAATTCTCTTTAACATTTCGACGAGGTTTTTGCAGCAGGTTCAATAGTAATCATTTTAACTTGGTATAACTTTTGCAATGATGATATATGAATAATGTTCTAAAAAATAGATAGTTTAAATAGTAGAAATATATTACGGAGTGGGCCCATAAAAATGTTTGTTAAAAGTTGTTTAAAAAACCATGCCACGAATCCGCACCAGTGTAACTAGCCGCATGATAATCTGCGTCGATGCTCCTTGAATTAGCCACAATAGTATTCATCAAGACCAAGGTCTAAAATATCGATGATATCGGAAATATCGATAGTCCTAAAACACGGAAATTTTGATAAAAATATCGGGATATTATCAATATCGATAAAAATTGAATAAAAACCACGGAAATTGTAAGAAAAACTTGGAAATTTTTATTGAAATTTTGCAAGATGTTCATTTAGTCAATTATCTATTAGTTTATCACAAAAATTGGAAGGAAATGCATTGCATGATGGATTTAACTGATTTAAGTTGATTATATAGCGAGTTGGCAAATATTGTGAGTGTAGAAAATATGTAATAATTAATGAAAGAAGTTTAAACACACCATAATCATTTATATATAATGAATTAGTACAATATTTTACACTTTATACATTGCATGGTAAGATACATGAGTGACCTAGTACCACATAGAGTTCCTATGAGGTTCAAAATTTTCACTATCTTCATCATCTCTATGTGTAGAGTAAGTGTATTGTGAAGAGTAGTCATCAAATGATAAATCCCCAAATAGTTTTGCATGTAATTGTTAACATGCCACCCATATGGATCCGAGATTGGTTGACGTTGTCCATAAGCAAAATCATTTGAAGATTGAGACTTTTCAGCATTTTTTAAGTATTTTTGGGTTTCATCTCACGATATTATCGATATTGTGGGATTAATCTTCACCCTGTCCATTTGTTCTAACATTTAAAATAATCTATGGATATTAACTTAAAAAGAATGAAAATTTTATTTTTATTGACTCAAAAATTAAAAATTAAAAATTTTATTCTCCCACCCCCAAACTTAAATCACACATTGTCCTCAAGGTGTGAGAAAATAAATAAATAAAAAAAAAGAACATCTAAAGCTAACTGACTCTAAGAAAAACGACATATTAAAAAAAAACAAATATAAAATAAAAGAAAACTCAAAACAATCTAAAAATTAAAATAAGAAATGGACACACCTGAGTTGGAAATGGACTCCAGTTGGGAAACAAACGTGGGGCCTGGAAGAAACACATACACCGCCAATGGAAGATCAATTGGTGGTAAAACCCAACCTGCAAAACGATTGCCCAGCCCACACGAACCCATGTGCACGACACATGTGTGTCAAAGCCCTAGCACCGGTAGGAAGAAAACATTGGATTCCTCATTTACTAATCTCGAGCCAAGGGCCGAACGACTCTCCCTCTTTTAATTCAAAACACTCATGTCAAAACAAACATAGGAAACACCAGTCTTGGACACGTGGCAAGCATCAGTGTAGTGCATCCTTAGGATACCAAATGAAAGGTCAAATCTCTCTCCCATTTCTGAAAACAACCCTCTCACACATTATTTCAAAAACCGAAAAAGGCTCTTCATTTCTCTCATCCATCTCTCTCCAATGGAGAACCATAGCTGCTCATCCATCTCAGTTCAACAGCAATGTGGTACCGTGCTCTCTCTCAACCTTGCACAACCTAGCCTTCATACGTGAGCTTCCTTGCCATTTGTTCTAGTGCTCTCGAGTCTGATCCTGGAGATCATCTCGCTATCGGCGCCTCTACGCCCTTTCCCTCTGGTTCTCCAATTCCGCCTACATCTTCCTCTCCGTCTCCTTTATCCAGATGCTCAAGGCCCTCATGCCTGTCGCCATCTACTCCATCAGCGTTGGACGAGATAATATCGATAATATCGCGCTAATATTGATATTATCGATATTATCTCGATATTTTGACGATAATCAAGTGGATATATGTAGAAATATCGGACTCTCACAAAAACGTCGCCGATATTATAGATATTTTAGACATTGATCAAGACTTAGCTAATTGAAGGATTTTGGCTATTGGGCCAATCCATGGGACCCAAGAATATTTACAAGAAAAAGAACAAATGTGTAGTACGTTTCCTAAACTGCTGCTTACAAGAATGCATACAATTGCACATGTTTGTTGTGAAAATTTAGCAATTTTTGCGTCCACATGGAACTCTATAATGTTGTGCTACTAGCTACGTAGCCTACGGGATCCATGAGCCCAAAAGTGCAGCACGTCGCTTGAGCTGCTTATGAATTTCCACACAACTGCTCATGTTTTCTATGACCAGTTAGCGATTTTCATGTCCACATTGGTCCCTATCATGTTGTGCTACTAGCTACAAGGCCAACAAAATTGGTGACGTAAGGTGCAGTGCATTCCATGAATCGATGCCTGCATATTTCCATACAACACTTTTGATGCGACTAGTTAGTGATTTTTCGTGTCTCATAAATCTTTATTATGTTGTGTTACAGGCTACGCAGCTCAAAAGATCGGTGACCTCAAATTACAAGTATAGTCCAGCTTTTCAGTAGCTCATAAAAAAGTTTGTCATGTCACACGCATTGGCCTTGTGAAACATGTCTCAACCTTGTGAAGTACAAGTTCTCATGAGCTCAAAATGCACTGCCTATGGAACCTTGCCTCAATCATACAAACAATTTCTTATTTGAGACAACTTTCGTTTGAGAAATGAAGTCAGCGACTAGCTCGGCAGCGCCAAAATCACACGGTTAGGGGGCAGCAACGCATGTTGAATTCAGTAGCTCAATGCCTTTAAAGCCAAAACTCACGACCTAGACACGCCAACTAGGAGCACTTACTCTTATCAAAGTCGCGTGATTAGTTCGCATTTTTATGGCTAAATTTTTTGCAAGACACTTCAAGCAAGCAGAGTTTCAAGAACATTTGAGGTAACTGAATTCGGATGATGGAGTAAAGCGAATAAGACATTTTACTAAATTTTTCGCAAATTGATAAATGACATGCCCCAATCTTGGTGTTTGAATGACACCGGGATGCCCACGTGTTGGCCGACACCCGAGGGTGACGAAAACCATTTTATTATGCATGTGCCGAGAACATGTAAACCATGCAACAATTGTGCCGAAACCAAGAAACATAAAATGAAATACAAAACTTTGACGAGATAATAATAAGGTCTTGATCAATAACAGAAGGAGAATATTCAACTGTCAACATTAAAAAGTGATGATGTATGAACATGTTCAGAACATACTACTAAACAGGAATACATGCGGGAAGAATATTATAAAAATGCAATTACAAAGAGAGGTCCTATGCATAAGGAAGGACACGAAGTCATTGTTATGGGAATTCCTCGATGATCAAGTTGTACGCCTCGTTCCTAGGTCCTTAAAGGGCACAAAGCAAAAGGTGAGTGGACCAAGTTTAATATAAATAATAACTAAAACCAATCTTTTCTTCAAACGTACTAACCTCTAATTTTAGAGAACTCATATATCATAATATGTAATAGGTTTTCTGAAAACCCTAACATGTCATAAAACATTCGTAAAACTAAAAAAAAAAAAAATATATATATATATATATATAATGTGCTTAATAGTGGTATCATAGTCATCCAAAGGCAAATCCATCAATCACAGGTGAAGCTGTACGTCACTGGGTTACACCAGTTAAGAAAATATAGTCCATCACCTGAAGGTGAAGCTGTATGACTCTGGGTTACGCTAGAGAAGAAATAAGAATTGTACGACATTAAGTTACACTAGTGAAGAAAATATGGTCCATCATCCGAAGGTGAAGCTGTATGACTCTGGGTTACGCCAGAGAAGAAATTACATATCACACCGACACTAGCCTTGACTAGTGAAGCTGGGAGTGCAATCATAAGGTACCTCAAACCTCAACGCATGTAAACTGGGTCATATGGCCATAAAGCACAGAAAATATGAACATAGTCTTTCCAAATCACATCATCTGAGCTCAATAGCTCAAACATCATATCATAAATCCACATGAGCGTTCTAGCTCAAAAGATCATCATAAACCATATTCATAAGCATATTCATAAATATTTCAAAGAACGTAAATTCAATAAAGCATAATGTTTCATAAAAACATAAATCCAATAATTCATAAACGTTTCATAACATGTAAAGTCATAAAATCATGCTTTTCGTGTATGCATTACTAGCATTAAAATCATGCATTTAGAAAGGGGTCCACTCACTGATATTTTGTTACCAAAAAGCAGCTCAAATGTAGGGAGGACAGGGTCACCTTAACAACGTACCTAAGCACATAAAATGACTAATTAGTAAAACCCTAATAAGACGATTGAATTTGGGAAAATGAACGGCGAAGTCAGATTTGGGACGTTGAAAAACCTAAGGAAGGACCTCGGGTTCCCTACCTGCTGACACGGGGCGGGGGCCCAGGAGGCCACCCGCCACCTCACACGTTCGTGGCGACGGGTACAATAAGAATAAACTAAGGAAATGAGTCATTCGTGTCATGACAAAAAGGTCAACGAAAGTCAACATTCTTTTCCCAAGGGGCATTTGGTAAATTCACACCATTAATAGTAGAAAAACATAAAATTAAGGATGGGGTATTACAATAAACTTGACGAAGGCCACCAAAATCTAACACAAACTAAACAAAAAGACTATTCATTAGCAGTTTGGTTGGTCTCTGGCTCCTCAACAACCACCGCGCCTTCAACAGCTTGCACCACCGCAGCTCCGATCTCGGCAACTTCATCCTCAACTGCTTCATCTACAGAAGCCGATCACCTTGTGCATTCCATTCAAAAGCAGTTAATCATAAATTAAATAATTTAAATTCAGGAAAAGGATGAGAGCAAATTAAAATTACAACATGATTAATTGCAGTGACCATAGTAATAATAAATTTAAAAAATAAAAATAGAAGATTTACATGAGGTTACAAATTCGCAATAATCATGAAAATTAAAATGGGTCCGGAAACCATGAAAGTTCTATACAGTATTCGTGTATGCAACAACAATTTCTGATTAGTTAACCTCCCTACCAAAATAAAGAAGAAATAAGCCCTTAATAATCCTAATTAGCTAGAGAAACAACAATTAAGCCGAAAAGGCGGTGTGACTTGTTTTTGAATGAATATCAAAAGTCCCACAAGTCTTCAATATCGGAAAGGGGAACAACAGATGGATCCTGGTCATAAGATGAGTTGTTGGTGCTGCCCAATTCTTGCTTTGAAACAAATGATGATGATATTTCGTTAGTGTTCATATCCGTGCTCAATCCGGTGTCTTGGGAGAGGCTAAACATAGACTGGTTGGTCGAAAACTGCTCGACCTTGCACTGCCTGTCTAAGCCTCCTCCTCCTAAGCCAGATGATGATGTTTCAATATTATTCTTCATCTTGTTTTTGTTGTTGTCTTTAGCTATTGCTCTTGGAATGGCCTGATCATCGTCATCATGGTCACTACTAGTACTAGTACTTGTTCGAAACACGGACCCTTGCCCTTGTGCACCTCTCATCATCCCTTGTTGAAAATAATCAGAATTGCTCATCATCTGATTTGGCTGGAAATTAGAGAAACTAGAAGGATTTTGAAACTGGTGATGCTGATGATAATGATAAAGAGGTGGAGGATATAACATATTGGAAGGGTTACTGAGACTACTGGCTTGGTGACTGTTGTCGTTACTGGTAGGATGCAGCTGAAAGTTGAAACTCTGCTTGAGGGCTTGAACGCTGCCGCCTCCCCCCAATGAAAGGTAGTTGAGGTAACTGTTAGTGCTGATTCCATGATGATCCGATGGTGGTGCCACTGTGATAATGGGATCGGGCTTGAAGTCATTGTCTCCATAGCCTGAAGAATGTTTGTTGGTCATGATGTTGGAAGTATCAAGAGTAGGATCCATAAGAGGTGGGAGGGAAGAACAATCCAGGAGATCATGATCCCCAATATTCCCAAAAGAGTTCATCCTAGTCGGGCTAAGGGTTTTTTTGAGCCCCATGTTCTTGTGGAAAACCCTGCACACAACCCATTCGTCCTGCAGCAACACACATGTACAAAAATAAGGTTAAAATAAAATTAAAAATAAAATTGATTGATTTTCAAATATTGATGACTTGCAAAAAAAAAAAAAAAAAGGAAAAGAAAAGAAAATTAGATTTTGAAAATTAAAGTAAAATCTAGCTAAAAGCCCCAATCCCTCCTTGAAAGGAAACTCTCAACCAACATAACAAAATTCGAGAGGGGGCCAGGGATGTTCAATGGGTATAAAATTAAAAATAGGTAGGAATAGGATTTTAATTACCTTTGCAGCCTTGGAGAGGTTATTGTAGGGTGGGATTTTGCCATCAAGCCTGTATTCATGCATGACCCAGTTGGTCTTCTCTCCTTTGGGGGCTCTCCCTCTGTAGAACACAAGAGTCTTCTTCATCCCAACCAGGCATCCTCCTCCTGCACCTTTCCCACCCTGCTGCTGCTGCTTTTTAATCTTATTGAATATCTCTTTATCTTTTCCTGTGGCCTTCCAGTACCCTGATTCCGTCGCTCGATTCGTCCTCATCCCCGTCGGATACTTCCTGTCTCTCTGGCAGAAGAAGTACCACTCCTTCTCTCCCATCTTTGCCTTTTCTGCTCAAGTTATATATATATATATATCCATATATGAAAATTCATTATACATACATACATATGTATATATATATACACACTGACCCGAATTAACCATGGAAGACAGACAAGTAATACATACTAGACAAATCCCAAGGTTCGGACTTGTTCAAATCAGCTTCGCCAATTGCAGCAGCTTCGAAGCGGCTGTTGATGACCTTCTTTATGAGATAGCTAGTTATAATTTCTTCATCCGTGGGATGAAACCGAAAACCCGGAGGCAACCCCTTGAGCTCGTTTGATATTCCTCTATTCACCACCATGCCTGTTTCTGTTTGTGCTTCCATCGACGGATCCATCTCTTCTCTTTGGTTATATGTATATGTACGACTGACAATTTCTCCTTTTATATATGTATAAGGGCTGCCTAGCAAGCTAGTTAAGATTAAGCAAGAATACAACAAAATCCAGTATTCTCAACCAACAATTAATTTCAACTATGAAACCGAAGAAAAGAAAAGAAAAGGAAATTAACGAATGAATCTGCAGCTAGCCGATCGAGAGCGGAGGTTAGTATTAAAGTGGAAAGAGGGAGAGAGACAAGTCAGAGAAGAAGAAAGAAAGGAAGGGTAAGAGAGCAGTTAAGAAAATAGAACAAGGAAGAAAAAAAGAGCTTTTATAGAGAAGGCAAGAGACGGGTTTCTTCTCCAAAACAACTCATATTCGCAAGATCCGTGGTCCGCAAGGCACCTTACTGGGGAAGCCACATAATTTTTTATTATTATTTTTTTTTTTTCTTCCATTATTATAATTAATATGTACCGTTTTGCTTTGGTTTTTGGCGAATTTGCGTAATCCAATAGAAATAAAAACAAACGCTAATGAATTGTATAAAAAAGGAGTTTTCTATGTTGGAGGGACCCATGTTTCCATCGTACCCAGTACCCTTTCATATTGGCTATTAATTTGAATTAAATAAATTTGAAAAAAAGGGCCTTTATCGGAAGCTTCTGAATGTAACCCCTTTTGGAATTTGATTGCGTCACATGTTCCAATCAGTTAAAATCTATCCTTTATCCAAAAAGTCTCTCTATTCAAAACTGTGGAAAATGATCACAACTTTCTTCCCCTTTTCATTCCATCATTTATTTTCTACAACAGTATATATACATGTACATACATTAATGAATATAAATGTACATAAATATGTAGCTAGGTTACTAGGTAGCCTGCTATACGCGTTTAATTATCAGCTTTAATTATGAATTTTTTCTAATGAGTACTTAATTTAAGAGGTGCTCGTGAACTGCTTCAAAACTCATGTAAATCATTTCCGCATACAGATACAGTTTCGAAAAAGTAAATTAAGTATGCACATCAACCGGTCCACATATGTGCCCCCATTTCTAATGCGTATGTAGCAATTATGTAATATCATATATATGCATAACATGACAGAGCATGAAATTATTAATTAATTAATAGGAAAACTAATGAAAAGAGTTTGAAATTTTTGAGTTTTAACAATAAAAACAAAATAAAAGGTAAAGTGAATAGTATCATGATTGATTTTTTAGTGTAAAAATATAATTTTTCGTTAAAATGAATAACATCGAAAGCTTTTCTTTAAAATTCTATTAATTAATTGATAATGAATAGATGGATGCATTCCCCACAAAATGCAAAACAGGAAAACGAGTACCCAATAGAGCGAATCTAGCTAGGGGAAAGTCAAAAGTGCTACGAAAAAAAGAACGAATTTTCTAAGAATTTTCCATCTTATTAGTAGCTGGCATTTTAGGGAGAACATGATCGATCGACCACGATGATGAAATGAATATATGGGAAATCTTTTGCTTTCATATCTTTTCTTCTTTTGTTTTACAAATTTTCTTCTATCTTTCATATACTGTATGTATTGAAGTACAATGTAGTAAAAAATTAAAATAAAATGAGAAGTGATTTTTGTATTCACTTTTTCTCCTTTTACAAATATTTTCTTGTTTTTTATATAGAAGAATCAGTGCATATATACGGGAAGCGAGATACATGCAAAAGAAAATAAGAATGTAAGAATCTTTACAAGAAAAGCGAAACGAATTAAATTGGAATACGTTATTTTCATGTATTTGTCTGAACACTTCAAAGTAGCAATGCATCCCACTGACTAAATCTGATAAGCAACATTTTAACTGGATTAGGCTGTTTTTTTTTCTTTCAGGAAGAAAAGAAAGGGTGGCTGATGGAACTTAATTAATGGTGACAAATGCCACAAAACCTATTTTATCTAATCAAATATGGCTTAAAAGTTTAAAGACTAAAAAACATTCACTTAAATCTCTTTTGCATTGCAAGGTGTAGTTCATCATCGGAGACTGCTATTTCATATTCGCATACATCCCTTCACGTTTGATAAACTTTTAAGTTAAACGCGTAAACAATATAAATTGAGTGACGTGAAACACGTGTGGTAGCTAGCTAACCTATGCTTTGATACTATTGAGGTTCATTTATAAAACCAATGACAATATGAGGAGTAACCCAGCTCCTTCTAAACCATTGCAAGGTTTAGTCCATCACCTATACGAGACTTTGTCCTTCATAGTTTCACATAACCTATTAATGTAGCAAATTTTTTAGTCAAACACATGAAAAACATAAATCAAGTGAGCATCTGTAAGCATTGAGCTTCACAGTTCACACAATAGACAAATTGATTATGATACTACGAAGAATGTTAATGTTCAAACACAAAATTAATTGATGATATAAAAAGTAACTCAACTCCTTATGTATCCCTACAAAGTTTGTTTTCCAACACGATAAACATTTTTATTGGCCCAATAAATAAAAAGAATGTGAGAGGTTCCGAATTTGATGCTCCGAGCTAGTAAGTATGCTTGACTGTGGCCACATGCATGGTGAAATTTCCTATAATCTTTCCAGATCTGAAATGAGTGGATAACCGTAGTTTACAACTAGTTATGCCTATATTCAAAAACTGAAAAAGAAGTCAAATGATATATGATTAAAGAAAATGTAAAAAAATAAAATAAAATAAAGATTATTGCCGACAGAGATCAGCCGGCTTTTGCAAAACTAAACATCGCCTCGTTTACTGGTGTCTCATGTTCTTGAATGATTGTATCAAAATTAGCACTTGCATCGAAAATGCAACTAGCCCCCATCTAACCAGTGGTTTCAAATGAAATACGTCTTTAAGTTACGAAAAGATAATGATAGAGAAATAAAATTTGTAAATAAAATTTACAAATTAAATAATATGTCACTATTAAAAATGAACATATTTATCAACGTTTAAGTAATAATCCAATCATGAACTTCTATGTCATTTAATTTACAAATTTTGTCTAGAAATTTAGTTTCCTTAGCATTACTCTTATTACTAGCATTTCACCATTACAATTACAATAAATTAATCAAAGACGATCAATGCCCATACAATTAGACCTACTCTAATCTTTTGGAGTAAACTCAAATTTTAAGATCTAAACCTACCCCATTTTGCTTCAACGTTTGGGCCAAATATGAGTTTTAACCCAAAACTCATTTTTGAGGCAATTTGAGCTAGAATTCCCCTTGACATATGTGCATTTTTTTTAATTTTATATTTATATTTATAAATTCATTCAATTCAATGGCTAAATCTAATTTGATCAAATACAACAGTACAAATTTAAATTTAACAACTAAAATAATTAAAAACAATTATTTCATGTGTTTTATATTCTTTCATAGTGTTTCACAAGTTTCATAGTGTCGATTTAGTGATTGTTCAATATTTATCAGAAATTTAATATTTTTTTAGGTTAAAATGTTCATAAAATTAAATTAGGATAGTCTACATAATTTATTAAATTTTTTTTTTAAAAAAAAGTTACTTTAAGAAAAAAAATTATCTTAAATTCATTATTTAATAATTCCGGACTAAAAATTTAACCTATAAGAGTTGGAGCAAAAAAATAGTTTATGGATTAAAAATTTTAGGTTTTATAAAATTGGTTTTATGAAATTTTGTGTTTGTTTGTGAGTTTTTTAAAATGGTTAAAGAGCTTTTGGATATCTTTAGAATTAATTTTTAAAAATAATGCAAGTATATTCTTAAAAACACTTAAAATGTTTTGTGTAAGGAAAAAATTTTAAATACTTTTTTATTCTAAAATATTTTTTCCATGTGTTTTCAATTATTTTAAAACATTTAAGTTTGCATTAAAGTACAGTAAGAGTAGACTGGTGGCCAACCAAATACATCCCATCCCACCCCATGTGTTGACATCCTCTCCGCTTGAATTTTTTTTCCATGCTGAGCTGGATATATTTTTATTTTATCATAACCAATTCTCCGAATTAAGGGGATTGGATCTCATCAAGATCCATTTGTGGGGATCTTAGTCATTCATTATATATCGTACGATCATAAATTATTTAAATTTAAACACAAATAGTATATGACGAAAACTGATCACACAATATATGATAAACGGCTAAAATATGAAAATTTCTAAAATCCCCACAAAGTGAATCCAGAGAAAATCCTCTTCCTAAAAGTAATGAATTCCTTAACCGATGTCCCAGTCTCTGTTTAGCCTGACGCCCATAGTTTCTTCTTCTGCCACCTCATCGAGTTGTCAATGGTCATCACCTTCCCAAAAACCCAAATTGTACTAATTCCATATTAGAAAAAAATCGTAGAAAGACGTAAAATACGGAAGTAATTCCGGCAGATTAAATCACTTTAATAATCTTCTAAAGGAAATAAAATTACTTTAAACTCGAAGAAGAAGAAATGTTCAAATGCGTAGGCGTGGAAAATGTGAAAATTTCTAGAATTCCCACAAAGTGAACCCAGAGAAAATCCTCTTCCTAAACGTAATGAATTCCTTAACCGATGTCCCAATCTCTGTTTAGCCTGAGGCCCAGAGTATCTTTTTCTACCACCTCATCGAGTCGTCAATAGTCATCAACTTCCCAAAAACCCAAATTTTACTAATTCCAAATTAGAAAAAATCATAGATAAATACAGAAGTAATTCCAGCGGATTAAGGGCTGGCTTGATATTGCTCTACTCTGAAAAAAAATGTTTTTGTTGTGCTGTGAGAATAAGCTCATTTTTGCTGCTTCACGTTTTCAACTTTTTTTTCACTCAAAACTGTGAAAATAAGCTGTTTTTAAGTGTTTACCAAACACTTTTTTGAGTTCAGCTTTTTTTTTACCGACTTTTTATAAAAGCACCTTAATATCAAACCAATACTAAATCACTTTAATAATCTTCTAAAGAAAATAAAATTACTTTAAATCCAAAGAAGAAGAAATGTTCAAACGCGTAGGCGTGGACCCATCACACCTTATTATAATTGGCAGTTGAATATTGTTATTACTAGTAGGAGGGAATACGTATTTCCTCGAATATATTGGATTGGAATACAAGGCTTGAGAAAGTGCTGCAAAGCTTGTTTTGCGTTTGCCAATCTCTCTCTCCCTCTCTCTATCGTATTGACTTTTGTACAACCAACGAAATTGCAATGCAAAACCTAAACAATTCCCATACATTTAGTTGACATTTTGTGAGACACATTATCTCTCTCTATTCCATGATCTACAATTTTAATTGCTTGTGCACAGCCAAGTTGGTTACAATTATTAGGGTATGTAACTCACAAATATGTATAACTTGAGATTTGAGAATTTACATGCTTGGGCCATATGGCCAATCTTAAACCCTAACCAATTCTTTGATATTGTAGATATATTTTTTTTCCCTATTATCGATTAGGCAAGTGGGATCTGCATCAACATCACCTATTAATAT
Organism: Malus sylvestris; assembly: GCF_916048215.2. Taxonomy (NCBI): domain Eukaryota; kingdom Viridiplantae; phylum Streptophyta; class Magnoliopsida; order Rosales; family Rosaceae; genus Malus; species Malus sylvestris. The sequence continues at coordinate 277,296 of NC_062271.1, read as the reverse complement.
TATTAATTAGTATTGAATTCTTAATTACCTTTACTTATGAAAATGTAAGCTCGATCATCATCACCCCTTGCCCTTGTCCTTGTCCTTGTCCTTGTCCTCTTTCTTAATTATACCTATTTGTTTCACGGAATCGGACAGTTGGCTCTCATTCAGACAGAGAGGGGATTACAAATCCACCCATATCTATTTCATTCAGTTGAGTTAAGAGGGGAAAACAAATAGAAAAAACAAACTTTGGATATAATATAATATAGTTGGAATAAGATAAGGGAAATTGATCGTTTATTATATAAGTTGCTGATTAAGAATTTAATGTGGCATTTTGATTCATTAATAATGTGTCTTTTTTTTTTGTAATTAAATTTGGCCGCAAAAACTATCACACTCTAGCATTGCTATCATGAAAACAAAATTTTCAAGAGAATTGATTGATAATCAAGAAAAATACAATATGTCATAGAGGACATGAGGTCAGCAACTTGACCATTAAAGAATTCATAAAAACTAGTCAAAACCTATTACATGGAAGCTTAGAAATGTTTAATTAATTAAAATACTGACTAATTTTTTTTTTTTTGTCTTGATAATGCAATGTAGACCGACACCAAATTTGTAAATTATGTGATGTGTCACTAGTAGGAAATAAACACGTTAATCAACACTTGATAATTCAATCGTCAACAATCATGTCATATGATTTACAAAATATGATTTAACTAGATGGTCTCCCTAGCATTACCCCCTCTCTCTCTCTCTCTCTCTCTCTCTCTCTCTCTCTCTCTCTCTCTCTCTCTCTCTCTCTCTCTCTCTCTCTCTCTCTCTCTCTCTCTCTCTCTCTCTCTCTCTCTCTCTCTAAACAAAACACTTATAGCCTACATGCCTAACTGCCCCAACTATATCCGACAAAGAGTATCTCCGAGAGAAGCTGTAAAATAGAGTTGTAGAGTCATTGTATGTGGGAACATAAAATATCTTGACAATGAAAACACGTCACGTGCATAACTTATCAAATATGAGTACTCTATCCTTGATAAAATACACATACCGTTAGTCAAAAACCTGACAAACGGGCCCACATTCTCTACGAAGGCCTTAGAAGCCCACAATCAACACACCTCCCAACCCAAATCATAGCCAACGGTCCAAGTTGATCACCACGCGATCTATGCAAATTACCTTGATGATATGAAATGAGCTTGCTTATCAGTCTCTTAGTCCATCTCCAACCGACCCGGCCAGAGGGTTATAGGGCTAAAAATAGCTTGAAATGACACGAAAATCGTCTCCAATCGAGGGCTAAGCCAAAGAGCTCGTGGGTCACATCGGGCCAAAAAGGGGAAATCAAGCCAATCGGCTAGCCTAATCCAGGCAGCGAGCTAGCCCCGGGTCGGCTCAAAATTCAAATGTCACCGGCTACCTAGCGTCAACATGATGCCAGCTAGCAATGGCTAACTGACGTCAAGTTACCGTTGGATTTGAATTTATTTTTTTCAGACAAATTTTTTTTTTTAATTTTAATTTTTTTTCCTATAACTACCTAAGCCATTAAACAACACAATCTCCACCCTAGTACTACTTAGGAGAGTTATTCAAATTTAAACAACATTAAAAAAATACATTTAACAACATAAAACTTAAACACCTACTCCATGCTTCTTTTGGCCCAAAAATGTGCAATAAGATCTTGTTGTAGGTACTTGTTTGTGGCACGCGAACGTATCATCCTATGACACCTCATGTACTCATTTAAAGAGATATTACCAATTATTGGATCCAAAGGCAAATTAGGCCTATCATATACTTTTGCACGATCCCTCCTTGACCTATTTGGATTATCTTGGTCGACATTAGACTCTCCATCAATATACCCATCTTGCTCATCCTCCATAATCATGTTGTGTAATATGATGCATGACATCATGATGGAGTTCAATTTATCTCGACTCCATCCTCTTGATGATTCCTTAATGATCTTTTACCGTACTTATAGAATACCGAAAATTCTCTCAACATCTTTCAGGTATGCCTCTTGGTGTAAGGTAAACCACCTTTGGGCGTCATCCACACGGTTTCCAATTGCTTGGAAAAGTGTCGCCCACTTCGGGTAGATGTCATCTGTCAAGTAATATCTCATATTGTACTGACGCCCCTTAATGAAATAGTCAAGTTGAGGTGATTTACCCTCCATCAGGTCATTGAAGAGGGGTGAATGCCCAAGTACTGTAATGTCATTTTGGGATCCTAGGATTCCAAAGAAAGCATGTCAGATCCATGTGTCAAACGAGGTAACCGCCTCTAACACAATAATTGACTTTCTCGATCTTCCACTAAAGCCTCATTGCCATTCGGTGGGATAGTTGTTCCACTATCAATGCATGTAATCTAATGACCCTATCATGCCAGGAAGGCCACAGTCTTCAGCTTTGCAAATTAGCCGATCTAGATCTGCTTGATTTGGTTCACGGAGGTACCCCTTTTTGTAAATCTAAATAATTATGTGACAGGATTCAGCAAGATTATCAAGGCATGTAGACTCAAACATACCATATGTATCATCCATCACATCAGTTGGGGAGGCATAGGCTAGCATCTGAAATCCTCTTCGGTGTATACCGAGTTGGGGTTGAAATAGTTGTTCATCAGAGGCTCATGTGCCATCTCTATATTTCGTGGTTTGTAAGAACGACCAGCAACAGAACCACCCCATTGAGGTTTTTCTTTAGTTACCTCACACATCATGACCCCAGCCATCGCTGCCATATATGTTGTGTTGCGCTATGCTTCATCTTCTTCATTGGACTCCTCATCTTCTCGTCTCATATGTGCCCATTTATCTTCCAATTTGGAACTAGATGAGGACTCTCAGTTGGAATGCGAAGAGGATCCATAGTTGGAATTCATTGCAAATTTGAATTGAAAGAGATATTGGAGAAGGCAACGATAAAGGTGTGCAAATTATACCCCAATATCCACCCTATTTATGGACATTGGAAGCTGAAGATAAGAAGTGCTACGCAAATGAGAATCCTATCTAAAATTTGCACAACCAATTACATCTGGACACGTGGCACTCAAAATCCTATCCGAAAAATTATTAAGATTACGTATCGATAAGAAATCTAGAGAGTTACTCACTTTAGCGACACATGTCACTTAAAATCCTATCCGAAAAATTATTGAGATTACATCTCGAAAAATTATTGAGGTAGTTTAATTTAAGTAACCATATTAATTCAATTAAAATAATAAATTATGTTTGTCCCCCTCGGTTGGAGATGGTTTTTTGTCACAAGGCTATGTTTGGCCTATGGCCCTTTGGCCCCCTCAGTTGGGGATGGTAAGAAATATGGCCTGAGACTGTTAATTAAAATATTAATTTCTTGGAGGGCTATAGGGCTAAAGAGAGCCCTCTGGCCTTCATTTGATTGGAGATAGTAGGCCAAGACTCTCTGAAGCATATTCCATGAATATTAGAGGAATATTTCTCAATCAATCTGCAGACTAGGTAACACTCTACTAATAGGTTCAACAAAACTGGATGCTAGGGTTAACTCCTCAGTTCTCTATAAATAGCCATGGCCAACCACCTCATTTCGGTAATCAAGATCTACCATCACACTCTTATTACTTTCTATAATCTTTCTGACTTAAGCATCGAATGCCCTTTGGCTAACACCTTCTAACTTCATTTGTCTATTTTCTTTGTGTGTGTAGGTTTTCTTCAACTCATTTCAAGGCGGAAATTTGTTGGAGATGAAAAATTAAAAAGATTAATAAGGTAATTTTTCTTTTTAAAATGATTGATAAGAAAATATTCAAAGTCAGTTTGTTAAATTAAAGTGTTGTTGGAGATGAAAAATTAAAGAGATTAATAAAATAATTTTTTGGCATTGTTGACCCCGCTAAACTAGCAAAAATTTAACAAAACTGTTAAAGATGTTCTAACGGAATATAACATCAACAACAATGGCAATGATATTAAGAAACCTCTCTGCCTACGTCCTTACCATGAAAAAGTTCATCATCTTAATTCTTACACAGCTTAACAAAAGTGATATAGTCATTTGGTTTTTCAGTTTTAAGTTTGAAAACTTTGTGTAAATCTAAACTAAAGAGATACATGATCGAGTCATGGACAATCATAAATTTAAAACTGAATAGTTGTCTAATTCAACTTTTAAGTATAAGGTCTTAAGTTCAACTTAACTTGGATGACGATTTGATATATAATTGTGATCCCACTATTTTAGAATATTGCCACATAGCATCCTAAGTCCGGATTACAAGAATTCTTCCAAAGGCTAACTGGGAAAGCCATAGCTGTATGAGTCGTGTCTCTCAAGTCAGGAGGCCCAACTACAGCCCGAATGTGGTTAAATAGGTTAAGTTCTTGTTGAAGATGGATTACTTGTATTGCAAGTCATGTGATACTTATATAAAATTTAAGAGCTCATTTGGTAAGGTTCTATAACATAACTTTCTTGAAAAAAAAAAAAGCGAGATATATAATTTTGCATTTCAAAATCTAAAATGAATTTGGTAATTTAATCAATGAAGATTTTCTAAAACCGAAAATCTTGAAATCATGTGTGGTAGCAATGTATGAAAATGGAATAAACAATATGAATGAAATGTTTTGAGGTCTTACCAAACGTATCTTTTTTTTTTTTTTTTTTTTTTTGTTGCCCAAAAGCAATGATGGTTTTTGACAAGGTGTGATGGTTGAGGTGTAGAGGTACCAATGTTGGTAGGGACATCGATTGTAGTAGCGGTTGTGGTTGTGGTGGTGGTAATGTCGATGGTGGTGTAAGGTTAGTGTTTGTAGTGGTAGGTTGTGATAGTCATTTTGTTCTCCACATGATAAAACGTGTATTGAATGATAAATAATGTCATTTTAAAAAACTAATGAGGGTATTACAGGAAATTGAAAATATTCATTAAAAGTTCAACTCCGTTTTTTATGAAAGCATCTTTAAAAACAACTTACATGCTCATTTTAAAAGTTGTTGTCAAGAGGCCTTTACTTTTGAACAAGGTATAAAATATCGATGATATTGGAAATATCGGTAGTCCAAAAACACGGAAATATCGATGGAAATATCGGGATATTATCGATATCGATAAAAATTGAATAAAAACCACGGAAATTGTAAGAAAAACTTGGAAATTTTTATTGAAACTTTGCAGGATGTTTATTTAGTCAATTATCTATTAGTTTATCACAAAAAATTGGAAGGAAATGCATTGCATGATGGATTTAACTGATTTAAGTTGATTATATAGTTAGCTGGCAAGCATTGTGAGTGTAGAAAATATGTAATAATTAATGAAAGAAGTTTAAACACACCATAATCATTTATATATAATGAATTAGTACAATATTTTACACTTTATACATTGCATGGTAAGATACATGAGTGACTTAGTACCACATAGAGTTCCTATGAGGTTCAAAATTTTCACTATCTTCATCATCTCTATGTGTAGAGTAAGTGTATTGTGAAGAGTAGTCATCAAATGATAAATCCCCAAAATAGTTTTGCATATAATTGTTAACATGCCACCCATATGGATCCGAGATTGGTTGACGTTGTCCATAAGCAAAAGCATTTGAAGATTGAGTCTCAGATTCTTTCCATGAGTAGCTCGATTCCATCCCAACAGGAATGGGATGTGAAGGGTAGGGAAATGGTTGGTTATGAGTATAACCATAGTTACTACTTTTCACTCCAACAGAGCCCGAAGTTATAGATAACGAGTCATCTTCTTGACTTGACAAAATCCCCTTGCCTCTTTCTCTACGAGTATAGTCTTTCCCTATATATGGCACCAATTCCTGGTCCTGCCCGCCTACTGTCATGGTCCTCATCCTGTGTTGCATACGTGAAGTTTGCCTCTCTAGTGAAGGGGCTCATAAATCCGGGAGGTGGTCCAACATAGTTTCCATATCCACCACTACCTCCAGCTCCACTATATCCTTCATCATTCCCACCTCCGGTGGTAGGTGAGTCTCCTAATCTTATAGTAGAGCTATCATTAGTATCAGCATGATCTTGTGGTTGTGTAGGATTGGAAGAAGGTGGAATTCCAGTGTTTCTTGCTCTTGGGCGCAAAAGTTCTTCCAAAGAGTCAGAGTTGCTAGATCCCACCTCCTCCTCTAATACTTTTTCTACATTTATCCCTTCATTACGTGAACTCCGCCTATGTAATTTTACATTGCCGGTCCTAAGCCCGGATAAAGGAGGAGGGGGAGGGCGTCAGGTAGTCGACAGCCGGCACTCCATGATCACGTCGAATCCTTATGAAAATGAATCCAGAACAAAATCGCGCTAAAGCTAGGGCGTCACCCGTAAGTGGCGCGGTGTGTGGCCCGAGCACAGTGATAAGTGAGCAAGGGTCGCTGTATCTCCATCGGCACCCGGATGCAGTGTTAAATGAGCAAGGGGGCCGTAGAAACTTCTTTTCGAATGACTCCACTCAAAGTTGTTTGGGAGCATATGCTCCTATCAACTTTACACGGGACACACAAAAGAAGTACTTTGATCCTATTAGACGGGGGAGGGTGAAGAAGCTAGGACAGAAGGGTAGAGTTCAAGAGAGCAAAATGCGTTTAGGAACGTGGAATATAGGAACCTTAACGGGAAAATCTATGGAAGTAGTGGAAGTTATGGTGAGGAGAAGGATAAATATTATGTGCCTACAAGAAACTAAGTGGGTTGGTAGTAAGGCAAATGATCTAGAAAACTCAGGGTTTAAACTTTGGTATTCGGGCACAAATAGAACGAGAAACGGTGTTGGCATCATCGTGGACAAGACCTTGACACAAGATGTTGTAGATGTCAAGAGGGTAGGAGATAGAATCATGGCAATCAAGATTGTAATAGGACAAGAACTTATCAATGTGATTAGTGCGTACGCACCTCAAGTAGGGTTGGATACGAGTTCGAAGGAGAAATTTTGGGAAGACCTTGGAGACTTGGTGCAAGGAATTGCTCAGACGGAGAAGTTATTTATAGGAGGAGATTTAAATGGACACGTGGGCAGGGAGACAGGCAACTATGGAGGTTTTCATGGTGGCCATGGTTTTGGGGAGAGAAACGAGGATGGGGAAGCTATCTTGGATTTTGCAATGGCATATGATCTCTTCTTAGCCAACACCTTCTTTAAGAAGAGAGAAGAACATGTGATCACCTACAAGAGTGGGTCGTCAAAAACACAAATAGATTTTCTTCTAATGAGGAAAGGGGATCGTATAACTTGTAAGGATTGCAAAGTTATACCAGGAGAGAGCGTGGCTAATCAACATCGCTTGTTGATGATGGATGTACATATCAAAAGAGTGAGACAAAAGAACAAGACTTGGAAGTGCCCAAGGACTAGATGGTGGAATCTAAAAGAAGAAAAACAAGCCATTTTCAAAGAGAATGTAATCACCCAATGTGTGTGGGATAGAGAGGGGGAAGCTAGCCAAATGTGGGATTCCATGGCTAGTTATATCCGAAAAGTAGCAAAAGAGGTATTAGGAGAGTCCAAGGGCTTTGCCCCACACCAAAAGGAATCTTGGTGGTGGAATGAGGAGGTACAAACAAAGGTGAAGGCTAAGAAGGAATGTTGTAAAGCCTTATACAAGGAGAGGACCGATGAAAATGGTGAAAGGTATAGAAAAGCGAAGCAAGAGGCGAAGAAAGCTGTCAGAGAAGCTAAGTTAGCGGCTTACGACGATATGTATAAACGACTAGATACCAAAGAAGGAGAGTTGGATATCTATAAACTAGCTAGAGCAAGGGAAAAGAAGACAAGGGACCTAAACCAAGTGAGGTGCATCAAGGATGAGGATGGAAAGGTTCTTGCTACAGAGAACGCGGTTAAAGACAGATGGAGAGGTTATTTTCATAATCTTTTCAATGAAGGACATGAAAGGAGTGCTTCTTTAGGGGAGTTGAGTAACTCAGAAGAGTGTAGAAACTACTATTTTTATCGTCGAATCCGGAAGGAAGAAGTGGTTGTAGCTTTGAAGAAGATGAAGCATAGAAAAGCAATAGGCCCAGACGATATACCAATCGAAGTGTGGAAAGTTTTGGGAGAGACAGGTATAACATGGCTCACTGACCTTTTCAATAGGATTTTGAAAACGAAGAAGATGCCAAATGAGTGGCGAACGAGCACTTTGGTGCCTATCTACAAGAATAAGGGCGACGTACAAAATTGCATGAACTATAGGGGTATTAAGTTAATGAGTCATACAATGAAGCTCTGGGAGAGAGTCATTGAGCATAGATTGAGGCAAGAGACACGGGTTTCGGACAACCAATTCGGGTTCATGCCAGGGCGCTCAACCATGGAGGCAATCTATCTCTTACGAAGATTGATGGAAAGATATAGAGATGGGAAAAAGGATTTACACATGGTCTTTATAGATTTGGAAAAAGCGTATGATAGGGTCCCAAGAGACATTCTTTGGAGGATTTTAGAGAAGAAATGAGTACGAGTAGCATATATCCAAGCTATAAAGGATATGTATGAAGGAGCAAAGACTGCCGTAAGAACTCATGAAGGACAAACCGAAAGCTTTCCCATAACTGTAGGATTACATCAAGGCTCATCCTTAAGTCCTTACCTTTTTGCGTTGGTAATGGATGAGTTAACATGACATATTCAAGATGATATTCCTTGGTGTATGCTTTTCGCAGACGATATAGTGTTGATAGATGAAACTCAGGAAGGGGTAAATGCAAAGCTTAACCTTTGGAGAGAAGTGTTGGAATCTAAAGGTCTTCGCCTAAGCCGATCAAAGACAGAATATATGGAGTGCAAGTTCAGTGCAAATGGAGGCCAAAACGAGTTAGGGGTGAGGATCGGAGATCAAGAAATACCAAAGAGCGACCGTTTTCGTTACCTAGGATCTATCTTGCAAAAGAACGGAGAATTAGATGGAGATCTCAACCATAGAATACAAGCTGGATGGATGAAGTGGAAGAGTGCATCTGGTGTGTTGTGTGACCGTCGTATGCCACTGAAGCCCAAGGGAAAATTGTATAGGACGGCAATAAGGCCGGCGATGCTGTATGGCACATAATGTTGGGCGGTGAAGCATCAACACGTACACAAAATGGGTGTAGCGGAGATGAGGATGCTTCGTTGGATGTGTGGGCACACGAGAAAGGATAAGATTAGGAATGAGGATATCCGGGGTAAAGTAGGAGTAGCCGAAATTGAAGGAAAGATGAGAGAAAATCGGTTACGGTGGTTTGGACATGTGCAAAGAAGGCCTACTGACGCTCCGATTAGAAGATGCGACTATGGGATAGAGGTTCAGGGCCGAAGGGGTAGAGGAAGACCTAGGAAAACTTTGGAAGAGACTCTAAGAAAAGACTTAGAGTACTTGAATCTAACGAAGGACATGACACAGGACCGAGCACAATGGCGTTCTAAGATTCATATAGCCGATCCTACTCAGTGACTTGGATTTTCCAAGTCTCCAACCGAGAAGTTTTCCTCACTCGGAAAATTAAGGGAACACTACCCCAACCTACATGCTCCACTCAGAAAGCTTCAACATACAAGCTTCAACAAAAGAAAATTCAAAGAACTTAGCGAAGAAGGCTTTGGTGTATTTAACACAATACGTTGAAATGAAGGAAAACTTATTTATTTATATCCCCAATAAGCTACAAATATGTACATATACATGAGTCAAAATAAACAAACAAGATGGAGCCTTCACAAAGGTTGCTTAGGAGAAGTCTCAGCAGTCGGTAGAGCCCCAGAAAGAGAAGGCATCGAAGGGGGATCATTCGGAGCCTCAGTACTGGACAGAACCCTAGAAGGAGGAGGCATCAGAGGTTGATCATTTGGAGCTTCATTACGCGGTACAGCCCCAGAAGACGAAGGCAATAAATGCCTTTGGAACAAACCCACAAATCTCTGATGATCAAGTAAAACCTGACCATCAGTTTCCTTCATCTGGTCAAGCTTCCTCTTCATGTTTGTAGCATAGTCATGTGCGAGCCGGTGCAACTGTTTATTCTCATGCTTGAGCCCTCTAATCTCCTGTTTGAGACTCATCACTTCGGCCGCCAATGATTCAACTTGGCGGGTTCGAGCAAATAGGCGTTGGGCCATATTAGACACAGAACCTGCACACTGAACACTGAGAGCCAGCGAATCCTTAACAGCTAACTCATCAGACCGTTTGGAAAGTAGTCTGTTATCTTTGGGAGTGAGAAGGTTCCTGGCCACCACCGCAGCGGTCATATCATTCTTCATCACGGAATCCCCAACGGTAAGAGGACCAGTATGGGAGACGAAGGATGGGCGCCATATGTTATCTGGAGAAGGCGGGGCTGCCTCTTCAACAAGGTTCAAGTCAAAACGACGGTCGGAGGGGCCAGACATTTTCAAAGGTGTTGAAGAGAGAAAAAGTCGGACAAATCAAGATCTTAGAAGTGCAAGAATGGAGCTTCTACTGGTGGAGATTCAAGTGTGCTTTGGAACTTAATGCCAGCCCCTATAAAAAGCTGCACTCGACGGAGCTTCAGACATCGAAGAGGCGCATGCTCAGAAATCGAAGAGGCGTTTGCTTTCTCAAAAGCTGGGCTGCTTAGAGACCACGAGGGTGATCTCATAAATCGAAGAGGTGTTTGCTTTCTCAAAAGTTGGGCTGCTCAAAGACCATGAAAGCCGATCTCAGAAATCGAAGAGGCGCTCGCTTTCTCAAAAGCTGGGCTCCTCAGAGACCACGAGGGCCGATCTCAGAATTCGAAGAGGCACCTACTTTTCCAGCCTTGTCAGCACCTGTCACACGCACACTCAGCTTTGCGGAAATTATGGGTATTCTGTCGAAGACTTCTGGGGAAGTAGAAAACACATGAATCTTACTGTCCAATCACCCACTTCCCACACGCAACAATAGCTCATGGGTACCACAGATAACTTTGCCAAAGTTCTCTGCCAAAGTTGAGCACGTGAAACTTGCAGCTCCCACTACATCGCTCTGACCAAGAAGGGTAAAAGAATAGCAAAGAAATAGCACTAACAAAGTTTAGACCCATAAATTTTGAAGGTCTAGCTACCATATTATTACCCACAAGGGTAAAGGAACAGTACCACTGCTGGATAATTGGAAAGTCCCTGTGTGTCAACCTCTGTGCCTCGTGGCAAGGTAGACTAGCAAACATGCCCAACCTTTACTCACATTCGAGAAAACACTCCCAATAAGCTTGCTTGCTCCAAAATCGAAGAGGCACCGTCCTCCGAATCTCGAGAGCCAGACTCCCAACATGACTACTTTCTCAAAAATCGAAGAGAGGGTAAAGGAACAGTACCATTGCTGGATAATTGGAAAGTCCCTGTGTGTCAACCTCTGTGCTTCGTGGCAAGGTAGACTAGCAAACATGCCCAACCTTTACTCACATTCGAGAAAACACTTCCAACAAGATTGCTTGCTCCAAAATCGAAGAGGCACCGCCCTCCGAATCTCGAGAGCCAGACTCCCAACATGATTACTTTCTCAAAAATCGAAGAAACACTGCTCCCCGAATCTCGAGAGCCAGACCCTCAGCATGATTGCTTTCTCAAAAATCGAAGAGGCATCGTTCTCCGAATCAATCGAAGAGGCGCTCGCTTTCTCAAAAGCTGGGCTGCTCAGAGATCACGAGGGCCGATCTCAGAAATCGAAGAGGCACCTACTTTTCTAGCCTTGTCAGCACCTGTCACACGCACACTCAGCTTTGCGGAAATTATGGGCATTCTATCGAAGACTTCTGGTGAAGTCGAAAGCACATGAATCTTACTGTTCAATCACCCACTTCCCACACGCAACAATAGCTCATGGATACCACAGATAACTTTGCCAAAGTCTCTGCCAAAGTTGAGCACGTGAAGCTTGCAGCTCCAACTATATCGCTCTGACCAAGAAAGGTAAAAGAATAGCAAAGAAACAGCACTAACAAAGTTTAGACACATAAATTTTGAAGGTCTAGCTACCATATTATTACCCACAAGGGTAAAGGAACAGTACCACTGCTGGATAATTAGAAAGTCCCTGTGTGTCAACCTCTGTGCCTCGTGGCAAGGTAGACTAGCAAACATGCCCAACCTTTACTCACATCCGAGAAAACACTCCCAACAAGATTGCTTACTAAAAAAATCGAAGAGGCACCGCCCTCCGAATCTCGAGAGCCAGACTCCCAACATGATTACTTTCTCAAAAATCGAAGAGACACTGCTCCCCGAATCTCGAGAGCCAGACCCCCAGCATGATTGCTTTCTCAAAAATCAAAGAAGCATCGTTCTCCGAATCTCGAGAGCCAGATACCACATACCACTTTTTCAAAGTGCTCTGACAGAGTTAAAACATGTGAAGCTGGCAGCTCCCACTACCGTGCTATGACCAAGCAGGGTAAAGGAATAGCATTACTACTTGTTGTTAGGGAGACTCCTATATATGTCGACCTCCATCCCCAACGGACAGGCAGACCTGCAAAAATGCTTAACCCTTCCTCATATCTGAGAGGGCACTCCCAACGAAGCCTTTCGAAATATTCAGCTTTCTTTCCCCCCGATAATACCTTTGCAAACAAGCTATACTAGAGCAAGAATATCTCATATCATCAGGGTTAAAAGCAAGAGTATCCTATATCATGCTTTTTCCCTGTCTTTTCCTTTGGCCTTGTTTTTACCTGCAAGACAAGGAGAAAGAGAGCAATCAGTCAGCACTTGAAATCAAGCTCCCAACCAGGAACTGACTGCCTGGAACCCCTTACCTGATTACTTACCTGGCATTGCTCTCGAGTACTCATCTTCAACATCTTATGTTTCCAGGGAAGATACCGCATCTGCTTGAGGAACAGATAGGGCAAGTGCGAAGGATACAAGGAAGCATGTGGAGACAAGCGTAACAGCACACGTGCCTATACATCCATTACTCTGTCAAAAGCAAAAGTATCCCATATCAGCAGGGTCGAACGTACTCTAGATTTGATGGACTTGTTTTGACCCTCAAATTCTTCAGTCGGCCTTATACTCTGGAGGAAACCAGAAAACCCTCCAGCTCAGTTCAAGAATAAGCCTGTGGAAAGTTACTTCTTCAAAAGCAAAAGTATCCCATATCATCTCTTCTCATTTTTCTTCTCTTTATCCTTCATGCTGCTGCAAGATGGGGAGAAGGTGAACAATCAGCCGGAGCTCTGATTGCTTACCTTGTCTGTCACCTCTTTCAGTAGATCCCCTAGCTCGGCGACTTGGGGGACTCCTACTACATGGTTTGTATCGCGCTTGACCAAGCCTGAAACTACAAGTAAGCTTCAAGTGAAATTGATACATTACCTTGTGCATCTCCACCAGTTAAAGATACCACCCCTGGATGGAGGAATAGTACTTCCAGAGAAGCTGCCACATCTACCTATGAGACAGATAAGGCAAGTCAAGATGATACCACACTCCGATACTTAGAAGTTTCGTGATTACGAGATCATTCTCCCACAATATTTCCTAATGTCATTTGTACTCTAATGTCATTTATACTAAATCATTCATTTGTACTCACTAAAGGAGAGCTTAAACCTATGTACTTGTGTAAACCCTTCACAATTAATGAGAACTCTTCTATTCCGTGGACGTAGCCAATCTGGGTGAACCACGTACATCTTGTGTTTGCTTTCCTATCTCTATCCATTTATATACTTATCCACACTAATGACCGGAGCAATCTAGCGAAGATCACAAAAAGCGACCGTTTTCGCTACCTAGGATCTATCTTGCAAGAGAACGGAGAATTAGATGGAGATCTCAACTATAGAATACGAGCTGGATGGATGAAGTGTAAGAGTGCATCCGGCGTGTTGTGTGACCGTCGTAGGCCACTGAAGCTCAAGGAAAAATTTTATAGGACGGCAATAAGGCCAGCGATGTTGTATGGCACAGAATGTTGGGCGGTGAAACATCAACACGTACACAAAATGGGTGTAGCGGAGATGAGGATGCTTCGTGGGATGTGTGGGCACACGAGAAAGGATAAGATTGAGAATGAGGATATCCGAGGTAAAGTAGGAGTAGCCGAAATTGAAGGAAAGATGAGAGAAAATCGGTTCCGGTGATTTGGACATGTGCAAAGAAGGCCGATTGACGCTCCGGTTCGAAGATGTGACTACGGGACAGAGGTTCAGGGCCGAAGGGGTAGAGGAAGACCTAGGAAAACTTTGGAAGAGACTCTAAGAAAAGGCTTAGAGTACTTGGATCTAACGGAGGACATGACACAAAACCGAGCGCAATGGCGTTCTAGGATTCATATAGCCGACCCCACTTAGTGGGAAAAGGCTTTGTTGTTGTTGTTGTTGTTGTTGTTGTATCCCTTCATTACGTGCTTCTTCAACAACTTTGGGAGCTAGGTTGCCTTCATAATCATCTAAATGAAGAGGTCTAATCCATTGATAAAGTTGGTTACCCTATGTATCATCATCTTCAGCAACAATATCAAACACATCTAGTGGGTCACCACGGTCGACATAATATATTTCTGCTTCCTTATCTCGAATTTGAAGCTTCATGTTGTAGTAGCAATAAACTAATTTTTCCAACTGACTATGAGCCAACCTATTTCTTTGCTTTTTGTGTATGAGTGAAAATGTACTCCAATTTCTTTCACAAGAAGATGAGGAAGCTGTTTGTGATAATACTTTGATTGCTAACTTTCTCACAGTTGGTACATCAGTCTCATACATGATCCACCATTCAGCTATAATGAAAAACAATGTTGATAAGCCTAATAACTCCAACAAATTCTATTATAAACTGATAGTGAAATATGTTTACACTCACTAGGAGACATTTTTGTTCGAGCAGCAACTGATGTTGGTTCTCCAAAAGTTCTTCTTGCATCTTTAAATCATGTTAGCTGAATTCAATAAATCGTGTTAGTTTAATCCAACAAAGTAATTATTATATTTTAAGTAATTGTGACCTCATTTCTAAATTGGCCAACTGCTGGTGATGCAGGGTCTAATTTATAGTATACATTATGTACAGCACGTATAAGGGTACCATCATCTCCAACACCGGGTCTGTATTGGTATCAAGGATTCAAATAATATGTTGTTCAAAGAAACACATACTCTAATAAGAAAAATAATACTTATGCAACTAAAGAAACGAATTGCAAATTATGACATAATTTATACCTGCTGCATGCAAATCGTGGTATAATGTTTTATACCATCGGTCATCAATTATCTTTATGACCCATCTTGCACCATGTTTTCTTTCCAAGTCATCCTTCACTACATGCATCAACTCATATATTGCCCCCATAATAGGATACACTTCTATGTCAACGATCCGTAAAACTTTGTAAAGAGGTTCAAACACTTGGCACACATATTCTGATTAAGTCCAAAAAGCATGATCAAGCACTATACTTTCCACCATACGACTTGCATTTGAGCGGCTTAAATTGTGGTTGGCCCAATCCTCACTAGTGAATAATTGCTTCAACCCTGCTTTCTTCTTAAGTAGGCTGTCTAATGTAATATAGTTGGTGGCGAATCGAGTGGTAGCTGGACGAATAATTTCTCCTTTGCAAAATTCACGCATCTTTGTCAACAACCAACCGTGATTGTAAATATAATTTGTGATCATTCTAGCTCTTTTTACGACAGTAGCAATATTCTCTCTTCCCCATTATCTCAAACATGAGATCAATACAATGTGTTGCACATGATGTCCAAAACACATTATGATGCTTCATTAACTTTTTTCCAGCTTTGACAAATGCAGAACCGTTGTTGGTCACGACTTGGACAACATTATGCTCTTCCACCTCCATAATTACATCCATCAATAATTTGTAAATATACTTGTAGTTCTTTATATGGTCTGAAGCATCAACAAACTTCAAAAAAATTGTCTTTCCCTTGGAGTATACCATGAAGTTTATGATAGACAATCTGGTTGGGCCAGTCCATCCGTCATACATGATTGTGCAACCATTAGTTTTCCACTTTGACCTCAACTTGTTAACATACTCGCCAATGTCTTTATACTTCATTTCCAAATATTTGTTTCTTACCTCATAGGGAGTGGGAGGTTGTACTCCAACACCAGCCTGTTGACATCCCAATACCATATTTTTTAAATGATGTGATGATGCCTTCTCAGCAAGGACATTTTCATAGATAAAGAACTTGCTAATTAGACGCCCTATTCCTTCCTTCACATTACCTCCAGTGAAATAACTCCAAACACTCTTTTGACGTGCTTTGGATGACTTATATAAACTTGGGGCTATTGGTGGTGTTGGTTGTGATTCTCTAACACTTGCTCCTCGTCTTATTTGTGCACCACCACTTGTCCCGGAACCTTGTGCTCTATTAGAATTTTATGAAGGTGTTCTCTTTCCCATGCTGACTGTTTGGAGGCACGTAATGCTTGTTTAAAACTGCATCGTTCTTGAGGTCCCATGTCATCATCACATTCGTCCTCATCGTCATCATCATCACTGTCAACCATTTGGCCAATGACTTCTCCTCGTAGCCCAGCTCGAATATTTTCCTTTCCATGTGTTATCTTTTCCTCATGCTATTTTTTATTTTTTAATAATGTGGTGATGAATGCCTTCACTTATGGGGGGGGGGGGGGACATTATCGCATCATTGGACATTATTTCCTGGATCTAATCCACTAAGATGGTACTTAAGTCGTGTCACTCCACCACTCTTCATTAGCTGACCACAATATTTGCAAATTGTGCCATGTTTGTTTCCGTCTATTGGGTCTCCATGTTCCTGATGCGTAAAATAAGTTAACACACAAAATTAAACCCTCTTTTTATCAATTGTAGTAAAGTATGTAAGTAGGGATCGTTCTAGGCCGGGGATTAGGAGGGATTGCTAAATCACTTGGAAACTGACTTGAAAACGTAAAAACAAAGTTTAAAACACTAACTAGACTCAAAGAATGCAAAACTATACTTTAAAATACTTAAACAAACATAAAACTCAAAACAACAACCTAATGACTCAAAACTGCCTAAAAACCACTTTCTGGGCAGTTTTGAGAACCTAACAAGAACTTGGACGAAGTTGGATGAAAACTTGAATCAAAACACTTAGAAACACAAATCAAAACACTTTCTAACTAATCTAAGACTTCAAAATAAAGGGGGATTTGTTTTGGACGAAAATTGAAAACAAAACAGATTGTAAAACATTTTTGGATGAAAAGGATGGATAAAAGGTTAGTTAGGAGGTTCTTCTCCACACATGACACACTTGCAAACAAAATGATTTTCAGTTGTTCTTTCAATAAATTATGAAACTCAACACCCCAAGTTAATTAGATACGCTTAAATTAACCTTCAAGTTCTCCTTAAGTTAATGAATTGGATGGAAAAGCGCATACAACAATTCAAAGCATTCCTCAAAGGTTCCTTACGTGATGAGCACAATAAAGATACAATCAAGAATCATGAAGCACAATGAGAACTATAAGTGTTGACGAGGCATTCGTTACTATGATGAGCATGAAACTAGTGCCAAGAATTCATTCAACGCGATCGTTTTCAAGCGACCTTCACTACTTGTGATTATAAGATTGTAACTATTAGGTGAAACTCCCTCATAATCTAGCATCATATTCATGCATGAAAACTAAGCATGCACTCTCAATCAACATACACAAATAAGTTATCAATCAAGTAGATGAACGAATTGAATCCGCAACTTATGAAATAACAACTGAATGTAATCAAATCATATTGCAAGCATGTACATGGTTTCGAATCACCCCCCCAACTAAGGGGGTTTAGTTCCTCATTCTTGCAATACAAAGATACATAAAATTAGACATTAAAATCCAAGGAAAGAAAACACCTAAAATGCTCCAACTTGGAAAGCAAGTGCATCAATGGATCTCCCTTCCTCCTTGTTGCGGCATGAAGCTTATGGACAGATTTTTGGGTGGATTTATGGTGTAGAATGGATGGGGAATGATATGGAGGGGTTTAGGGTGAGTGTGGAAGAGTGTTTGATGGTTGGAAGGTGGTGGAGAACTAGGCAAAGAGGGTGGAAGAAGGTGGAGTGGCTGTTATGTTTTCTAGGCACTAGAATGGTGTTTTTGGGGTGTTTTGCTTCCTAGGGTATGTATGGACGAATTTTTGTGATAAAATGATGAATATGGGGGATTCCCTTTGGCCAAGGGGTGTAAACATGTATTTATAGGCCCCAAAAACCTTAGAAAATCAGGTTAGGTTAAGGATGAAATGCATGGCAATTTGTGTGTGTGGTGTGCAATGGTCCAAGGGTGAAAATGAAGTAATGATGCAAAGTGTGAAGGGTAAAATGGAGTGGTGTTGTAGCTAGGGAGCATGAATGATTGTGTACATTGCATAGAGATGGAAAGGGAGGTGAAATGTATCAACAAATGGGTCAAAGGTGCAACAACATGTGTTGCACATGGCATTGGATTCCAAATGTGAATGATGGAGCATCAATTGGTGCATGTAATGGATGTAAATGTTGTCTAAAATCTAATGAGTGAAGGGAACAAGAGGTATCAAGCAATTGAGTGTAATAATTAAATGAATTGAAGCATGAAATTAGAAATTATGTAGTGGACAAGAGTGATCAAGCATGGCATGGAATCCAAAGGGAATTCTATGTGGTTTGCATGGCAAGGAATGCAAGTTGGGGTGACAGATTTTTGGGCTATTTTCTTCATCTTTTGGACCATAATTCTTCATATTCTTGGCCTCTTTAGTTCTCAAATTCGTCCATCCACTTGGCCCATGCATTTGCTATCCATTCCAAGCCCGAAACATGCTCCAAAGGCCTCCAAAATGCATCTTCTTGCATACTTTGTCCATAAAATCTGAAAACACACGAAAATGACTTTAAACATTAAAATAACTAAGGAAACACGACATAAATGCACAAGAACAAGCCAACTAAGTCGCATAAATGTGCTCCTATCAAATTCCCCCACACTTAGCTTTTGCTAGTCCTCGAGCAAAACAAAGAAATAAAACGAAACAAAACAAATAAAACACAACCTAAACCTTCCAACATTTGCCTCAGGGATTTCCAATGCACATGACATGTTAAAAATCATTATCCCCACATATTTGAGTCATCTTTACACTTAAGCACATACTTAATCATAGTTACCACTTACTAGTTCACAATTAATCAATTAAAACAATGTTTTTGATGTAGTAACATGCCTTAGAGAATTCACTCAATTCCTTACAAGATATGCACTCAATTTTCACTCAGATTTTCTAACTACACACTCTATACTAGTTATATGTGAGAAGATTGATGTAGATATGAAAACGAACGCTCACATATATGTATCACAAAGAAAGCAATTTCTGGAGTTAATAAGCATGTTTAGATATGATCTCATGAATGGAATGCTACTACTTAGATGCGAGAACCAGTGACACCATATGCTCATATCAATTTCAAACTCCACATATTGAAACGCATGACACTCAAGATGAAGTTAAGGGTTGTAACGGGGCTTGGGGTGATGGCTAACAAATGAAGGATAAGGATAACAATCGTTCTTAAAGCAATAGCAAGTAAAGTAATGAAATTGAAACTTAGAATTCACTTAGATTGCAGAAATCAGCTTTTAGAAACGAAGGGAAAATTCAAACAATATTTAGGGCCGAATTCTATGTTTTGGACCCTTTCTTCAACAAGCAGCACTTTAAAACTCTTTTTCGCATTTTTTTTTTTTTTCAACTCTTCTTTTCTTTTCAACAAGCATAATAACTCACACTTCCCCCACACTTGTTTTCTGCCATACATTAATCAAAAGAAATTCAATTTGAATCATGCTTTACTATGCTTCAAGAACAAGGGTATAGATGGTCCTAAACTAGGCTAGGTAAGGATAATGTGGTTTAACAAAGAATGTAGGCTAACAAGGCTCAATGGGGTTAACTTAAACATATAACGATATGGGATACATGGCAGTTTGGCTTTGGTGGTGGTAACTACACAACTTCATCTTGAATATGTGTTATGCAAATCAATATCATGCTTTGAATGAAATGGGCATGAGTTCTAGCATTTGGAACTAAATGATGAAACGCCTTCTAAGTAGTAACCAAGCAAAGAAAAATGAGATCATGCAACGACTTTAGAAAACAATAATGCACAGATTATCAACTCTCCAAATAACGTTTAGGCTCAAGTCTCACAAGGTTGTAGCGTTAGTTTGAGTTCTTTCCTTCAAGCATGTTACAAAAACTAATTTTTTTTTTCTTTTATGATTACATGTGATTTCATAAGTTATAACCACAACCACGCATAAATAAAGAGTAAATCAAACTTTCATCCATGTTTATAACTCTCTTTAACAGTCATGCAATTACAAACCGAATCCTCATCATTGTGTTGGAAGGTACCCTAAAACACAAATAAGTGCACAAAAGCAACTCTTTTTTGGATTTTCAAAAACAATTTTTCAAATTTTTATGAATTTTCGGATTTTTATGTCAAAAAGCTTAAAAAAAAAAATACTTAAAACAACAAGGAGCAACACTAGAAGTAATGGGTGATAAATCTCTACGAATTTCATGCAAAACAATGGTTACCCCCCCCACACTTAAATCAAACATTGTCCTCAATGTTTCAAGCATATACTCACACAAAAAACAAGCAAATAATAAACGACAAATAAACATGGCAAATATGGCAAAGTAAAAACCAGACAGAGTAGAGTTTAAGAACGCAAATCTGGTTTTGGAGATAGTTGATCTTGTTGACTTTCCACAGCTTTGAACTTGAACTGGATTGGAATTGTACGGCGAAGCTTTGCTCTTTGGTGATGTTGCAGTTCCTTATTTGTTCTCCAAGCAGATGTGGCAGCTTCTCTAGTTCTTCATCTCAGATTCCTTCCGCTGGGATGATTGTGCAAGCTGCATTCTTCTCTGCTTGTTTCTTCTGCACGACGGGCAGGCACGAGGGAGAGGTGTTGGTCTGTTTCTTTCTTCAATCTTTCCAAGTGCCCACCTCTTGCTTTCTTTCTCCTTGTCCCTAGTTGAGGATGAATCAGCACGTTGTCTCCACATGCTTCGAGGTATCATCTTCACTTCCCTTATACGTGAGAGACGAAGTGGAAACATAAGATGATGAGTACTCGAGAGCAGGTGCTGGCTGGAGAAAGGACAGGGAGAAAGCATGATATGAGATACTCGTGCTCTCAACCTTTATGATATGAAATACTCGTGCTCTGGATGGGTTGTTTGCAGGGGTATCCCAGGGGATGAAAAATACAGAGTGACTTGAGAGGGTTTGTTGGAAAGCCATTTCAGAGAGATGAAGAAGTGCTGAGAGGGTGTGCCTTTGCTGTGGAAGGCGAAGGTAGATACTTATAGGGCTTTTCTTCACAACCGGAACTATTCTCTCACTCATTGTTGGCAGCCGGTGGATGGATGAATAGTTCAAATTACGCGCTTTCTGACAAAGCTGCCCGTAATTTCCGTAAAGCTGCAAGTTGCATGTGACGAGTGACGACACGTCTGGACAAATTGATCTTTTGAAATCCGGGGTTCGGCTCGTGGTTTCTGAGCAAGCCCATTTTTTGAGAAATGAAACGCCTCTTTTGAGAAAAGAATCCGGCTTTTGAGAAATGAGCCTCGACTCTTCGATTTGCGAGAGGACGCTTCTTCGATTTCTGAGGAGCGCCTCTTTGATTTCTTCTTTTTATAGAGGCATTAATTTTGTTCCACAACACACTTGAGCTCCCTCCTGTAAACACTCCCTTCTTGCACTTCCGAAATCTTAATCTGTCCGATCTCTTCTTTCTCCAAAACCTCTGAAAAATGTCTGGCCCTTCTGATCGTCGTTTTGATTTGAACCTTGGTGAAGGTGCAGCCCCGCCTTCTCCAGACAACATATGGCGCCCGTCCTTCATATCCCCTACTGGTCCTCTCACCGTTGGGGATTCGGTGATGAAAAATGACATGACTGCTGCGGTGGTGGCCCGGAACCTTGTCACCCCCAGAGATAACAGACTGCTCGCTAGACGGTCTGATGAATTGGCGGTTAAGGAGTCTCTGGCTCTTAGCGTGCAGTGTGCGGGTTCTGTGTCCAACATGGCTCAACGCCTATTTGCTCGAACTCGTCACGTTGAATCGTTGGTGGCTGAAATACAGAGTCTCAAAGAGAAGATTAGAGGACTTAAGCATGAAAATAAACAATTGCACAAGCTTGCACACAATTATGCCACAAACATGAAGAGGAAAATTGACCAGCTGCAGGAAAATGATGGTCATATTTTACTTGATCACCGGAGGTTTGTGGGTTTGTTCCAACCGCATCTGCCTTCGTCTTCTGGGGCGGCACCGCGTAGTGAAGCTCCAACTGATCAACCTCCGATACCTCCTCCTTCCGTGGCCCCACCGACTGCTGAGACTCCGCCGACTACTACGACCTCTCCCAAGCAGCCTTTGTGAAGGCTTTCTCTTGTATTATGCTATGTTTCTTTATTTCCCAGTTTGCTGTTCATTTCCACGAAGTTTAATGTTAAAATCCTTTGCATATTTGTTAATGTTTCAAAATAGAAAGTCACAACCAAAAATAATTAAACAAGTAATAAAATTGACAATCAAGCAGAATAAATGGGTTGCCTCCCTTAAAGCGCTTGCTTTAACGTCTTCCAGCCGGACGATGAACACAATTACTCGCCACTGGAGCCCACGGCATGCAAGGGAATGTCTTCCACAACATGCTCAACAAAGTTCTCATAGATTACATCCTTGAACGGAAATGGATAGTGATGTTTGTTGATGGGTGCGTTGTGTTGCCTAAGGTTCATGTTCATACGCCCACCATCGGGGATTTGCTTGGGTACCTGCACCAAAGAAGGGAACCACCTATCAACTTTAATGGAAATTGGATTTGGATTAGGTGGCTTACCTATGTGTTGTGATGAAGTGGCAGCAACGTGAACATTCTTCCCCATGGTGCATTCGGCCAATTTGAGCATTTTGAGAGCAGTGGCCGTATGGTCCTTGTGCGCCACTCCAATTCCCTCGTCTTACATGGTTCTTGATGCATCCTTTGTGCCTGGTGCTGAACAGTCCAGTCCTATCTTTTCAATTTTATCAATGGCACAACAAGAATGAACAACATTAGGAGTCTCAATGGATTCAGAAATTTTAAAACTAATCATGTCACCACCAAATGCCATAGTGACTAATCCTTTGGCCACATCAATCTTCGTTTGAGCCGTTTTCATGAATGGCCTTCCAAGGAGGATGGGCAATGAAGGGGCATGGTCCGATTCATCCATTTCGAGGACATAGAAATCTGCCGGGAAGATTAAATGATCAACCTGCACTAAAACGTCTTCCAAAACTCCCTTTGGATAAGCGTTAGATCTATCGGCCAATTGTATGATTACACCATCATTTTTCAATGCTCCTAAGTTCATAGATGCATAAATGGAATATGGCATAACATTTATAGAAGCACCTAAATCAAGCATGGCAGATTTGAAACGGGTATTACCAATGACACACGGAATTGTAAAACTCCCCGGATCTTTGCATTTGGGGGGTAGTTTATGTTGCAAGATGGCGGAGACATTCTCACTTACATGTACCACCTCTTTCTCCCGGACATGTTTCTTTGTTGTACAAAGCTTCTTTAAACACTTGGCATACTTCGGGATTTGCTTTATGGCATCAAGGAGGGGAATGTTGACATGCACCTTTCTAAATGTCTCTAGAACATCTTTTTCCTCCTCTTCGTTCTTTGATTGCAAAAATCTGCTAGGAAAGGGGACATTGGGCAGATTAGTGTTCGAAATCACAACATTTGGAACATTCTTACCTGAGGTGGATGGATGGGATGTCTTAGATGGCTGCGGCATGGGTGATGGTACCCTTGTCGTGGGGTAGGTGTTCTCATCTTCTTCGAGTTGTATCTTCTCATCTTCCTTGTTTCTCACCTCTTTTCCACTTCGTAATGTGATAGCCTTTGCAGATTCGAAGCCACCCTTTGGATTGACCACCGTAGTGCTTGGTAACTTACCATTTTCTCGGAATTGCCCCAAAAATTCGGCCATTTGGCCCATTTGCTTCTTCAGCTCATTAACCTCCTTTGCTTGGTTCTGCATTCCCTGCGCCATGGTGGTTAGTAACTGATATGTTTTATCATCATTCATAGACGTACCTGGGTTAGTTTGGGAAGATTGTGCCTGAGGAGGTGGTTGTGGTTCCATTGGCCTTGGAAAGAAACCCGGGGGTTGTCGGAATCCACTTTGTTGGCCATATTATGGTGCATCTCTCCATCTGAAATTGGGGTGGTCACGCCATCCCGGGTTGTATGTATTGGAGAAATGATCATTCCTTGGTTGGTTTTGATTCCCATAACCCACAGCATTGGCCGATTCCTATCCTCCATTCTCAATTAATTGAGGGCATTGATCAGATTGGTGTCCTTGAATGGAGCATACACCACAGATTGTAGTTCCTTGCGTTTTGGGGCCTTCAACCAACTGCGATAACATAGACGTAAGGTTAGCCATTTGGGATTGTAACTCAGAAATAGAACTTACCTCATTGACATGATGTGGCCGTGGGGTGTCTCTTTGCCCAACACCTTCATATTGTTGTGCATTGAGTGCTCGATTCGCAATGAGAGTTTTGGCATCCCTAGGTGTCTTATCCACTAGAGCTTCTCCCGCGGAAGCATCCAACATTTGCCGTTCAAGTGGTAAAAGACCTTCGTAAAAGTATTGAAGAAGTAACTCTTCCTTCATCTGATGCTGTGGACAAGAAGCAACAAGTGATTTAAATCGTTCATAATAAGATGGAAAAGATTCACCTTGGCTTTGCTGAATTCCACTTATTTTTTTACGAAGAAGAATGATGCGAGAAGTTGGGAAAAACTTCTCCAGAAACGCCCTCTTCATACTCTCCCAAGATGTAACTGTACCGGGAGCCAACTCGTATAACCAATCCTTGGCTTTGTCCATTAAAGAGAATGGAAAAGCCTTCATCTTTAAAATACTTCCGTCAACGGTAACCGGAGTCATACTTGAGCACACCACTTCAAATTCCTTCAAATGTTTGTTCGGATCCTCCATGGAAAGCCCATGGAACTTTGGAATGTGGTAGAGCAAACTTGACTTTAACTCGAACTCTTCGGTTTTACCTTGAGCAGCCATGGGATATTGGATACACAATGGTGCGGCATTATCCAAACCCGAGGCGGCAAGCTCCTTGAGCGTACGGTTGTCCATGGCTATACCTTGCTCTTCTCCACCCACTTGTGCCGTGGCCTTCTCTTCAACCTTAACTTCTTGCTCTTCTAATTCAGGCTCGGGACTAGGAGGATTAGACTCTTGCAATTTCTTTTTCCTTCTCAAAGTCCTCTCAAAATCACCGTCAAAGTCGGAGATATGCTCACGAACAGGTTGTGAGCTACGGGTCATAAACTAGTACCTAAAAACAAAGAAAACAAAACAAATCAGCAACTTAAACAGAAACTTAAACAAAATACAATAATTCGAAAGAAAACAATCCAAGAGATTAGCAAAGTTGCTAATCCCCGGCAATGGCGCCAAAATTTGATGCGTAAAATAAGTTAACACACAAAATTAAACCATCTTTTTATCAATTGTAGTAAAGTATGTAAGTAGGGATCGTTCTAGGCCGGGGATTAGGAGGGATTGCTAAATCACTTGGAAACTGACTTGAAAACGTAAAAACAAAGTTTAAAACACTAACTAGACTCAAAGAATGCAAAACTATACTTTAAAATACTTAAACAAACATAAAACTCAAAACAGCAACCTAATGACTCAAAACTGCCTAAAAACCACTTTCTGGGCAGTTTTGAGAACCTAACAAGAACTTGGACGAAGTTGGATGAAAACTTGAATCAAAACACTTAGAAACACAAATCAAAACACTTTCTAACTAATCTAAGACTTCAAAATAAAGGGGGATTTGTTTTGGACGAAAATTGAAAACAAAACAGATTGTAAAACGTTTTTGGATGAAAAGGATGGATAAAAGGCTAGTTAGGAGGTTCTTCTCCACACATGACACACTTGCAAACAAAATGATTTTCAGTTGTTCTTTCAATAAATTATGAAACTCAACACCCCAAGTTAATTAGATACGCTTAAATTAACCTTCAAGTTCTCCTTAAGTTAATGAATTGGATGGAAAAGCGCACACAACAATTCAAAGCATTCCTCAAAGGTTCCTTACGTGATGAGCACAATAAAGATACAATCAAGAATCATGAAGCACAATGAGAACTATAAGTGTTGACGAGGCATTCGTTACTATGATGAGCATGAAACTAGTGCCAAGAATTCATTCAACGCGATCGTTTTCAAGCGACCTTCACTACTTGTGATTATAAGATTGTAACTATTAGGTGAAACTCCCTCATAATCTAGCATCATATTCATGCATGAAAACTAAGCGTGCACTCTCAATCAACATACACAAATAAGTTATCAATCAAGTAGATGAACGAATTGAATCCGCAACTTATGAAATAACAACTGAATGTAATCAAATCATATTGCAAGCATGTACATGGTTTCGAATCACCCCCCCCCCCAACTAAGGGGGTTTAGTTCCTCATTCTTGCAATACAAAGATACATAAAATTAGACATTAAAATCCAAGGAAAGAAAACACCTAAAATGCTCCAACTTGGAAAGCAAGTGCATCAATGGATCTCCCTTCCTCCTTGTTGCGGCATGAAGCTTATGGACAGATTTTTGGGTGGATTTATGGTGTAGAATGGATGGGGAATGATATGGAGGGGTTTAGGGTGAGTGTGGAAGAGTGTTTGATGGTTGGAAGGTAGTGGAGAACTAGGCAAAGAGGGTGGAAGAAGGTGGAGTGGCTGTTATGTTTTCTAGGCACTAGAATGGTGTTTTTGGGGTGTTTTGCTTCCTAGGGTGTGTATGGACGAATTTTTGTGATAAAATGATGAATATGGGGGATTCCCTTTGGCCAAGGGGTGTAAACATGTATTTATAGGCCCCAAAAACCTTAGAAAATCAGGTTAGGTTAAGGATGAAATGCATGGCAATTTGTGTGTGTGGTGTGCAATGGTCCAAGGGTGAAAATGAAGTAATGATGCAAAGTGTGAAGGGTAAAATGGAGTGGTGTTGTAGCTAGGGAGCATGAATGATTGTGTACATTGCATAGAGATGGAAAGGGAGGTGAAATGTATCAACAAATGGGTCAAAGGTGCAACAACATGTGTTGCACATGGCATTGGATTCCAAATGTGAATGATGGAGCATCAATTGGTGCATGTAATGGATGTAAATGTTGTCTAAAATCTAATGAGTGAAGGGAACAAGAGGTATCAAGCAATTGAGTGTAATAATTAAATGAATTGAAGCATGAAATTAGAAATTATGTAGTGGACAAGAGTGATCAAGCATGGCATGGAATCCAAAGGGAATTCTATGTGGTTTGCATGGCAAGGAATGCAAGTTGGGGTGACAGATTTTTGGGCTGTTTTCTTCATCTTTTGGACCATAATTCTTCATATTCTTGGCCTCTTTAGTTCTCAAATTCGTCCATCCACTTGGCCCATGCATTTGCTATCCGTTCCAAGCCCGAAACATGCTCCAAAGGCCTCCAAAATGCATCTTCTTGCATACTTTGTCCATAAAATCTGAAAACACACGAAAATGACTTTAAACATTAAAATAACTAAGGAAACACGACATAAATGCACAAGAACAAGCCAACTAAGTCGCATAAATGTGCTCCTATCAGTTCCCAAGCTGGATCACATTTAGTAACTCCACTGGACATCTTAAACGTACCTATATTTATTTTTCATGAAAATTAGGCAATTATTTTTTGGCCAAAAAATATAGTAGTGACGGAAACATATTAAATAGGAAGTAAAGAAAATAGGAAGTAAAGTTATTCTATAGAAGAATTAAATAGGAAGTAAAGAAAATGATTGTAAGAATTTAAGTAATTATAAAAATAATATGGAATAATAAAACCTAATATTAATGAATAATAATCCAATTTGATAATAAAATAATAAATAACATTAAACATATTAAAATTATTCTAGGGAATAATTATACAACATTACTTAATTACTTCAAAAAATTAACATGCAAGTATTAATTGGTTCTTAGATCACATGCACGGGTCCACACAAATTTTGTTGTTGTTGAATAAATTACAATAATATAAATATAAGTTCGTAAACTAACCTTAAATATGGAACCCTTTGTGTAAAGGCCAAATAGAATCTGCGTGGAGCAACAATAAAATAATAATTACACAAATGTAACAAATCTGGAACTTTCGATGTCGTACGTAGCAGCAAAACCTCAACGATCCTCTATAGCTTGCCGTCTATGAATAAATGAGAGAGAAAGAAGGTATTTAACATTTAATTTGGAGTGGCGCGAGCTGCAGATCCATTTATTCAATTTGAAGCTCTGAAATGGCTTTGGAATGGATCTGGAATGGCTCTGAAAAGGCTAAGGGAAGAAGAAGAAACGAAAAGGTGTAATAGAGGTTTTTCAATTTTCGAAGGGTCAAAAAATTTGTGATGATCTGATACTCCACCTCTGAGAATGTGAAAGAATATCACGCGTGGCACACGATTTTGAATCTTGATGAAACCACCATTATTTTTGTCTTGTCAAAAATTGTACAAGTTGTAAAAGTTGTCACGGTTTTGAATTATTTGGATGCTCTTTTTTTCTCACACGCCACCACACACGCACACAGAGACCACACACGCACACAGAGACCTCAGTCTCTCTCTCTCGATCCTTCTCTCTTATCCCTTCTCCTTTCTCCATTCTCCCACACACACACACACAGAGATCTCTAGATCCTTCTCTCTTCTCCCTTCTCCCACACACACGCACAGAGACCTCAGTCTCTCTCTCTCGATCCTTCTCTCTTATCCCTTCTCCCTTCTCCCACACACACGCACAAAGACCTTAGTCTCTCTCTCTCGATCCTTCTCTCTTATCCCTTCTCCCTTCTTCCACACACACGCACAGAGACCTCAGTCTCTCGATCCTTCTCCCACATGGCATTCTACTCCTCCCTCGCCTTCCTCCTCGTTTGCGTCTTCCGCCTCGTCAGCACCGTCTCCATCTCTCGTGACCTTTACGCCCTCTACGCCCTTCGTAGTACTCCGTCAACGGCATCATCATCACCATTTAAACCTCGTCTTTCTCTCCATTTCTCTCGGTGCAGCTAGGATAGTGGAACCCAGGAACTCTCCGACGAGGCCGTGACTGTCGAGGAACTTTCCGAACACCTCCGACCATTTCACGGTAAACGAAAATTATAAAAACATTCCTCTCATCTTGTATTTCATTTTGATACCTAGATCGGAGTCTAGGGTGCTCTTTTACAGTTGGCCGGAGCTATAAAAGCTCCGGCGTTCTTCTCCGATTCGCACCAGCCTAAATTTTCGCGATATTATCGGTAATATCGCGATATTATCGATAATATCACGATATTTGGATGATATTTCAGTGGATATATGTGAAAATATCGGTGTCTCACAAAAACGATATTATCGGCGAAATATCGCCGGTAATATCAAAATTTCAGACATTGCTTTTGAAATAAGGTGTATATTTTCCCTACATTATTTTACTTAAATATAAGTGAAGCAATTTTTGGTAAAAAAAAAAGGGACATTGATCTAGATGCTTAGTTTTCGAATTTCTTAGACCAAACAACTAAGACTTTTAGAGATTTGATCAAACTATTTTTTACAATTTTAATTAATTTACTAATTAATCTCAAATTACACAAATTGTCATTATAATTAATTTACTAATTAAATCCTTTATATAACAAATTCCTAAAATCTTGCAAAAGAAGGTATTGTTATTTTATGTCCCCTTAATTCAATATATTTCAAAATGAAAAAAAGAAAATAAAACTTCTATAATAACAACGAAAACAAATGTTGAATTGTGGGTGTGTAAAGAAGCGATGGTTTTGTTAAATAAATAAAAAAAAATTGTGATAGTGTAACTATCACATCCCCGCCTTGGCCCTCATCACATCCTGAGCTCGACTCCGTCGTAGCACGATGTATTGTCTACTTTGGACCCTGACCACACCCTCAAGGTTTTGTTTCCAAGAACTCACATGAGAACTTCCCAGTGGGTCACCCATCATGGGATTGCTCTCACTCAAACTCGCTTAACTTCGGAGTTCCGATGGAATCCGAAGCTAGTGAGCTCCAAAAAAGCCTCGTGCTAGGTAGAGATGAGAATATACATATAAGGCTTACAGGATCCACTCCCATGTGCGATGTGGGATGTTACAATCCACCCCCCTTAGGGGTTCAACGTCTTCGTTGGCACACATCCAGCCAGGGATTGGCTTTAATACCAAATTGTCATATCCTGGCCTGGGCCCCCACCACATCCCGGGCTCGACTCTGCCGTAGCACAATATTGTCCTCTTTGGGCCCCGACCACGCCCTCACGGTTTTGTTTCCGGGAACTCACACGAGAACTTCCCAGTGGGTCACCCATCATGGGATTGCTCTCACGCAAACTTGCTTAACTTCGGAGTTCCGATGGAACCCGAAGCCAGTGAGCTCCCAAAAGGCCTCATGCTAGGTAGAGATGGGAATATACATATAAAGCTTATATGATCAACTCCCCTGGGCAATGTAGGATGTTACAGTACCAATGCTCCAAATAATATTACATACATGATATTACATTGTTGGTATGTTATTGGTACATTATATAATCCAAATTTGTGTACAAATTAGTATTTTTGATATGTTATTATTATTTTTTTAGATATATACCAAGCTACAATATGTTTATATTATCATAATTTTGGTGTGTAAAGACCTAACGGCAAGTTATGTGTAACACTAAAACCTATTGGTATGTTTCAAGCCAATATGGTTCATTTCAATTCAGCTATGTATATTTCAATTTAGTAAGCATACATTTAATTCAATATGATTACGTTTTAATTTGGCATAGTTATGTTTCAATTTGAGAATAAATTGTGTTGGTACATGGTAAATTTCAATTCTAACATACTTGAATTTCTAGAGACGAAAATAAAAAATGAGAAATAACTATTAACGACAATAGTACAATAATGAAGAAAAAGTTATAAACAATTTTTGTATAAAACAAAGTGACAAATAATTTAGATATGTTTAAAGTTCTTAAATATTTTAGATATATATTTGATTATTATATTTCATCAAATTAATCTCAACCCTCACTACATGTAGTTGAATTCTTAAATTGAGGAAGAGATGAGACTCCGTAAAAATAGCAATAAATTAATTAAAATTATTGAGTGCATTTTTGACATAAAAATGAATTTAAAATGAAATTGAAAAACACTTGAATTAAGTTAGAGTTGCAACTCTAATTTTTCATCAATACACAAGAACAAAAATTAGAGTTGCGACATCGATACATTCTATGGAGATCAAATAATTGGAGAATAGAAAAATGTCTAGGTAGTCTTACATTTGTTTCAATGTTTGATAAAATTACAAACTACTTTCGAAAGCGTAGCCAAATGGGCACTTGTTTACATTAATATTAAGTTGAAGGAATCAGAGTCAAAATCAATTTGATGAATAAAATGTCTTTGTATTAGGCTGCCGGAATTAGCAAGTAAATAACTCAAAAGTAAACACTAAAATAGAAAAAATCGGAGTTGCAGTAAAATTCATTTCTGATTTTCTAGAGACAAAAGGGTAGTTTGTAACCATTTATTTTTTATTTTTTATTTTTTTATATGATAGAAATGAGAAATATAAAGGAGTGAAGGAAGGTGTTTTGATGACTAGGCAACAAAATTTGAAGGCCTAATCAGAAGATAATCTTTGTAAAAAAAAAATCAGATTTAAACCCTTCTAGTAAAGTCTGTTAGGATTTATGCCCAAAACTTAAACTTTCGTTGTTCATCTGTTAGTAGTCTGCACGTGTAGCTTACATTTGAGGATAAGATGGTCATTTCATCCATTCCATTTCATCACTTCCATGGTCTCCATTCAGAATGCTGAAATTCTCATTTCATCCTTTGCCTCCATCGGAATGTGGAAGCCAAAAAGCAATAGGATTCGTTCTACCAGCATATTAACTAATTGGCTTCTTATTTGCTCTGCTTGGTTCTTTTTTGTTGCCTTCTTCCTTTTGAAAACCGTAGACATAAACTCCTATATATCCACTATATTGTCCCCACTCTAATCCAACCCAACTAAGGAGAAGGCCGACTGGAAAAAAAGGAAAAAAAATTTCAAGCAGAAGACCACACCAGGTGGTTACGAATAAACCATTTTCAAAACAGAAAAAATCACATTAAGCTATCAAGATTGCAGCAATATCTTAGTATTTTGGTGCGACATCATCCTCTTCTCTTAGCCATCGAAGTGGCTTTTCAAACACAAACAAACCTTTGATTTCAATCAAATAATTATGTTTGTGCTTTGGAATTGGGAGCGTCATTAATGAGGATGATGAAATGACCAACTTAGCCTCACACATAAGGCTCACATTTACGCTACTAATAGAGGAAAGACGAAAGTTTTAATTACCCTAAATCCACTTAACGACTTGTTCCAACATTACAAAGAGGAGAGAAATAGCAAATGCCATCAAGTTTAACTAGATCCAACTTTAGTCCACGTCCAGACCGATGTCTAGGTCCGATATGGATCGTGCCATATATGGGTCCGAATTCTTACGAGTACACGAACACTCCAAGTTATCCATCCTGTTTCGTTTTAGGCATCTTTTTCTGGGATTCAATCATGTACAAATAGATGACGCTTGTAGCTGTAAGTGTAACCGCACACAGCGACTAATGGTGGCTGTTAAATCATTTTTTGAGAGGATGGTGGCTGTTAAATTATGAATAAACAAGATTTCTTTGAGCTCGACTCTGGTTAAGTAGGAGGCTTTTTACATGCATATCATATGACAACAGAGCTCAAAGTCGGTCTTCCGTACGTTATCCCAATTCAAAAGACAGAATTAGGAGAAGCAGATCTCTGTATAATATTTTTCAGAAGTACCTTGTAACTAAGATTTTCAAGTAAAACGGTAAAACGGAAAACGAACACATCCCAGAGCATTGACTTCAAAAGGGAAAAGTATTCCCGAAGGATGATACACTCGAAAAGAATTCAAAGAAAAGACAGGCCCGACACTCAGTAATTGTAAGATCATCTTTCTTGATTCAACACCAGAACTTCTCATACCTTACAGAGTCTAAAACCATAAATATAAAAATTTACTAACCTAAATGGGTAAGCATCAAATTTCAATAACATCTCGAGTCATGTATCTTCACTGATCTGTCTGCATGAGTTCCTCGGAAACTCTTTCAGTCACAAGACCTTGGTTGTGGTGGTTCAACCGAACCTTGGGAACCATTGGTTTAGGAGAGATTTAGGCAACCCAAGCACATGCACTTGATCCATAATCAAGAGCAATCGCACCTCAAGAATTCAATACTTATCTTTTACACGCTACATCAACCTATGCCTTTATGATTGGTACCTCGAGGTGTAACTAAAAGCATCCTAAGTAAAGAAACAAGTAATAATGACAGCGAACAAATTTAGGCATTGCAACAAGTTGTTCAAAAACAGTAGATAATTATTTCAATAGATTATAATACATAATCAACTCTTTGCTTTCGCTAACACATTATATGTATGAGCCACAGTTGTAGTAGTTGACACTTAATCATACATCAATAGTTTCAAACATCATAAACATCAAACTCAAATCCCTCACCATGAGAACTAGGAGGAGTCTTCCAAACTTAATACCTTTTTAAGCATGCGATGTTGTAATAACTCATGGCAGCATTACTGCAAAAGGATCCTGCATTTAGCATCATTAAAAGGGAATGAAATTAGTTACTAGGAATCTTATGACTTAATGAGAGATAACATTGCTTGGGAAAACCGTTAAGCAATCCAAAGATGCAAGTAAGCATAATGAAAAATTTGCAAGGAAATTGCTTGGTTTTTCGAGTTATATGTAGAAAACTTACAGTGAGGTACAATCTTCCATCTCTGGTTATCTCCTTTATTTTTATTCCACAGGACTATGGTAGTGCCATCATGAACACCCCCAGATTTCTTGTCACCATGAAAAGCATCCACATTAAGGTGAATGTTATTAACCATCCTAACAGTTCTGAAACCGTCACCTAAGTCCGCACTCTCAGTCCACAGCATAGACTCATCAAGAACATCTGGATTATAAGGTCTCAGCTGCACCTGCAACATGAAACAAGACAGACTTAGTAGTGATAGTTTAAAATTCATAGCATCTCTAGGCTCCACACCAAGCAATGAAAGATTTTAGAATCCAAGAAATATAATTTGCATGTGCACAAGACTGGAGGCACTGTGAAGAAACTTTTTCTTCCACTTATAAATTTCTTTTTTTTTGGCATAGAAATTGGTACTTTTACAAGTCTAAAACACAGAGCAAAGCATACACCAATTAAAGACAAAAATGTTGGGCAGGAAAAACAAAAACTTAAAAGAGAAAGGCTTTGAAATTCTGAAGATTTCCTTCCACACAGTGTCCAAGTGGGGTATTGATGGTGACATATTAAACAACCGCTAGACCTTCAATATTACTACTAGCAATGGCAAACAAAATACATGGAACCATAAAAAAAGGCGAATCTTGACAAGTTTCAACAACATTCAGCAAATTATAAAGTTTTGGAAACAAGAATCATACAGGCTGAGTGGCTCCGATGGAATGCTTGAGGGCGTGGCCAGTGGCTTTGTTGATGAGAGCAAAGGAAGGGAAGCGCTCTTCGTCCTTCACTTGTGTGCTGTACTTCTCGTCTTTATACCACCGCTGCAATCAATCCAATCCAGAAATTAGCAAATCCAATAACATTCACACACAAGGAGAAATAATAAATCAAATGGAGGGACGGAGAGAGAGAGA
Source organism: Malus sylvestris (assembly GCF_916048215.2). Classification (NCBI taxonomy): domain Eukaryota; kingdom Viridiplantae; phylum Streptophyta; class Magnoliopsida; order Rosales; family Rosaceae; genus Malus; species Malus sylvestris. The sequence goes on along the minus strand of NC_062271.1, from coordinate 242,319 downwards.
CTAGTGACCTGGAAGTCATCGGTTGGTTGGTATCGGGCAAGAATGACCTTGCCCTCTCTGATGCTGAGAGATAAATTGGGGTCGGCCTTTGAGAAGATTCTGAAAGTGGGCTTGTTCGAGAGGTAAGAGTTGTGGGGAGAGGAAGAGGGCAAGTGAGAGGTGTGATGGGTTTCAGTTCCAAACTGAGGAGCAGGGGATTCATGGTGAACTTGATGAGCAACATGGTGTACGGTAACAGGCCGTGGGCTTGGAGTAGCTTGTGACGATGGGTAGTCGTAATTCTGTACTGGTGGCGCTGGTGGTTGGTGGTGGAGAAGCCCTTGGGATTGGGAGGGTGGACTTGGAGGTGCATAACCATGGGAAGAGTGGGACACATGGCTCACACGGATCGGTGGTGGTCTATCTGCTTCGTAGTATGAAATCGGTGGTGGTTGATCTTCTCTGTAGCAGGAAGGTGGTGGTGGTGGATGTTGATCCTCTCCATAGTAGTAAGGCCTTGGAGGAGGTGGAGGTTGATCGTCTCGATAGTAGTAAGGTTTTGGAGGAGGTGGAGGTTGATCCTCTCCATAGTGGTAAGGTCTTGGAGGAGGTGGAGGTTGATCAAAGGGAGACAGCGTAGTTCCCGGTGGCGGGTAACTCTGTCTTTCTTCATCGTCCCTCTGATCATGATGACGGTGATGGTGGTTTCTTTGATTTGGGAATTCCATTGCTCAATGCTCTGATTTTTTCTGTCGGTATTTTTTGTTGCGGACTTCTGTCTTTATGATATGCTTTGAGATTTTCAGCAGTGGCGAGTCAACAGTATCATTATCATTATGCTCCATTATGATCAATTCTTGCTGCCTGGGCCATCCTCTTGCCAGCCCACTGCGCCAGCGCGGTCTGTGTCAGTTCCCACTTCCTCCTCTTCCGCTGGTCCATTTCCTGACATGGCCCCAGCCCAGCGCCCCAGCCCAACTCCTCTGAACAGCGCCCCAGCTCTCTCAGCTCGGCGCCTCTGAGCCGCGCCTGGGCCACTCCTCCTGACGTCAGCCCAGCCGACAGCTCCTCTACCTCTTCTGCTGACAACCCACGTGCCGGCAGCCGCAGAACTGAGATTATTCACTGTGTTCTTTTCGTTCAACAGCTTGTAAGGAAAGATGGCAGAACTTGTTACTTTTGCTGCCGAGGGGAAGCTGACGAGGGTGGCTTCACTTGCCGAACAAGAATTCAGTCTTCTCTGGGAAATCAAAGGAGAATTCGCATGGCTGCAGCAATCATTGTCTATGATTCAAGCTATGCTGCGGGATGCGGCCCAGCATTCGCAGAATCGGGGCCATAAGTAACGGGAAGTGATCTTCGAATTCACTTTTTCTTCTTTACAGATATTTTCTTATTCTTATAAAGAAGAATCAATGCATATATAACGGGAAACGTCAAACATGCAAAAGAAAAATGAGAAAGTAAGAATCTTTACAAGAAAAGCGAATGAATTAAATTGGAACAACTGTTAGTATAAATTGAATTCAATATGCTATTTTCATGTTTTGTCTGAACGCTTCGAAGTAGCCGTGCATCTCCACTGACTAAGCTACATTTTAACTGGATTTGGTTGTTTTTTTTGTGGTTAATTTCAGATTACTATCTTAAAGTTTATTGATTTTTAACATTTCATACATTAAATTCTTTTCGATCCAGTTTGATACATAATTTTAGAACTTCATAAATTTTCCGTCAAAATTTTCGTTAACTGACATGGTACCATATAGATAATAACTAGACGAAATGTGTCAATCTGGCTCACGTAAATATTAAAAAATTAAAAAAAAAATTTTTATTTTCTTCCCCAATTTCTCCACCATCGCCTGTCCTCTCTTTTGCTCATGGGCCATTCTCAACGGCCTCGCCTACCTCCACTGCCGGAAGATCGTCCAACGCGATATCAAACGCTCGAATCTTCTGATCAACGCGAGGAACTAGGTCAAGATCTCCGATTTCGGAGTCAGTCGGATTCTGGCTCAGACCATGGATCGGTTGCTGCAATCGAATTAGGGATCTAATTTTTGCTTATTGATATTAGTTTCAAACACAAACTCAAACAAATTGAAAAACCCACTTTCTAAAAACCCCAAAAACCAAAATCGAGAGAAATGGGAGGAAGATATTGACCTAGAAACATGTATAGCTTGATGGCGTGGTCGACGGAATCGGAGTCAAGGCAGGTGGAGTTGGGGCTGAGAGCGAGAGCCACGGCCCATGACGCCATTGCGGTGGGGTTAGCCAATTAGAGGGGTAGAGGAAAGGAAAGAGTGGAGCTCTTCTTTCTTTATGAATCAAAAAGGTTGTGGCTCGCTTAATAAGAAAACTTTAGCTATTAATTTAAAAACAAAAAAAAAAAATCAAGTCTTCTTCTTCTTCTGCCCCCTGTTATCATTTGCAGATTATGGTTGTTGGGTGGTGGTGGGCGGCGGCTCGTTTCTTGGGTGGTGGTGGTTTGGATTGGGAGGACCAGATTATGGTTAGGGGCTTATGGGCTTTGAGGGAGGCGGAGAGAGGAGTGGAAGGAGTGATTTTTTTTTTTTTGTTTTTTTTTTTTTTTAATAATCACGTGAGCGTCATGTCATCACTTAACAGAGTCTCTGAAGAAAAACTTAACGGATGTGCAAAAGCGTTTCAAAATTACGCCTTTAGGTACCAAACTAGAACAAAAAAATTTGATATATGAAATGTTAAAAGCCAAGAAAATTTATGAAAGTAAATTGAGATTAACCTTTTATTTTTTTTATTTCGGCAAGAAAAGAAAGGATGGCTTATGGAATTGCCAAGTGTCTCAAAACTTAATTTATCAAATCAAATATGCTTTTCAAAGACTGAAAAACAGTCGTTTAAATCTCTTTTGTAAGGTGTTGTACATCACTAATGAGAGACTGCATTTTCACATTCGCACACATCTCTTCACGTTTGATAAATTTTTAAATAAAAAATATGAAGAACACAAGTTGAATGACGTGGAACACATGTGGTAGTTGGCTAACCTACGCTCTAATACTATTAAAATAGTTAATGTTTCTTTATAAAACCCAATGGAAATGTTAGTAGTAGTTCAACTCATTCTAAACCACTGCATGGTTTAGTCCATCACCTACGTGAGACTTTGACCTTCACATTTACACATAACCTATTAATGTAGCGGATTTGTAAGCAAACAAGTGAACAACATAAATTAGGTGGCTTGAAGCATCTTTAGGCATTGAGATTTTGAAAGATCTAAAAAATATAAAAAATTGAGTTATTATCACAAATGGTCCCTGAAATTAACCCTCACTATCAAGATGATCCCTGAAATTAAAAATCAATCAATGTAGTCCCTGAAAATAGGTGTCGCAAATCAATGTGGTCATTTCGTCACCATTCTGTTAAAAATTCCGTTAAGTGTTGATGTGACACATAAATGGCCCCACAAGATTTATGAGTTTTTATCACAAATGGTATCTGAAATTGACCCACACCATCAATATGGTTTCTAAAATTGAAAATCAATCAATGTAGTCCTTGAAAATAGGTGTCGCAAATCAATATGATCCTTCTGCCATAATTATGTAAAAAAAATTGTTATGTGCTGATATGGGTTTAATAATTAATTAAAAAAGCTGTCTAAATACCTTTAAGCATTGTTTGTACCATACTTAAGGCCTCCGTATTTAGATCTCGTATAAATACTCGGGAGAGCTTTCTCACCCTTAGAAGCTCTCATTCTCTCACCTTCAGAGGCTCCATTTCCCTTACAATCCTCTCACAAACAGAGAAATACAATATCAGTGTGGACGTAACCCAAACATTGGGGTGAACCACGATACTTCTCGTGTTATTTACTTTCTTGCAGATTCACGGTCGGATTTATGTTGTTCCAAGACTCCTCCGGTTTTGTGCATCAACATTTGGTGCCATCTGTGGGAAACAACACGAAAAGCTATGTCGGTTCTCTCTTAATTTTTCATCTCCGCCGTGAATCTGCAAAAACCCAACAACCCAAAGCTTTCCCAGTGCAAAATTATAGAAATCTTACTTTCTATCTAGTACGACAGAAAAACACAAGAAGCATTGATGATTGAGTTATACGGGTCGGATGAAGGGCTCCTAGATCTACTACTACTTATGCGCCTACCTTTGTTGTTTTAGCTGCTGCCAACCAATTTCCAGTCTGTAAAGAAAGATACCAGAAGCTCAATCATATATTGAGGGCAAGAGATGGAAAATGAACAATTCTCAGACACAACGCCACCCGCCTCCCTCATCCCGTCATTCCCAAGAGACTCCCGCGACTCTCTCGAAGTCTTCAACCCCTCCACCTTCTCTTCCGCTGCCAAACCAACAAAAACTACAACCGGTTCATCGACCTTCCGCTCCCAGCATACGTGGCAGAGCTAGATAAACCCACTTGCCACCACCCCGTAACCCGACCCATTACCCAACCTCGCTTCCAAGTCCACCAGCGCCGCCGACATCACAACTTCATGGATGGCCCTCAAGGACGTGGCCCACCACTCCTCAACCCCATCTCCGCTGTCCAATATTCAGCAGACAATCTCCTCCTCCTCTGTCGATGCAAACGACAAGCCGTCCGACGACGTCGTGCAGAGGGCTGCCGAGTGGGGTCTGGTGTTGAAGATGGATGAGGAGACTGGGAAGCCGTAGGGAGTTGGCGTCCGGACTTCGGGCGGACCTGTAGACTCGACTTCCAAACCAAGTCTTGGCGGAGGAACTGAGGCCTCGAGAAGAAACTCGAAGTACTTACTGCCAACGTTGAGCTTGATGCGGTTGTCAATGTGGGGCCCAGATGATCTTTAAGTACGCCGACTGTAGAGGGCTGTGAAGGAGAATGATAGAGTTTATCTCATGAGGGTTCCTTCCCCTGGTTCCGTACCACCTCTTCCGACATTTTCCATGGTGAAGCCTTTGGCAATAAGGGAGGTCTTGGATGCGAGCATTGACTCAGTTGCCTAGTTCCCTATTCTGGTGTTCCTCTATTTCTCTCCATGATCAATCTTTTTCCAAAGTCAACACCATAATCTCCAAGCTCAATTCTTTACCCTTAATCGAGACCACATACCCTAAATCACCTTCCGGGTCTCACTCTTCTCCCCCAATTCTCAAATGGGTCAGAAGCAAAATGACCCAGAAGCCACCCATTACTTCTCTTTCGTCATCCTCTTGGTGGTTTTGGTTTCCTGTGCTCTGGTCTACACATTCGTCTCTGCAGTGCTTAAACCCAGTGACGCCTCTTCATTCTCGGACGGATTCTCAGAGCTCGAGTTGTTGACGTTGGTTGAGAAGGGCGGCGGTGTTGGGGTGAAGGGGGAGAGTGGAGGCGGGTGTTGCAGAAGGACGGAGAATTTGGAGCTGTGGGGGGCTGCTGTGAAGTGGGGTTCTGAGTTTAAGTTCAGTTCTTCTGAGGAATGCTGCAAGGCGTGTAAATCCATGTGTACTAGGACTGATGGGCCTTGCTTGTGTGATTCTTGGGTGTTTTGTGGGAATAAGGAGGCTTGCGGCTCCAAATTTGGTGAGAATTGAGCTTGATCTTTCACCCAAGTTGGTCAAGAAGATGTACGGCGACGATGGCGGGTCCTACTTTGCCTGGTCCCCGTGGGAGCTTCCTATGCTCTGTGAAGGTAACATCGGCAAGTTGATCTTACTGGAGTAAAGAAAAAGAAAAAAAGATATAAGAATAATGGACAGGAAGTAGAAAGCAAGCATGGCTGCCCACCCACTCCATTGTCTAAAAGAGGGCGCGCTGTCGACCACCCACATGCAAAAGCAAGGAATAAAGGGAAGCTTTGCTCTGCCAGAGCACATGGGAAAGCAAAAGCAAAGCAAGAAAGCAAACGCAAAGCAAAAAAACAAAAGCAAAAGAAGATAAAAAAGCAGACATAATTGCGGTGGTGATGGCATGCAGAAAATGGAATTATGGGCATGACCCATTGAACAGAGGGTCAGATTTATTTTTGAATGATGTAATTTATTTTTTTTATCTTTCAGAGATATCTGTATAACCCCATCAGAGGGTAATCATAAAAAAAAAGGCAAGCCCAAAATAATGGGATGCAATGTTATGTGGAGGGCAAAGGCCCATATGCCCAAAAAAGCCAGGCTCTATGGCTCCAAATTTATTCGGCACCCTGCCGCTATTATCACCAACTAGGTAATCAAACGTACGCCCAGTACTTCCAAATTTATTCGGCACCCTGCCACTATTATCACCAATCAGGTGATCAAAAGTACGTCCAGTACTTCAAAATTATTCGGCACCTTGCCGCTATTATCATCAACCAAGTGATCAAAAGTACGTCCAGTACTCCAAATTTATACATGAGCATCATTTATGTCAATAATACATAAACATTCATGAGCATCATTCATGTCAATCATACATAAACATTCATAAGCATCACTCATGTCAATCATACATAAACATTCATGACCATCATTCATGTCAACATTCATGAGCATCACTCATGTTAAAATTCATGAGCATCACTCATGTCAACATCCATGAGCATCACTCATGTCAATCAACATAAACATTCATGAGCATCACTCATGTCAATCAACATAAACATTCATGAGCATCGCTCATGTCAATCTAGCTTCAAAAGCTTCATTTACAGAGCTTTAGCTTTAAAAGCTTCATTTACAGAGTTCTAGCTTCGAAAGCTTCATTTATAGAGCTCCAGCTTCGAAAGCTTCATTTACAGAGCTCCAGCTTCAAAAGCTTCATTTACAAAAACTCTAGCTTCCAAAGCTTCATTTACAAAGCTCTAGCTTCGAAAGCTTCATTTACAAAGCTCTAGCTTCGAAAGCTTCATTTACAGAGCTCTAGCTTCGAAAGCTTCATTTACAAAGCTCCAACTTCGAAAGCTTCATTTACAGAGCTCTAGCTTCGAAGCTTTACTTGCAAAGCTTTACTTGCAAAGCTTCACCTACAAAGCTTCAATGTAGGGTATACAAATACCACCTCTGAACAACCGCCACTTCGGCCCATACATGGATTTAATTTGAAGTCTTCAGCCAACAGACCCTATTGACTGAAAACTTGGGGGAATTATGTACCATATATTGGGCCTCAACTGTGCCTCATGAAAAATACTTGGGGGACTTAGCCCATTATTTATGTATTGATGAGCGAGCCCTTATTCTATAAAAGGGACTCCCTCATTTTCATTAGAGAGCACCCATTATTTATGTATTAAGGAGCGAGCCATTATTTTATAAAAGGGACTCCCTCACCTTCATTAGAGAGCATCACCGCCAGCTGAGCAACTACCTCGCCGCGAGCATCACTCATAACCCATTATTCATGTACTGAGGAGTGAGCCCTTATTTTATAAAAGAGACTCCCTCACTTTCATTAGAGAGCATCGCTGCCAGCTGAGCAACCGCCTCACCGCGAGTATTACTCCTAACCCATCACTTATGTATTGAGGAGCGAGCCCTTATTCTATAAAATGGACTCCTTCACCATCATTAGAGAGCATCACCGCTTACTGAGCAACCGCCTCGCCACGAGCATCAACTCTAGCCCATCATTTATGTACTGAGGAGCGAGCCTTTATTTTATAAAAGGGACTCCTTCACCTTCAACGCCACAAGCCAAGCCAACCAAGGCAACATAAGCCACAAGCCGAGCAGTCTCGCAACATGTACTACTTCTAGTTGAGCATCATTTCAGATTAGGCACCGCCTCATATTGAGTATCAGTTCTAGACGACATCTAGTTACTTCGGCCCACACATGGACTGAATTTCAAGTCTTCAGCCAAAAAACTCTCTTGACTGAAGACTTGGGGGACTACTGTTGTACCATACTTAGGGCCTCTGTATTTAGATCTCGTATAAATACTCATGAGAACTCTCTCACCCTCAGAAGCTCTCACTATCTCACCCTCAGAGACTCCCTTTCCCTCACAATCCTCTCACAAACAGAGAAATACAATATCAGTGTGGACATAGCCCAAACATTGGGGTGAACCAAAATACTTCTTGTGTTATTTACTTTCTTGCAGATTCACGGTCGGATTTACGTTGTTCCAAGACTCATCCGGTTTTGTGCATCAACAAGCATAATGGAATTTTTTTTTCTTATAGTAAGGCCTCAAAGGCACAAGGCTTAACTAAGGCCTAAGAAGGGGTGTGGAAATAGTTTTCAACCAACAATGAACGCACTTCGATTATAACCTCATTATTTCAAGGCAGACCTCGTCATTCTTTGCATCACCAGACCACCAGGGAAGCGCCGAACAAGCTCTCCAAGATTAATGTTGTGAGGATGTTGATTGCCTAAATGTTAACAGTGATGTCCCAAAAGTTGTTGTCAATGGGCCAAGCTGTCACCAAAGGTGATCTCGATCCAGGTTCAATTCGGTGAAGGGTGTCGAAGTGTGTAAAGATAGGTGTATTGAGTTTTTTGTTTTTAAGAGAATAGAGAGTGAATGAGGTATAAAAATGTGGACTAAGATCAGAGGTGATTGCACAACTGGGTTTTTGGGTTGACAATTTTTTTTATTAACTATTAAATTACTAAGCCTATTTGTAATTTTTTTTAAAATTTAATTAGACTTGTGTGACCTATTTATGTGTAACATCATCACATAACAAAATTTTTGACAAAATTGTGATGGAAGAACTACATTCATTTGAGACACTTACTTGCAGGATTATATTGATCAATTTTCAATTTCAGGGACTATTTTGATGTCGCGGGTCAATTTCAAGGACCATTTTGATGTCGTGGGTTAATTTCAATGACCATTTGTGAGAAAAATGACTTATGGGGCCTATTTATGTATCACATCAACACTTAACAGAGTTTTAACGGAAGTACCATATTGATTTGCGACACCTATTTTCAAGGACTACATTGATTGATTTCAATTTCAAGTACCATCTTGATAGTGATGATCAATTTTAGGGATCGTTTGTGATAAAAACCCTAAAATATTTTATGGAGTTTTATTTTATTTTTTTTTATGAAAATTGGTATGGCATTAACCAGGCAAAAGCCAAAATATTACAAGGATAGCCCAAACAGAGGCTAACAGAAAAGCAGGAACAAACTACTTCTCAAAAGGAAAACGGGTGAAGATGGGAACACATATACAGACGGCGCACCAAGTGCAAAACCATCATCCATAAACACTCGACAAAATATGGGAAATTTGGAAAAATAACCAAAATTTGGATCCCATATATAATTATAGCCATCCTTTTAATTTTATTATAATTAGAACCAAAAGTTGATATAAAAATACTAATATACCATTTTAACAATGAGGGAAGCAATTACGCCCACCATTGCAAAGATTAGAGTGGTAACCACAAAACCCGTTTTGGTATTATCTGATTCCAACACCTTTTTTTCTAGAAATCAACTCCACAAACAGTTGATCTACAAAAAGCACAATCCTTTTTCTATAAATCTTGTTACATATTAGAGCCCAATTTGATTTTAACGTGTACTTAAATCCAATTTGATCTTCAACAAAGAGAAATGCAAGAGGGAAAGAAAGGGGGAGAGCTTACTGCTTAGTGGTTACCTTGAATAAATGATATGATTGTCTTCGAAAAACAAATTGTAACGTTGCGTGAGGCTCCAACCTCTGGGTTTTGCCGAGATGGGAAGAAGATGACAAAGATTGGGATTTTTGAAAAATTTATAAATGTAACTGTTAATATCAAATGGAAAAATAACCAAGAGCTTAATAAAACTTCTCATCAGAAATTGGCTGAGCTTATGAGCTTTTTGAGAGGGCTAGAATTGTCTAGGTTGCTGAAGTGAGGCTTTGAATTTCTTTGGATTTGTTTTGTAAAAAGTTTTAATCATAAGGGTGTATTAGTACTTTTATATTAGATTTTGGCTATAATTATCATAAATTTAAAAAGGTGGCTACAATTCTATATAGAGTTCTAATTTTGGTTATTTTTTCAAATTTCTCACAGAATATATCAACAAGGAGGGTACGACAATCCGTCTTTACCCAATATATGAACAAGCAAAGATGGGGATCTATTGATCCAAATTCCATTGCTCATCTTCGCATTTTTAGACGACGCCATAAAATCAGCCGCCGAGTTGGCTGACCTGGGAGTCCATGACCATCGGCAAGAGTGAAACCATTCCTTAGCATTCAAAATTTTCCTTAGAGTAGGAAGAGTTTCCCAGCTGCCGTTCTCAATAGAATTTTGAAGACACTACTGTATCTGTAGAATCAGATTCTAGCACAACGTCATTCAAGCCTTGTTGCTTCGCAAGCAAACAACCTTTGTATGCAGCAATAGCCTCAGCCACATTAATATTAGGAGCTCTAAAAGAAGACCTGCTAGCTGCCACAAAGTTTCCTTCAGCGTCTCTTATTACAATTCCTGTATATGCCCGTTTAGTTCTATTGTTCCAACTTGCATCAACATTAACTTTAAACGAGGAATGCTCAGGAGGAGACCAACCTTATATTTGTGTCTCAATATTTTGGTTCTGAAGGCTCTCCATTTGGTTTCTTTTCCTAGCTTCCTGAAACGTTCTGTAAGCACAAGATATCGCTTGTATAACCTGTAAAGGTGAAATGACTTTATGATTGAAAATTATCATGCCTGAATTTTGGGTGAAAAAATCTTAAGGGTTGATGTTTGATTTCTTAAACCTTAAAAACGTTATAAAGTCTCTTTAATTCATTGAAATCCTTCTTCTTTTTAAATACTTTAAAATCCAATCATAATTGAAATTTCTTTTTACGTGATAAGCTCATATTTATATATATTTTACATCAAATTCATTTGTCTTTTCTTAGTTAGTTCCTTATATTTTTTAGCTATTTACTTTTTTTTTGTGTTTTGTAGAATTTGTCAAGCAAAGAAAAGAAAAATAGCACAAATGGGATTTTAAGTAACAAATTCGTCACAATTGCCTATGCAGGTCAGCTGACTTTGGAAGCAAGTTGCGGACAGCTGAAAATGAATTAGAGAATAAGCCTTATATTCTTGGAAAGCTAAAGATGTCTATTTTCTGAAGCATTTCGCAGATTATTAATATCATTTTTCTAGAAGAAGTTATGACCATTTTAACACTGAAACGTTCAAAAGAGGCTGATTAGTTTGTAACTGTAATGAAAGCAATAAACCCAATAAATCTAGCCGCCAAAAATGATGCAGCAAAAATTGGTTTAAAAGCAGCGTTGGGGGAGGAAATAAAGGAGAGTTTTTACAGAAATAATTTTGAAAAAAGAAAAAAAAAAGAGAAAGCTGCAGATTGTAGCGAAAAGGAAGAAAAAAGGCAAGGCATCAGCGTTGGAGAAGGAAGGAAGAAGAGACCTCACTCGATTCTTTCGCTTTTATCTTCTCAAACTCATGTCTTTCTTTTGGTTCTATTTAAGGATTATGTGTAACTAATTTTTAGTAGTTAGGGGCTATTTTGAAGCCCCGAATATGATTGAAAGTTTGTTATGACATTTCGTTTGAATTACTTTTATGGAAGGATGAAAATTGCTTCACTACTTGTCTCATTGATGAATTCTTTATGTGTTTTCTACGGATGCATACTTAGTAAGCATATCTAGGATTCTAATGTTATGAATATATGTGTGCCAACCCTTGTCGAATGAGGACCTACATATGTTCTAGAGTAGTACTTGTTAATTGTGATTAACATGTGAACCAATTTCTATGATAAGTAAGACAATGCTAGTACTTACGATGTCTTGTGATGACTCAAACTCTTTTTGTTCTTAATGATTTCTACTTGTTAAATCTATGAACACGTCATTCTAGATTGCATGCTAGGGACTAAGTTAAGTTGAAAATGCCATTCTTTTAACATACTACATAAGAAAGAGTAACAGGTTGAGTTCTAACATTAAGCCAACTTGAGCATCTTCATCAAGAAATTAAAAGAATTTGAATGAAACATAACATGTTTGCATGATTATTTGGTGGTGGATAGCAATTCCCCTAACTCGTTTTCTTAATTTGTGAACTACTTAAAATCTGTTTCTGTCCTATTGTTGTTCGATTTAATTTAAATATCAAATCAACTCCAAAAATCCCAAAATTTTGTGTGAGTGTAGCTATGTGTGTTTAGTGTCTTCATATAAAATTTCATAGACTTTAGATAAGTGTAATTCGGTCAAATAATTAATTTTCGGTGGCTGGTCAATAGGGACAGTAACCTAGTTTTTGTGACATTTTAAGTAGTTAGATAAGACAATCTTCCGCGGGAAAGACCCTTATTTTCATATGCTACAATTGACAAATCTTAAGGAAAATCAATAGGACATTTGTGTGCTACTTTGTGGTGTGCTTTTAATCCTATCATTACAAACTACTTTAAAATCTTAGAATGAATACACTCATATTTCTATAGAGATTTATTATCTCTTTTCAAATTTTATTAAATACCCGTTGACTTTAATGGATTCATTTAAAATCTTAATTGAATACACATGGATTTGTAAACTCTTTTAAACTCCTAATTGTATACATCCCTTATTTTAGAAATAAAAATTGAGAATCAAAATATCTATTTTTACTTAGTATTACAGTATAGTGATATTGGTTTTCAGTTATAAGTGAGAGTTTTTAGGTTTAAACCTCAATTAAATACTGAATTTGTACGCAATTTATTTCCACACCCCTTCACTCTATAGATATATCATTGTATAACAAAAAAAAACAAGAGGTGCCATTTGATAACCAATTCAATTTTCATTTTCCAATTTTTAGTTTGCATTTCTTTGAGCATTCAAAATAGTTACTAACCAAGTTTTCAATAAAAAGAAATGAAAATTGAAATTACAATGACCGTTAAAAATAGCTTTTAGTTTTAATAAACAGTTACCAAACAAGTTTTCAATTAAAAATTAAATAAAACATGAATTGAAAATTGAAAATGAAATGGTTATTAAACAACTAGTAGAAAAAGTAGCTTTCATTTTTCGGATTCCAGTTATTAACTTTCATTTTCAATTTTTAGTTTTTGTTTTCAAAGTGAAAATAAAATAGTTATCAAACCAACCAGGCCAACCAGCTGAAGCTTTCTAGAGGGAGAAAGGAAAAAGAATAGGGCCTAGGAAGGAATGTGAAAGAGATTTGCAATCCCTAATTAGAAGGTGTCATTTGCAAATTCATCTTACATGCCTTTGTTCAACCCATGGAGGGCATTCCTAATCCCATTGTCTAATATTTTGTAGACCATTTAGTGTAAAGTATCGATTGTACAAAAAAATATTTTGTTGTCCATTTCTTAATAAGTTTGGCCTCAATCATTTGGAACTCCCCTACCCACCAATCATAAATGAACATTGAAACCGAAGAGATTATCAAGCGATCCTTTATTAAAGTGGTGGTAGCGGCTGTGGAGTAAAAAATAATCAAGAAAATTATGGAGGTGCCACGTGGACTTTTGGATGAAAGGACAAAATTACCCCCAATTCATCGTGGGCACGTGATGCTTTTGGCCTTAATCTTAGGTGTTATTATTTTGCAGGTGCATTTTCGTCAAAGAAGAAGACGGCAGAAATTTGCATCCACAAATTGGTGCTTTCATTGAAGGTCTTGATTCACACTCTCGAAGAAGACTCTTACATTCAAAGATTCTCATTTTTTGTACGTTCTTATTCCTAGAATTTTTTATAAAGTTGATGCCTTCGTCAAAGGAGAAGGCATCACCTTGCAGCTGCAAGCCCAGATCGATGCCAACTTACAGCAACGAGCCTAGGCTCGCACCATAAGGGAGCTTAGCACGGCCTAGCGTAAGCAGGCCCAAGCTGCGACCGCAACTTCCAAGGTAGTGGCCTAAGATTTGTAGGCCCAGGACGCTGCGTAGGCCTAAACCGTGCCAAGGGGAGCCCAGCGCCCATGATTCAACCTGTGTCGACGACCCGACCTGACCCTCTCTTGTGGTCTAACTCGAGGTCTAGCCCACTTTCGTGGCCCTCCTAACATCCCAAACCAGTCCAATACCGGTTTAACCATCATGACTTCAAATTTCTAAACTGACGATTGAATCAGGGATATTTTCACCCATTTCTCCGCAGATTTGACATATCCCAACTCAAATCTTACGCCCAGAGTCCACTACATTTCCACTACTCAATGAGGCACATACCGTCCAAGTTCTTTCAACCCAAATGGCGAACAACACTTGTCCTAACAAGTCATAGAGTTAACAAGCGTCATCATGCAACAGAATACCTTAGTGAATCAGCTTTTGCAGCCCACAGAGATGCAGTGTGCCTTAGACGAGGTATCCTGAAGCAAGACAAGGGTAGATGACGAACCTCTCCAACAGCGTCCCAAAAAGTAGCCTCTCGACCAGCTATGAGCCGAGCGTTCAGGGTAGTGTACACTTCCAACTAGGCTCTCGAGATAGCGTATACTCTCGTTTTAATGCGAGGAAAAGTGTGCACTTTCAGTTAAGCCCACGGTTAAGCATACACTCACGGTTGGGGCCATACTCTGATAATCGACATGAGCCACCTTTCAGGTGAAGTGTTCATTCACGGCTAGGCTTGCAATAAGCATATTTCACCTCACATCAGAGTAGGTAGCAGGACGGACGGAGAAAATCAGTCATTCAATCCGGCTCAAGTTCAATCGATAGCTAGCGAGAAATTTGCTCGCTTGCTAGGAATGTACCGTATGCACCACAGTCGCAGCATAGACGAGCCGAACACATGGAAGAGCAGCCTAGACTAACAAGTCACAACCGGGGGCAGCTGAGAGCTCCGCTACGCCCAACAAAGGCAAATTGAAAAAGAAGTAGAGAGGCTCATAACTGAGCGATTGCGCAATTTCCAACGCAGCGAGGTACTATGACGGGATATGAACAACATAAGTAGGCCACCCTTCATGGACGAGATTGAGCAGGCAGAGCCTCCATGCAAGTTCAACATGCCACATTTCACATCCTTCAAAAGGGATGGAGACCTAGAGAGACACCTGAAGCACTACCAAAGCGTAATGATCCTTTATCGGAACAATAATGCTCTCATGTGCAAGATATTTGCCACCACTTTACAAGGCGAGGTGCAAGATTGGTTCTACACCCTGCCATCGTAATCTAACTGAAGTTTCAATGAGCTTTCTTTGGTTTTCACCAAAAAGTATTCATCTTATCGCTCGATCAAGATGAAGTTCGACCACTTGTTCAACATCAAGAAGTACCCTAAGGAGTCGCTCCACAACTATATGAAGAGGTTCAAATAAGAGAAGGCAAAGATAGTCGGATGCAACGACTCGATAGCTAATGCAGTCTTCCAAAAATGACTTACAGTAAACCACCCCCTGTTCGGAGAATTGATTATGAAAGAAGATCTTACTTTGACAAACTCTTTCACTTTGGCAGAGAAACATGCACTTTGGGACGAGGTTTGGCAAGCAAACAAGACACCCAAACAACCTCGAAAAGAATCAGCAGTAGCTTAAAAGAATAAGGATGAGAAACAATACAATAACAAAAGTAGGCAGGAGGTTGAACGTAGGGACCGATCCTCGACTAAAGGAGGCTTGACGCCCAAGAATTACTCAATGTTCTCGATCTCAATCCACCAAATCCTCTGTGACATCAAAAGTGAACCATGGTTTAAGTTACCGAAGCAATCGAAGGGAGATACCTTCAAGTTAGACCACGCCAAGTACTGCACATTCCATCGAGGTCCCGGTCATACAGCCGATGATTGATACACTTGGAGGAATTACCTAGAGAAGTTGGTGAAAGAAGACAAAGCCAATAGATACTTGGACAAGCCAGTTGCGCAGCTTAGAAGGAATGCAGACGCCGACGAAGAGCTGACAACCAAGACAATTCAGATCAATGGCATTTTCATCGAGTCCGAGCACTTGGGAGCCACCAACAACTCTAAGAAAAGGAAGATCCAACATGCTCTATTAGCCTTCCAGGTTTAGCCAGTAGATAACCAACTTGGACCTATCATTGATTTCACCGAGCAGGATGCCGACTGTGTTGATTTCCCACACAACAACGCACCAGTGATATCTGTCCAAATAGCCCACGCTATAATCGATAGAATGATGGTAAACAATGGAAGTGCAATTAATCTACTTCAGCTCTCAGTAATTCAAAACATGGGCCTAGAAAACACAATCATACGTCAAGCAGAGGTATTCACCAGATTCAACAGACACACCTAGGTTATCATCGACAACATTACACTTGACGTGAGAACACCGCTAGTTGTCTCAAAGTAGAGTTCACGATAGTAAGCGGCATGTTTCCTTACAATAGGATCATAAGGTAACCTTGGTTGATAAAGCTGGATGTTGTAACCTCTGTCAAGTATAAAAAAAAAATTTAATTCTGCATCACAGGATGAGGCGGAGGAGAAATCAAGTCTGACCAGGCCATATCTCAACGATGCACTGTGCAAGTATTGAAGGAAACAAAGAAGAAGATCTTTACCCCCGTAGAGGCTACCGAGGTCCAAATAGGCGATGAAGCTACAAATAGCAATCGTAGCAGACAGATCAAGAAGATAGTGTCACGGGATGGAAACACGAAAAGGATACCGAGCACATCATTCTTGATCCTCAGCAGCAGAAGAAAATTGCTAGAAGTCTGAGCCTGAAAGAAAATGAAGAACTCACACCTTTCCTTAGGGAAAATCGTGACATCTTCGCATGGTCACCTTTCGACGTGCTTAGCATCGACCATAAGATAGCTTGCCACAAGCTAGATGTTGACCCCGCTACCAAACCATTGATCCAAAAGAGAAGACATTTTGCACCCGAACGAGTGGCGATCATTGAAGCAGAAATCTACAAGCTATTAAAAGTCAGATTCATAAAAGAAGTAGCACATTCAACATGGCTTGCCAACATCGTGCTACTAATGAAGAAAGAGAATGGCAATTGGAAGGGTTGCGTAAACTACACCGACCTTACCAAAGTATACCCGAAAGATCCTTACCCAATTCCCCTAATCGATCTACTAGTAGATTCAACTTCCGAGAACCAGCTGCTTAGTTTCTTGGATGCAAACTTTGGCCACAACCAAATAGCCATGCATGAGCCCGACAAGGAGGAAACTACGTTCGCGATTGAGCGAGGCACCTATTGCTACAAAGTTATGCCTTTTGGCCTCAAGAACGCAGGAGCTACTTACCAACGACCGGTAAAAATGATGTTCAAGAAGCAAATTGGAGTAACCATAGAGGTCAAGCAGCGATCAGACCACAATAGCAACTTGGCGGAAACTTTTGACATCCTTAGAAAGTACAAGATGAAGCTCAATCTCGCCAAATGCACATTTCAAGTATCTTCAAGCAGATTCTTAAGGTACCTAGTAACCCAACGAGGAATCGAAGCACATCCTAAGCAAATCCGAACAATCCTAGAGATGAAATATCCAATTACCTTGAAGAAGATCCAAGGCTTAATCGGACGAGCAGCTGCACTGAGTCGCTTCATCTCGCGGTCCATCGATCGATGCAAGCCTTTCCAAGACTTGAAGAAATTTGAGACAAATGGGACAATGAGTGCAAAAGAGCTTTCCAAGATTTGAAGAAATATCTCACATCACCTCTTTCATTATCCAAGCCAGAAGCAGCGGAGGACTTATATATCTACTTGGCAATCTCAGAAGTAGCAGTGAGTTATGCCCTCATATGAGAAGAACTAGGGGCCCAACTGCCGATATTCTACATTTTTAAAGCTCTTCTTGATGCGGAAACCAGATATTCGGAGATCAAGAAATTGATTTTAGCGCTAGTTGTTACGGCTTGGAAGCTTAGACCATATTTTCAAGCTCATAAAGTCATCGTCATAACCTAGTATCCTCTACGATCAATCCTACATGGTCCGGACGCTTCTGAACGAGTAATGAAATAGGCGTTAGAATATGGCTAATACGGCTTAGTTTATCGACCCTGCATGACGATAAAGGCCCAAGCCTTGGCAGAATTCATGCCTAGCCTAGGCGAAGCAACATCATGGCCCAACGACGCCCCGGAGGCAACCAAGCACACCCTAGCTACGCTTGCATCACCTAAGGGAAACTTCTGGCATTTACACTTCGATGACGCATCCAACTACAAGGGCTCGAAAATAGGCATGGTTTTTATCGCCCCAGAGGGTTTGATGCTTGAGTAAGCGATCACTTTATGCTTTAAAGCATCCAACAACAAAGCAGAGTATAAAGCCTTACTAGCAAGCCTTCAAATGGAAAAAGATTTGGCAATGAAAAAGCTTGCAATTTATTTCGATTCCTAGCTAATCACCAGCTAGACTACCGGGGAGTAAATGGCAAAGCATTCGAAGATGGCGCAATACCTAAAGAAGGTACGAAAGCAGCTTGAGGTGTTTCAGACTTACACTCTCACTCAAGTTCTGCAGGCAGACAACGCCCACACAGACGCGCTAGCCAGCCTAGGCTCTACCCTCGACCACCATCACAAACGTTCTATTTCGTGTGAAGTATCTAGATAAACCAAGCATAAAGATGGAGCCAGCTATCGAGGTGTCACAGGGTTAGTACAACTCCAAACTAGCAAGATTCCATTATAGAATACCTGGTCAATGACAAACTCCCCACGGAAAGATTGGAGTCTATTAAATTCCAACCGAAGGCAGCACGATACTACATGTGGACCAACATTATCATCCGAAGACCACATCTTCGCTACATAGCATCTCCCGACAACTTAAAGGTTCTAAGTTCAATCCACAAAGGCGTTTGTGGAAATCACTCTAGAGGTCGATCCTTATTATAGAATGTTCTTCACGCATACTACTACTGGCTTTAAAAATGCACAAATCTCAGTAGCCTCTCCAGAAACAAGCTTAATGGATTTCTCACAACTGCCCATGTGAGCAGTCACCTCTTTCTCAACAGGCGAACCAATCTCAGCAATAAAAGGAATAAGCCTTAGCGCCACTTTAGCAGCGGAGTCCACCTTATCGCTCTTCATAATAGTAGGCTTCCCTGTAGGTGAACCAGACTTAGCTCCTAACAGACATCTTGGCACAGATTTCAGAATTGAGGGCACAATTAAACCTCTACACTGAGTAATCTTATCAATAATCGTACTAGCTATCTTTAGCATGGCAAGTGTTACCGGCTCAGATCTAACAACCTTATCTTTTTTCCCCTTGGAAGAAGTTAAATTAGTCACAAGCCTATCGGCTGCAGGCGAACCCTCACGAGCAACGGATGAAGCTTTCGATTTTTTCTCAACCGGTTTCTCTTGAGTAGGCAGGCCACCTTCATTCATAGCACGCTCCACGACAGTGATCGGATGAGCTAATGCCTCCGCCTTGATCAGCTTTATCTCCTTTCTCAAGAGCAACCTACATTTCTCCCGGTGAAAAGGACTAAGCAGCCAATGCCATTCACAGTACTGAGCAAGGATACCTAAAGCAACATGCACCTTCTTCATATCTGGACAAATCTTGGGAGTTAAGTCGAATTCTAAATCTACATAAGCAGATGAGGATAATCAACAAATCAGATAGTAGCTCAGCAAAAGCACAAAGTAGCCTAGAGACTAAGTAGTCTACTTACGGTGATGAAAAACGTTAAAACGCACAGCTCAGGGCAAGAATCAGACTCCCACCCTCCACTTATCTCTAAAGTCTCCTTAGCCTAGTCATGATCTTCCTTGCTTGAATGATCAAAGAGTCTATGGTGGGATCGCAACTGCCTAACTCCATCCATATGGCCTATGTCAAAGAAGTACTAAAATTCATTGACGGTTAGATCTAAGTTAAAGAATTGGCTTATATTAAAGAATATCACCATCACACGGACCTCATTTGGAGAACATTAAGCGGAGGCATACTTCATGGAGCAAAACACTTCTTGGAAGAAACGTGGCATGGGAAAAGTAAATCCCAACACAAAGTAGTAATGGGTGAAACTTAATAGCTCTCCGAGCCCTACTACATGGCTTACGGCAGCTACCCTTCTTGACACGCTTTACATGTATCCTAGACGGGAGGGTATGCCTATATGCTTCAAGGAAATCTTTAAACGAGTTGTCGAAATTAATTTTGAAGTGAGCTGCCTTGAAGTAGCCCACTTTACTCAAAGACATGCCTTGACAATACAACAACGGCATACCATCATCACTCTTGTGGCTTGAAGAAGACATGCTCGAAGAAATTCTACAAAGATGTGAGGAAGAATTGTTAGATGGCTTCAAAAAGACGCGTTGGCTCCCGTTTCTCTCTCTTGGCTCCTAATGGCCCAGACCTCTTGCCCCAGCGCCCATCAGCCTTGGCCCAAGCCAAGTGGCCCCTAGCCTATGCCAACCAAATCCAAGCCGAGCCCTAGCTCGTCTTCGCGACCCACGCCGCTGCACCCAAACCTCGGCCCATACTGAGCCGCCACCACACTAAGACGACAACAACCACCCAGAGCAGCAGCCATGCTGTGGCCTCCCCAGACATTTTTCACACATCCTAGACCCTCGTCGAGCCAAATTTCTAGCCTCAAGGCTCCCAAAAATTAAGAAGACAAGGAAAATTAATTTTTTTCTTACCTTGGTGTGGCATGAAGACGAAGAAAGCAACGAAATATGGTCCTTTGCATGGGCAAGTGTAGAAGATTGCTAAGGGAGGAGGAACAATTATCCTCTAGCTTTCTCTCTCTTATAGTGTAGAATAAATTGCTCTCTGAAGTTGATTTAATAATCTACTTAAGGTAGACTTAAATTGACTTTGGAAGTGATTTATTTCTCTTTCCTAGAAGAATCTAACTTCCAATTAATGTGGGAATCTACATCAAAATAGGAAACAATCTTATGTTTCCTAAAGCAAGGGAAGATCTCTACACTTGCTACCATTTCTTGCGAGCTGCGAGCAGCCCAACAGATGTGGGGGCATTTGTGGAGCCAAAGATAATCAAGAAAATTATGAAGGTGACACATGAAATTTTGGGTAAAAATGAAAAAATTACCCTCGAGTCACACCGGGATTCCCACGGGCATGCAACGGACAAAAACGGCTCAATCAAGGAAGAGTCAAAGGAGATCAAAATGGTATTTATTCAAATCTCTCTCATCACTCCTTATCAAATCCTTATTCAAAAGGTAACTCCCAAATTTCCTATTTAATTTAGGATTAATTGCCATGTTAATTGCAAGATATTATTTCACATAATATCTTGCAATTATTCACACAATTTCACCATATATGGTCGGCCACTATTCTCCAAATAGGGCCGGCCACTCCCCTCTAAATAGCTCTATTCTCCCACTAAAAGCAAAGCCATTTGCTACCCACAAACTCCAAAACACATTCTTTTCATAATTCTAACTTTGACATCATAGATTCTTCGGCCAACCCCTCCCCCAATTCATCGTGGGCACGTGAGGCTTTTGGCCTTAATCTTAGGTGTTATTATTTTGCAAGTGCATTTTCATCAAAGGAGAAGACGGCGGAAATTTGCATCCACATTGGCGATAGTGGTGGGATGGTGGTGGTGGTGAAGAAGATGGTGGAGATGGTTTGGCGACGGTGTCATGTTGGTGGTGGTGATGGGAGGTGGTAGTGGAATTTTGACCTTTGTTTTATATCTTCTGCTTTCTTAACTCTTTTTTTTTTTTAAATCATTCTTGAAAAACAAATGAACATTCAAAATGATGTTTAAAATAATTTAGGCTAAATATTATATTTCATGCTGCCTTTTATTTTCTAAATTTGTTCTTGAAAAACAACAAACCAAACACATTTTACAGCCATTTTTTGTATCTGTAAAACAAACAAAAAAAACTATTTTTGCACCCTTTAAGCATGTTTGGTATTCAATTTGGATTCAATTTTTCTAACTCAAAAACAATTTTTGAATCTCAAGCCTAATATTCTTGTTTGATATACTATTTCAAAAAACTGAATTGAAAACCAACTTGAAAATATAGCTTACATAGAAAATCTATTTTTAGAATTTTGAAAACTAACACTCTTATCCCATTTCTCTTGGAATCCTCTTTTCTTCGTTCTTTCTGCTCTTTGTCTTACCATTTTTTTTCTCCTTCTCTCTCCTCTCTATGCATTCGCTCGCTCTTTCTGTCAATCACTACTCTCTTTTATGTCTCATCTCTTTCTCTCTTTCTCCTCTCTTCTTCTCTCTCTTTCGATTTTATTCTCCATCTCCCTCATTTGGCTTGAGCAAGGAGTTGCTGACAAAGAGGCTTTTTTTTTCTTCTTTTTTTTAAGTTGTTAAGACTTAAAACTAATTTTGAGTTTTATAAAAAAATTATTTTTAAGAGATGGTCTTTAAGAAATGATTTTTGAAAACAACAAAAACTTTTAGAAGGATACTAAATCAGCCCTTACTTTTTCAAGATAAATATATCAAATAATAAATCTGATATGCCAATTGAACAAAAATCAACATCCTAAACCCTACATAAAGATATTGATTGAGATGGGGAATTGTAATTACATGAATTGGGAAGATGTCCTTAGCTTGTGAAAAAGAATTCAAGTCCTCAATTCTCATGTTCATAATTCATACTAAGAAGTAAATCTGATCTGCCAATTGAACCCATATTAATTAGTATTGTATTGTTTTCGACGATCAATCTCCCATGCATCATGCATGCCATGCCAGATTGCCAGATTGCATATACAAAAAACCAAACTCCTTTCAGTAATTAAATATGTGCCATCTTTTGTTGTGAACTATTGATACATACGAAACAGCTTGACCAAGGCTTGGCAGGTTCGACCGTCCGTAATTATTCTCGTCTTTCTTTCTTTCCTTCTTTTATATGGTTTTATTCTTGAAAATGAAAACTAGGACAACTCAGAAGTAATTGCTGATTCAAGAATGAATTGGCGGTGTTAGTGAAACTGCAGTTGGAGTTTACGTATTTCTTCGATGGACAAAATAACACGCCACGATCATCTGTGATGGAATGCTGGCGCTTGAGCCGGTTTTCGGTGCTTGGAGCTGATGATGGCAAGTTCAAACCGTTGTATTGAGGTAGAGTTTGAAGCAAATGACTGCTGCTGCTGTTGCTGCTAATATCGGTATTGAACAGCGGTTGCGGGTCTAAACCGATACTAGTACTCCCGGTACAGCTATAGCTAAACTTATTAGGAGTAGTTGATTGAAATCCAATTCCAGTTGGGATAGAGTATTGGCCATCCGCCAGAATACTGGTGAGTAATGAGTAGTCCATGGCGTCTGGTAAGTTGGAGAAGGAACAAGATTTCTGAGGCTTGAGACTGCTAGTATTACTGGTACTCATCATGTTGTGATCAAGGCCGGTAAAGGGACATTTCAAGCTTGGTGAAAGGACATCGTGTAGGAAATCTTCTTCTTCTTGAACTTCTTGGTTTTGATCACTTGGCAGTGCCACTGCTGAAGTCACAACATTCGACTTCTTGTAGATTCGACAAAGAACCCAATCATCCAACTGGAGCCACAAACAAAGTTCATATAGATATAGATAAGGTTATTGTTAATGACTAAGTATATATGTGGATGATATCAATTGGACAATTGATTATGTAAATCAAATGCTCATAAGATCAAATAAATGCTCACCCTCATGGATAAATCTTTGAGCTTCATGGCTCTGTGGTGGTTGTTGGTGGTGGTGTGGTTATTTGGGTTTTCTGGAAGGCGATACTCATGCATGATCCAGTTTGTCTTGATTCCCTTAGGGGGTCTCCCCTTGTAGAACACAAGAGCCTTCTTCACACCAACGTTCTGCCGCCGTCCTGATGGTGCCACAATCGTCTTATCGGTTCCAGTTGCCTTCCAATACCCTGATGCGGCGGCCCTGTTTGGCCTCGCACCATTCGGGTACTTGCGATCTCTTGGACTGAAGAAGTACCATTCTTTCTCACCAAACGCAGCTTTGGCTAATTAATTGTCGATATCAGTATGCATGAAAGAGCACAGAATTAGCCATATATTAATTAATCAACTGAAGCACTTAGCATGTATATACCATAGAGGCACGCATATGTGATATGTATTGAAAACATACAGTTGAATCAATTAATTAATAATTAAGGAAATTAGGTAGGTACCTTACCTGGCAATTGCCATGGATCAAACTTGTAGATATCAACTTCAGCGATGACGGAAACAGGTAAGGGAGTGCAGGCCACCTTCTTTACAAGGTAGTGAAGGATGAGCTCTTCATCTGTAGGGTGAAACCTAAATCCTGGTGGCAGGCTTGATTCTGGGTTTTTCATCCTCAATCAACCAAATATTTCCTTGCTAGCCACAGATACCTAGCTACCTAAATTGAACCAAATATTGACCAAGAAATTAAGGAGGAACGAGCGACCGAACAAACAAGCTAAAAATTAAACAAAGAGAAGAAGAATTTGAAATTTATTGGGAAAGCACGAAAGGAAGGGCTTTTATGGTTGTGAGAATTTGTCGGCATGCGGAAAAGAAAGATTAGGCCAATGGGTTCATTGGGTTAGTATCAACCAGATGATGTTGATGAAGATAGAAAAAAACAATAATCAGTTACATTTTCAGCTGAAACAAATATAATATATATATATATATATACACACATATATATATGTGTGTGTGTGTTTTTGTTTGTGTGTATTGCTGATAGAGACTAATTACATGCACCGCAACAAGACTTTAAGGTGATAATGTCTTAAATCCATCACATATTTTAATGTGTTTTAACTTGTTTACGTAACATAATAAAGTAAGTTTATGTCATATGTAAGGGTAAGAGTGCCAGCTGAAAGGCTTTTGGCGTATGGAATGCAACTGTTGGTTTTGTCCTTCCCAAATTTTCTGAGAGCTAAGTTTCTATTTTCACGTATTAACAAGGAAAAGGGAGAAAGACTCATGGGCTCAGGAGGGAGGAGCGAGAGAGATGAGATAAATACGATATGGGAATGGAATAAAGAAGAAGATGCATGGCGGCTGGACAAAGATGTAATCTTAATCTCATGACATCATACCCTCTTCTCCAAATTGAGTCGGGACACGTGTCCTTTCTTGTTTGGACGAACTCTCCCCCATGGATCAGGATCCTCTCCTGATCTTTAAAAACTGAGTCTACTGAGCAGGCAATTGTGATCGTTAAAATTTGATCGAAGGCTACAATTATTATAACTTTTAGAGGGCTCCTTGTTTGTAGTCATTGGATCAAATTTCAACGATCACGATTGTCTGCTCAGCAGACTCAATTTTTAAGGGTCAGGAGAGGATCTTGATCCCTCCCCCACTTCCAATGCCAATTAAGTCCTCCAGTCCACAGTCTCACAGAAAGCAGAAGCAAAGGCTCTTGTGGCCTGACCTGAGGCTGAGCCTAGTCATCAATCATCCCCATCTTGTGCCGTAACAATGCATCTCACTTTGGCTTTTTTATTTTTCTTTCCTTTTTCTAATGTTTTGATTACTTTAAACTAGGGGATGAGTTGAGTTTCATTCGGTTAATTTTTTTTTTAATCGGAAACCAAATTAAAATTGCTGGTCGATTCAATTTGATTTTTTTTTTCAGTTCGATTCGTGTGCCATTTTTTTTAATAAAACCTGAAGATTGGTTAATTACAAAAATAAAAAATAAAAAATAATATTATTTTTACCATCTATTTGTATTATTATTTATGTCATTTCTTTAATAGAGATGAGACCTATATGTATTAGTAAACCCTACTTTTATTATAAATACGATACAGATAATTATACAAATATATGAGCAATATAGCATCACTCAATAAAGAATCTGAAAAAGTAAGGATTTCTTGCTTTAGACTTTTTAATTAGGCCTGAAATTGGGCTTATGTTAAAATCAGGCTACTTGACTTGAAAAATAAATACACAACCAAAATAAATATTAATCTATATTCTTTCAACTCAATTTTTTTTTAAACAAACGATATTATATACACCAAGGGAGAGGAAATAGGTTTAGCCTCACAATGAGCTAGTAATAATGTGGTTCAAGTTCGCATTTGACGAAAATCGAATCTAAGACTTCTTACTTACAAGTAAAGAGAAATATTACTAGACTGTAGTACTAAGTGGCAATTCAGTTCAGTTTTTAAACCTCTAAAACTGACACAAAATCAATAGTTTTTGGTTTGGTTCAATTTCTTCATATTCATTTTTTTTTTCTTTTTAAGTTTGGTGAATGGTTAAGTTTTTCGAGCCAACTCAAAGTTCAAACCTCTTCACATAAAAATTAAGGTTTGAGAGACTAAGTTTCTAAAGTAAAAGATATGATTGTTGATGATTGGATTATTATTTAAGTATTAATTAACGTGTTTACTTTCTATTAGTAACACATCATTTAATTTGCTAATTTAGTATAAAAATTAGGCCTCCATAACATTATCCACACATAAATAATATGAAAATTGCCAAAAATGATCAATTTTCTTAATCTTAGGATTGAAATAGAACAAATTGGCCATGCACACTATGCACAAAACTGAAATAACGAAAGTACCCACATATAAATTGTAAAAACTCACAGGTGATGACGTCATTTTTCTGATTTCAAAGAGAGCGAACAAGGTCGCAGAAAAATTTCATCCATATCCTTCTCTCTTCCTTCTTTCCACTCTGATTTCTCTCTTTTCTCTCAAATTTTTCTCTTCTCCAAAAGCCAAGGAACTTTAATACGTTTTTTCTTTTAATTGCAGCCAAAGCCAAACCTTATTTTAATGCTTGTAAATTTGAATCGAGAGAGGGGGAGAAGGCAGAAGAATTAAAATCACCAAGATCAATAATTTCACATTAGAAGCAGCAAGGCTAGCTACGCAGCTACAGAGACGGCGTCGTAAAAGTCTTGAAGGTTATCCGCCTCATTTTCTGATGGTGTGCAGGAGGGAGAGGACCTCAAAGAATGTTTGATAGAATGGTCACATAAGATATTTAGACGGTAACTAAAACGCATGAGCTTTGGTTTTATCACTTTAGCGATCTATATAACTAAATCCGGCAGTAACTGAAGGATTCGGAATTGGAAGACGATTCGAAATTGGTCAGCATAGACCTTACTTTTTCTATATGCAGACCCAAAGATCGATCAGAGCTGACAAACTTGACAAAAATTGATGACAGAAAGCAGGGTCAACTAATGGGATTAGGGATTAGGGGTTAGGGTTCTTTGAATTTGGATTGGGCGAGAGAGATTTTTGGAGAAAGGTGCAAATAGTGACTAGATTAGAGGAAATAACCCATTTATATATAAGGGCAATTAGGTCATTTCAAGGTGTTTATACCATACTTAGGGTCTTCGTATTTAGATCTCGTATAAATACTCGGAGGACTCAAATGTAATTATGTAATAAATGGAGGGGCAAATATATAATAAGTGAGGATCTCTTATTCTATAAAAGGACCCCTCACCCTCACAATTAGGGAGGCCAATTCCTAGGCCGTCAGAAGCCTCATTCTCTCCCTCAAAGGCTCTGACTCTCTCTCCCTCACATAATAAGCCACAAGGCTCATAAACAAAGAAATACAATATCATTGTGGACGTAGCCCAAACCTTGGGGTGAACCAATATACATCTTATGTTATTTACTTTCATGCAGATTCACGGTCAGATTTACATTGTTCCAAGACCCCTTCGGTTTTGTGCATCAACATTTGGCGCCGTCTGTGGGAATCGATTCGAAAAGTTTTGTCGGTTCTCTTTCATTTTTTCATCTCACCACTATGATCTGTAGAAACCAAGAAACAAACACCTACACTGCAAAACCAAAAAAAAAACTCGATCTCTCTCTCTCGGTCTCTGCCCATAAAAGAGCCCCAAAGATTCTTTTTTTTTCTGCTTTTTAAATTTGTGACAACAATAAATTTGTGACACCAATATCTCTTATGTTTTTCTTTCTCTCTCTCTCTATGCCATGAGTCTGTCAGCTTCAAACGCCATGACCATTGGAGCCACAGCTGCAGCTCTATCTCTGCCAATATCTTTTTGCAGAACGACCAAGCTTAGCACCAGGAAATGCTTAAGATCAATGGGCCGGCGCCAGCTCAGGCGTCCTCCAGCTCGGCGACTGCTTCGCCACCGTCATCTTCGAAGGCTGTCGCGTATCCGACGAGGCCTGGCTACGGGAAGTTCGGAGATGTCAGGACCAACCAGTTGATAGTGGAGGTTGCAGCGGCGAGAGACCAATACCACTACGATGGTGGTCCTTTTTACTTTTTCAAGTCTACTGCTTGTAAACCTGAGTCGCTTATGGCGTTTTTGGACCCTGTGGGAAATATATTCCCCGGAAGCATATTCACAGCATCGGCGAGGTCAGAGCTTGAGCTCAGTGCCGAAGAACTCTGATGAAGGCTGCCTGGATTTCTTCTCGAATAATCGCTTAGTGTTGCTCCGTGTTCAAGGTTGTGCTCGCCAAGGGTGTGATCTCGGCCAACGAGATACTCAGTTCCTAGCTCATCCTGCAGATTTCGAAGAGCTACAATGCTTCATATGTGTCCCAATCTCCCAGGAAGCTGCCCTCAGTGTCCCAATCTCCCAGCTTTCCAATGATAACTTCACACATGAGAACATGCAGTGAACAGAGAGAAAGCAAAAGCAAAAAGAAAAAGAAAAAAAAAAGTAAGAATGGATGGGCACGACCAGGCTGTCCAAGAAAAGCAAGTGGGTTTGCAAACAAAAAATACCTTACAAAACAATATGGTTGGACAGAAAGAGATGCAGCAGAAAAGAGAAAAGAAAGAAAGCAAAAGCAAAGCAGAAAAAATCGAGAAAAAGTAGAAAGCTAAAGAGAGGCACATGGGGACACTGCAAAAGTAAGGAATAAACACCCCACCAGAAAGATGTGATTTACTTTTCTTATTTTTTGAATTTTGAATGATGTAATTTATTTTTCCTATCTTTCGGAGACATCTGTATAAACCCCATTAGAGGGTAATAGTAAAAAAAAAACGGCAAAGCCCAAAATAAATGGGCTGGCATGTTGTGAAGGACGAAGGCCCATAAGCCCAAAATTGCACCAACCAGGTGATCAAAAGTATGCCCAGTACTCCAAAATTATTCGGCAACCTGCCACTATCACCACCAACCAGATGATCAAAAGTACGCCCAGTACTCCAAAATTATTGGGCAACCTGCCACCATTACCACCAACCAGGTGATCAAAAGTACGCCCAGTACTTCAAATTATACATGAGCATTACTCATGTCAATCATACATAAACATTCATGAGCATCACTCATATCAATCATACATAAACATTCATGAGCATCACTCATATCAACATTCATGAGCATCACTCATGTCAATCAGCTTCAAAAGCTTCATTTACAAAAGCTCTAGCTTCAAAAGCTTCATTTACAGAGCTCTAGCTTCAAAAGCTTCATTTACAAAAGCTCTAGCTTCAAAGCTTCATTTACAGAGCTCCAGCTTCAAAACTTCATTTGCAAAGCTTCACCTACAAAGCTTCAGTGCAGGGTATACAAATACCGTCTCCGAACAACCGCCACTTCGGCCAACACATGGATTCAATCTGAAGTCTCCAGCCAACAGACTCTATTGACCGAAGACTTGGTGGACTACATTATGTACCATATATTGGGCCTCAACTGGGCCTCATGAAAAGTACAAAATACTTGGGGGACTTAGCCCATCACTTATGTATTGAGGAGCGAGCCCTTATTTTTATAAAAAGGACTCCCTCACTTTTATTAGAAAGCCCTCATGAAAAATACTTGAGGGACTTAGCCCATTATTTATGTATTGAGGAGCGAGCTCTTATTCTATAAAAGGGACTCCCTTACTTTCATTAGAGAGCACCCATTATTCATGTACTGAGGAGCGAGCCCTTATTTTATAAAAGAGACTCCCTCACCTTCATTAGAGAGCATCGTCGCCAACTAAGCAACCGTCTCGCCGCGAGCATCAACTCTAGCCCATATTTATGTATTGAGGAGCGAACCCTTATTCTATAAAAGGGACTCCCTCACCTTCAAACACCACAAGCCGAGCCAACCAAGGCAACATAAGCCACAAGCAGAGCAGCCTCGTAACATGTGCTACTTCTAGTTGAGCATCATTTCAGATTGGGTACCACCTCATATTGAGTATCAATTCTAGATGACATCTAGTTACTTCGGCCCACACATGAACTGAATTTCAAGTCTCCAACCAAAAGACTCTCTTGACTAAAGACTTGGGGGACTACTGTTTATACCATACTTACGGCCTCCGTATTTAGATCTCGTATAAATATTTAGGGGACTCAAATGTAATTATGTAATAAATGGAGGGGCAAATATGTAATAAGTGAGGAGCCCTTATTCTATAAAATGACCCCTCACCCTCACAATTAGGGAGGCCAATTCCTAGGCCGTCAGAAGCCTCATTCTCTCCCTCAGAGGCTCTGACTCTCTCTCCTTCACATACAAAGCCACAAGGCTCATAAATAGAGAAATACAATATCAGTGTGGACGTAGCCCAAACCTTGGGGTGAACCACGATACATCTTGTGTTATTTACTTTCATGCAGATTCACAGTTAGATTTACGTTGTTCCAAAACCCTCCGGTTTTGTGCATCAACACAAGGTATAGGAAAAATTCTATTTCTGTTCTATTGTTGTGCATGGCGTGTCCATGCTCTATGCATAATCAGTTTGTTCTATTTCAATTCTAAGGTTAAGAAAATAAGTCATTTTGGGCAATTTTCCTAAATAATAACCATTTTTATTTTTATTTTATTTTACTTTTTATGCTTGAGATATGAAGAAAATTGTGGGAAATAAATCCCACATAAACAAAGAATAACTCTGGTGTCCATGCAACCAACAAAGAAAAGACAGGCGAGACCTCGTCACTCCAATGTGGTGTAAGCCAAAAGGCCCTTTGATGCCTAAGTTAGATTTTATTGTTAGAAAAATGAATCTCAAGTTACAAGCTTCTTGACTAAGGAACAATTACATTTCACTTTGTGTATGCATGCCTTTATATAAAGCAAAACATGAGCTTGAAGATGATTCATTAGGGCACATGTGGTGCTCCCTAAGTGGTTGGTTTGAATCCCACGTTATCCTGCCTATTTAGCCAACAACGGTTGACCTTGGAAGACGTAATGAGGGGCCTAATGGAGAGTCCTGTTTAGAGATGACTATTGACAACATTGGTGATCATGGCCTATATCTAGGCCATGACTTTAGGGTCATAATATCTTGAAGATATTGGATCTTGCCTGCTAAGGCCTTTCTGGGTTCATCTCGTCTACGAGCCCTTATAAGCTGATGGAAATTTATGAGGAAATATCCCTCTTGTATTTAATGCTCAACTCATACGAGGGTTAAGCTTTGGCGAAACCAGGGTACTTACATTATGTTTGCTTTAGTACACATGACGTCCCCCTAAAGCAGGTGAATTTTGTTTACTACAAAAGTATATGGAAGAAATGAGAGATAAAAAATGATGAGAAAAAGAGGAAGAAATGAAGAAAAAAGAATGAAAACAAAATTTTGTAAGTAAAAATAACTTAAAATGGTATTTGTACAAGAGATAGGAAGCCCACGTGGGCATCACAAAAAGCGTTGTCGTATAGCTAAATATAGTCTGCTTCCTGACTAAGAATACATCCTCATTGCTGAAGACGAACTTTGCACATTTTCGAGCTAAAAATGGCCTATATATAGTCCTTAGTTTTCATTTTGTGTCATTCCTACTATATTTATTATCTCTCTCTCCTGCCATTCTTCTTCCACTCTTCTATTTTGCTTTCTCCCTTTTATCTCCAAAACAAAAAAGATAAAAACTAAAAGCCAAATAGTTATCTAATCAATTTTTTTACGTTTGCTAAAATGTATCTTTATCCACATGAACTGTTGAGGAATGATGGAGGGTATGTGGGGCGATGGGATTGGTTAGAAATCTATAAATGAGGAATGACGGCTGGAACAAAATTATATTTAAATTATGACATATTTGTGTTTTGATTAGTGGAA
Organism: Malus sylvestris; assembly: GCF_916048215.2. Classification (NCBI taxonomy): domain Eukaryota; kingdom Viridiplantae; phylum Streptophyta; class Magnoliopsida; order Rosales; family Rosaceae; genus Malus; species Malus sylvestris. The sequence continues at coordinate 210,418 of NC_062271.1, read as the reverse complement.
AGTAAACACATAGAAAGAGATGCATGCATGATATGTTGTTTGGTGGAAACTTATTAATCAAAATAAAGATAAGCTGAAATAGTTAGCTTGCACAGAAGACTGAAAAGAAAATTAAAAAATTAAAAAAAAAAAAATCAAGTTTCAAACCATATTGAAATATAGTAAGAAAACAAATGAAAGTCGTTTTTGTTCTTAATCAGTGCATGCAATTCCTCTAAACTGGAAACTTACTTATATAACCTGAAGGCTAAGGCCTTGTATGGTGCACAGAATTAGATAGATTACAATCTAGCAATACCTTTAGACTGGATATTTTTAATCCGGTGTTCCATATGGGAAAAGCAATCTGGATAATGTTATATAGTAGCTTCAACCTTGTAAAATAGCATTAGTTAACATTATCCGACTTGTTCATTCCATTGAACACCAATTGTATGATAGGATTAAAGTTATCCAGTTTAATCTAATGGTAGTTAGTTATCCCATCCAATCCAACATACTAAACTAGATGTAGAAATGAAACCTACAATTTCGAACATGTGGTTGAAACTCAGCCCTAGCAAAATTATAAAAGCTGCTTTGCTTGTAAGCAACTCAATCGTGTAGTTTGAGGTTTGTTGTTTGGATTTTGGACCACCCACTTGTATTCTTAAAATGCTTCACACACACACACACACTTCACAAGGAGTAGTAGATGGTCAAGCTCAAGCAGGTGGTAAGACAGACTTGGAGTTGGAAGTGTTTAATTTTCTTTGGCTTAGGTGGACTCAAGTGTTTAATCAACGCTATCATATCATGCCAGCTAGCCTTCACATCCGCCCTAATTAGTAATTACTGATTGGAGCTTTGATTTATTTTCAAATTGAAGACTTTGACCATGATTTATGCATCAAGTTAAGAAAAACATATGGTTATGAACTTATGATTTATTTCATGAATAAAACTATGATTATTCACTCATGCGCGTGTGAGCTAATCCTAATAATTGATGCATTGAAAGTCCTAGAAGAATAATCAGCCAAAATCAAGACACCCTTAGGCACGCGACTGTCCCTATAGTTGCCCCTAATTTCATTCATTCATCCACCCACAAATACTGATTCCTTTAATAACGGTAACATCGAGTAGCTCATATCAGCCAGGGAACCTTTCACAAAAAAAGCATTGACAAGGACTTGTACACCATAATTCATAATACAAATTAAGGAGAACGTGCACGAGTTTTATCGATGTTTTGACTTGACCATTAATTTGTTTGTTAATTGTTACTGATACCGAACAACACTACTAATTTTCAGATCAGTCTAATCCTCTAAAAGAGTCTCTTTACGAGTCACATCCTTATTTAGATATTTGTTTTCAGCCAAATCAATAATTCATTACTTCATTCATCTTCCAAGCCAAGTGCCCCAATCATAGCTAACCAAATGTCCAACCATTTCACTTACTTCCCAACCCTTTTGTCTTTTTATTATGAGAAATTTGGAGAAATATGTTTATCATCCAAAGTTATGGTATGCCCCAATCCATAACACAATCCTAGGTTAGCGTCTTTCAAGAATTGTCTCCCTAATGCGGAGTTTTCCCAGTTCAAACCGGCAAGGCCTAGTTTGCGGAATCACAAAGTATCTGCATTAACTAGTTTCGGTGCAAAATGCTTATACCAAATCATACTTTGAGGCCGCCGGCATGATTCCCCAGGAGGAGGAGAAGAAGAAGAAGAAGAAAACGACAAATAGGTGCGGTATGCAAGGTTTTTGGAGCATCTGCAAAGAAAAGGAATACTAATTTGTCCATTAGGAAATGAGCAGAAGCCAAAAGATATTCTACACAAGTCCTATTAAATTAATTATTGTTCTTCAAATATGCTTTATTCAACCCACAATGACAATGACAATGACAATGACAATGGGCTTCACTCACATTATCTTTGGTTTTATGCACGAATGCTCATTATAAACTCTTTAAATATTATGTCATGCCTGATGCAAAATAAGTAGTACCTGGGATTTTTAAATGCTCTTCCCCTACCTCCATTCCTCTCCTAAATACTAGGTAACTTGTTCACCTACAAATCAAATAATCACGTCTAATATGCAAACACCGAAATCAACAACGCTAATTACTATCCTGTCCTATGATAATTGACCAAGTATCCCAAACTTGAGCCTCCATAGGGTACTAGTTTGAAAACTACACATTAAATAACCAAGAAGCGAGGAGTGTTAAATTACCATGGCTAAGGTGGCGATATAGAATAAATAATAACAAATATCCTCTCCGGTTAGAAACTTAGAAAGCAAAAACGGACTAACAAAAAAGTAGTGATGACAATGAGCAGCCCCTGAGTTCAATATTCTCGTTCAAAGCCACCATAGCGATCCATTTCAACACTAGGTTTTACAACAATTATATTCTTTTTATCTTTAAACTACAGATTAGGTCAATGATAGGCATTTCTGCAACACCCGGTTTCACCCCAGCATGCATGAAGCAACTTCAACTCCTAGCCTAAACCAAATGTCATTGGTTGTTAGATAAATTGACTAAGCAGCAAGGGGGGTAATATTACACACACACACACACAAATATACGTATGTATATATACACACACACACCATATAAAGAAAAACAAATATATTGAACTGGTCAAAAGCATGGCCAGCATTGGCCGATTGCCAGCTACAAAAGTCGTGATCGTGACCCCCAGTAGTTTTCCACGTGCAGTTCACCTAATCTAATGGATAATGCTTATCCAATGTCAAACGCTCATGCACCAAACTATTTATTTATTTATTTTTTTGAGACAGTAAAAAATGAGCTAGGACTAACCAGAAACCACCCAAGAAAGTAAAAGAGTTGGTTTCTCTTTTCCGAGCCACCGAGCCACATTGACACAGTTAAAATGCTATAGGAAAGGAAATTCCAAAATTATATTCCAACAATATAGGAGGTTTTCCATGCTATCAAAGAAAACGAAAAGGAGGCTTTTTCCATGAGCATTTAATTTTACAATGGTGCTATACAAGCACTGTTATTAAAAAGGCTTATCCAACACAACAGGATCACGACTAAGTATAAGTGGTAAGAGACTGCAGTCGACTAACCGTGAATATGAGGAATTGATAAAGGCTGCAACATAGTTTCTGAATTAGAGAAGCACGGCCTCAACACAAGTTTGGAAAGAGTTTAGTTTCAATATTCCTTTAACAGCACAAAAATCTGCATGTTATAAAACTTCACCTCAATCAGCACGAAATTCATAGCACTTTAGCAAAAAGCTTTATTCCAATCCATTAACAGGTGAGCACATACCTGCAGTACTATAGCTTCGGTCTGCCAGACGGTGTCATAAAATCACCCATGCACCTATCTAATTTAATTGGATGCTGCAGAAATTAGTGTAAAGGTGGGAAACTTGAAAGTATACTCTTGATAATTCAAAACGCACATGTATTTCTCTAATCTATTATTACTTCAAAATAAACATGTTTTTTTTTTTTTTTTTTTTTCAAACAATGATTACATATTTTCTTTGTTTATTCTGTTCCCATTACCTTCTATACCGTTATGTTAATTGGCCGACATGAAACATAAATCATATTAACTTTACTTAAAAATGATAGCTTCATAGTTAATAAAGTCCTCAATCACTTTGCACCGAAATAGCGGAAGTGTAATCACAAAAACTAAAAAGACTAAACGCCAGAAATTCTCAAAGACATTCGAGAGAAGATAATTGCCCCCTTGACAAACTCCCTCAAATGGGATTATCCACCTTCTACTTTAATTTCTGAATGATTTGATAACTTTTCTGAACTGGATTATTACAAATGAGGGGCTAAGCCCCCTTTTATAGCTGCTCAAACAAATTTCTTTCATGAATGAGCTGAAGACCATTTGCAAGGAAACATCAATGTGAAATACCAAAATCATCTTCACACATGTTTTGGTACATGGCTATCTATTCCTATACGCATACCAAGAAGTAAAATTACTAGTTAGTAGATCTAAAAAACAGAGAAATCATCCGCGGCAAAACTCAATCACACAGGTCAACTTTGACCAGAGGTCTACCAGTAACACAAACATAGTCTACTACAAGTGGCTCGAGAGGTGTAATATTTGAGGCCTATTTGGTATCCCTTGGAAGTTACATCTGGGATTAGTTATCTTACTCTTTTTTTGTTGTCTCTGATAAGAATGTAATCTGACACTTTATTTGTCTAGGTTTTACAATAACTTCAGAACTACCACTTCTGCGAGCAGAAAGATACCAAATCCCACAACCTAAATGAGATCTAATACTTTTGCTCTGATACCTGACAGTCATGCCCAAAATTCGAGAAACGTCATTTGAAGTGTTAAATATGGAATATGAAGTAATCCAAATAGTTGACCAGTCCTTTTTTTTTGGTTGAATAGTCTTAAGTTTTTGAACGACTTCAAGACTTGTTTCAATGCAATTTCAAAAACTACAAAGTAATTTGACAAACTTAATTTCAAAGATCATTGTCAGCTAAAAAGAAAATTTATAGATCATTTTCAGACTTCAAGATCTATTCACGTATACTTTAATCATCATGATTATGACCATATTATGCAAAATTGGCATCATATCAACCATCATATAGCATAAAGGTCGTACCCAGTGCACAAGGCTCCCGCTTTACGCAGGGTCTGGGAGAGGTGAATGTCGGCTAGCCTTACCCCCATTTATGGAGAGGCTGCTCCCAAGTTTCGAACCCGAGACCTACCGCTCATGGGCAAAGGCACTTGCCATCGCACCAAGTGCGACCTCTAACCATCATATAGCATCCATAAACAAAATCCAAGTCAAATTACAAAGAACAGTAAGTTTCTGTTTTTATAATAAATGTGCCGTTATTAATAATAAGAACATTACATCAATAGTACAAGTTGTCCAATGGACAAGCTAGACTACTCAACTATAACTGCAAAACAGAGCTAAAACATCCTGACATTACATGAATGAAAACTAAGACACAGCAGTACTCCAATCATAAAATGGAGCCTGAAAATAACTATTCCTAAACTCCAATTGCAAATAAGACAGTCGCATAATTTTTTCGTATAAAGATTATCATTTCTAGTAAGATTATCCCAGCACGTATCAAATATACAATTTTGAGTAAATATGATGTCTATACCATTTTCAAATTACTATACATACCTATGGCCACTTGTCACCAACTGCAAGCAAAACACTACACAGCAGCACACAACACATCGATTGTCACCAACGTATACTGCAGGGATATTAATAAAAGTTGCCATGATAAGATGCCCCTCAGTCAGTCGTAACAGCACACAAAGCCACCACAATTGTGTGCATGTCATTCCCACCAGCCATCGTCGTATGAGCTAACTGTGATGACTCAGTCCTGGTTGAGTCACCAATAATGTCAGTTCAAATATATGTGGTGGAGTCACCACTAGAGTTTAGGGGTTATGTGATATTTTTGTGCTGACCTTAACACATATATCATAAATTCTTGAATATATTGATGTTAACTAGAATAATGCCCAACATCCATCAAAAGGTCCCAAAAACAGTGAACATGATCACCCTGCCAAGTAATACACTGCATGTACAAACAAAAATAGAAGCAGTGTACTGGAAGTGTTTCTTGTAGTTATGCATTCATAGAAGTTTTTTATGTTCCAATTTCTTCTGAATATTTTTCTCTCTCTCTCTGCCCCTCTTCTCCAAACCATTTTCTGTTCAAACGTGTAACTTCCAGTGTATGAAATAAATTTGAATCAAAATATGTACAGAAAAATAAACAAATAAATAAACAGAAGAGGGGATGATAAATTGCCAAAATAAAGAATAGAATCTGATTTAACTGAGGATATAACCCAAATCACAAATCCATTTGCATGATGTCAATGCCCATGTTGGAGTTCACAACATGCTTGAGTTGACCCGTGAGTCTAAAATATTTCAGTTCTTTGTTTGTGAGTTGACCCGTGAGTCTAAAATATTTTAGTTCTTTGTTTGTGACAACAAATGTAAACAGTTGAGTGTACACCGACAGAGAATGATATGCACCTGTATAGAGTCCACCGAAACTTGATGCCGAATGCTGGTGACCAGCCATGACCATGTGCATACCAAGATCAGCCACTACTGAGATTGCTTATTTCATTGAAACCTATGGCTCCCAGAAAGAAAAGCCCCGCTCTCTTACAACTTTCCTAGCTTCCGGCTGCCGAAGGAAATCCTTTTCCTGATGAGATTTCTTGGGGGTTACTCTAGCGTTCATGTCCAGGTGACTCCAGTCCAATTGATCATCTTCTTTATCTGTCGTATGGAATGTGGAAATCTGCTTACCAGACAACCATGACTGAAGCATCTCTTCTGTCCTTGGTTCTGGCAAATACTGTTTCTTTTTCATCTCTATATAATATTTGTAGGCTTCCTCCAACTTGCCATTCAAAAATAGCCCATGTATCAGCACAATATATGAGCTACGATCAGGATTTACTCCATTCTCACTCATTTCACTCCACAACTTGAACACGTGATCAAGCTGGCGCCATCGACAAAATTTTCGAATCAACATTATGTAGGTATCAGTATTTGGGTGGCAACCCAAACTTTTCATCTTCTCCAAGAGCTCAAACACTTGCTCACCAGTCCTTAAAATACGGAAGAAAGCATGGTAAGTCTGAATTGTGGGAAGAAGGCCTTGGTGCAACATGTCATCAAGTACGCGTCTAGCCTCATCAATTTTCCTGGCCTTGCAGAGAGGCTTGATGATGGAGTTAAAAGTGACAACATTGGGAGTAAGGCCTTTATCTTGCATTTTTTTCACTAGATTTATAGCCTCATTCACAAGTCTGCCTTTTCCAAGAGCATAAATTAGCGCATTGTAAACTTTCCTATCGGGCTCAATCTTCATTGCCTTCATCCGATCGAAGAGCTTGAGCACCCTGTTAAGGTTAGAGGCTTTTGAATAGCAAGACATGAGACATGAGTAGGAGACAGCATCGTGCACAACACCTCTGTTGGTCATCTCCATCCAAATTCTCTCGGCCTCACGGGGACTGACGATGATATTGCACCAACCATTGAGGATAATGTTAAAGCTCTTGGTGTTAAAGGGGAAGGTGTTTCTGTTGCAGAAGAGCAAGTGCTCAGCTTCTTGGACATTTTTGTAGCGGCAAAGGGCAGAGAGAAGGCCATGGAAGTCATCCATGGCAGCCACAAAGTGAAAGCGTTTATAAGCATAGAAAGTATTGATAGCCTTGCCAACATCATGAACGCAAGAGTACCTCCTGATCATGATCAAGAGAGTGTGAGGAGTGACGAGAGAATGACCTGTCATCTCATCAATCAAGGCCCAGGCAGTGTCAAACTTTCTCATTTTCCCTAGAATGGAGATCATGGAATGGTATTCCCGCACAGTGTGAGCGTAACCCGGCTGCTGCTTTCCGGCCCAGAGGAAGAAGGTGAATGCCGATTCCCAATCATTGCGAACGCGTGAAAGAACCGCTGCCACCAGCTCTGACGAGGCTGCTATGCCGCATTGATCGAGCTTCCTCTTCATCTCAGAGCCCAGCGACTCGCTCCGTAAACTTAAGATGTCGATAATGCTTTTCACATCTCGAGAAAGACCCGAATCCGAGACTCCCAACTCAGTATCATCATCATCTTCGTCGTCGTCGTCGTCCTTGTCGTCGTCGTCAGCAACAGCAACATTGGCATGTGATTCTTCTGCTGTGGAATTGTCATCAGCTGAGTTTGGAGACTTGGAGTGTGAGCTAGTCGAAGAAGAAGACCAAAGGAGGACGGGAGTAAAGAAATGCGTTGGAGGTGCTGATACAGCAGCAGCAGGGGATTGCTTCAGGGCAAAGGCAGCAGCAATGGACACGACAGAGACATGGCTATGCGTGCCTTTACGTAGCAAATTCGAGTACAGTGATGTAATTCTCGCCATTTTTCTCATTTCTACGAAGCCTACCAACTGTTTGTGAAAATAACCAATCCAATCCTAAATTCGAGTAGTAAAAGATGTACCTGTTTTCGACTGCTCTTCAATTCGGCAGAGGCAAGCAATCCTAAATTCTCACTCCTGTATAATACCTCAAATTCTGAATGATTTCCACCTCTCTTTTTATAACTTCATACTATCACTATCAATAGGTGTCGAGCGACGAGTCTGTCCCCAGTCTGGCTCTGGCGGTGTACGGGTGAAGGCTTGGTTTTAGACCAGGTTGTGCAAATAAAAAAGCCACAAGCAAATTCTCTATTTTTTGCACGGCTCACAACTGAAAAATCCGACTTGGCCCAAGGAAGGCCCAACTATAAACCCCACCGTCTCAAGCCCACATGTTATCCTCTGGCCATGGTTTGAGCTTCTTTTACACAGAAGTACTTTTTTTTCTTCCAAATTTTACGCTTCTGTTTATTTATATTCTTTGATTTTATTCAAATCAAAAGTCATGTTTAAGGATGTGTAAAGAAAGACAATTCTAGACGCAAAAACCATCTAAGTAAGAACATGTGTTTGATTTCTGTTTGCGCATGTAATTAGGGTTCCAACAACTTGAATTCAAGTTGGAAACTCAAATATAGGGAAATGAACTGAATGGCAACCACAAATTAGAAACAATTGTACTTTCTCCTACGACAAGGACAGACACGCAAACGAAAAAAATGGAAATGGTATGATCATTTTGTTTACTCAGCGACAAAATTAGTACAACTAATTGAATCAAATTGTTATCTCAAGAATAGTTAAGTCTGAATAATTACAAATGAAAACAAATTCAACCATATTCTCTCATTATTCCCATAATTATAGACCAAATCCAATTCCCAATTCAGCTCAATATCAGTTTATGAGGGCTTCTGAGGCAGTACTGATCATGGAGCCCAAAGACCGCCGGTGCCAAAAATTCAAGGGCTTGTCTTTCCAATAGGTGATTCAGCTGATAATGTAACTTGCATTTATAATGAGGACACAGCCTCTATGGCACTCCCTAGTGGCCATGCTGCTTCAACCAAGGAATTTTGATACTTAACTTTCTTCACCAATGTAATCTCTTGCCAGGGATCAAGACCTGTTTAAGATATTGAAGCAACCAGTTCGAACATATTAGAATTTTATTTAGATGAAACATCATTTTCCAACTTGCTTAACTCGCTAAGTATAACTAAGACCTACCAAATCCATCCACAAGCAATGTAGATTGGTAAACTAGATCCATGCACAAGAATGGCAGGTTTCCCTCCTCAACTCGTGGATACGTTGATTTAGCATCCTCAAGTTTAGTTTCACAAGCACGCTTAGCTGCCTCCTCAAAGTCACCAGGGTGAACTTTGGCAACAGGTTCGTCTGGGTTAACAAAACCAGCCTGCATTTGTACGACATTTTTTTGTTTTTGTTTTTTTGGTAAGGCATATGCATAATACGTGGTTAGCAAAACCATTTTGTTGTCTAAAATAAACCCTAAACTTTTTCATGCACATCAAGTAATAATATATAAAAATTAAGGATGGTGAAATACCTCAGCAGCTCTGTCAAAGAAAAATGAAGCCACAAATAGGTTCCTTTGTCCATCCCCTCCTCCACCATTCCATACCCCACCAAATGTGCACTTCATGTGTGAACATGTTGCTTCGTTTACTTTGAGTGCCCTTGTAACTACCCTCCTGCACTCCTCAACACTTGATCCAGATGAGGAAGCTGATGCTTTATAAGATTGTCCTCCATATGTGTAAGAACCTGAACAACATACCAAGATTTCCCAACAAACAGCATATTATGCACTAAATCCACAAACAGAAAGTAAAAGCATTAACACCCTGTGCTTCACCTCTTAACAATATAGAGCTGCCACCCCACATCTGATGATTTCTCACTCATTTAAAATATAGAACAATGGTCAATGTTCTGCAGTCAACAGTGTCGCAGACTTTACGACAACTTTGATATTCCAGAGGAGCATTGTATACAAAACAAAGATATAACAAAAAATATATAAAAGCTAGATGGTTCAGCTAGAGGGATGAAGAACAAGACTTGGGGATTTAAAATATAAGAAAAAAAAAAAGTTGTTCAGATGAAAATGGAGCAACTCTTGTTTTGTTGTTTGTTCTTGAGTTTTTGTTAAATTCTTGTCCACTTGTGTATTTTTATTGTCTTGAGTAGGCCTGGCATTTTGGACCCAACCCGTTAACCCGACCCGACCCAACCCATTAATATTTGTATTTGGATGGATGCTTAACGGGTCGGGTCGCTAACGGGTGAACCCGTTAACAACCCGTTAAATAACGGGTCACTTTGGGTCAACCCGTTAGACCCGTTAGGACCCGTTAACAACCCGTTAGCACCCGTTAGTTGAGGATATTTTAGTAATTTTAGTAAAGTCTTAATAACAAAAAATAAACTTTATGCAAACAAAAAAATAATAATTGTTAACGGGTGAAACGGGTGATCCGTTAGCTTAATGGGTTGGGTTCGGATGACCTGTTAACTTAACGGGTCGGGTTCAACCCGACCCAAACCCAATAAACCCGACCCGTTTACAGGTCTAGTCTTGAGCAATAAAATGTCGTTTCTTTCTCAGAAAAGAGAAAATGGAGCAACTCAGCATACCGTAATATCCAGCTAAGATGCAGGGGTTGGCAGAATCTTCAGAAACCTTTAAAATCTCTGCTCGAGCTGCTAGTAACCCGTAATGCAAGTAGCTGCATAAAAATAATACAAAAGCAATTAACCTAGGAAAACCATTCTACAGTAGTTATGTTAGAATGAAGTCAAGGAAACTACTGAATGCAATAAACAAAATAATGAATTATTAACACACAAAACCAAATCCTGACATCAATTAAGCAGAAGGAAAGAGGAGAACCTGTGAACATAAAGGTTATATTTAGCTCCCTTAAGATTCATTTCCCTTACATATACATCCTCTCCATCTGATAACTGGGGTGCTTTTGCAGCATCTGCCTCTGAGATAGCATAAGCCATCTGAACAGATCCACCCCCAAGGTCAACCACCCCTACAGTATCTGAATATTTCTTCCCCAAATTTCCTAGTAGATAGTTTATTGTCACCTGAAAAACAAGAAGGAAGTTAATGTGTAGCCATGACTGCTCTTGTTTTTTTTCCATTACCTTTTAGTTTTAGATAAATAATATGTGTGCACATTGCTTCCCCAAAATTTTGTTACTATACTCTCTCTCACATATGCAAGCTTCCCGGATAACAAATTTCAAAACGTGCTTGGTTTTCCAAAATTGTTGAGTTATTTGATATACTCAGACAGTCTAACACACACAAATGAATAACTAGATGTGACAGAATAAAGTACTGTGATCCAAAGTGCTGAATCATAATTATTATTCTTCTGTATAAAGGCATTGTACAGATTACTACAGGTACGGGTACAACTAGTATATAAATGAGTTAAAAAATTGGAGTAAAACGTACCCACTGGAAAGAACCCTCTTGAGTTCCATCAATGACAGTAACGGCATCAGGGCGGGAGCTGAGGCTGCTTCTTTGTTTGAGCAGATCCCTAACCTTTTGAAATTTGAAGTATTAACATAACAAACATATGAATGAAACAGTGAACGCTTTCGAAAATTAACGAAATTGCAATTTCCAAACAAGAAAAAGATGCATACGGCCTGGAGAATGCGGTCAGAAGCATCGCCCTTCAAAGACCTCAGGCCAGCCGTAGCCCCAACGCGGACGGGAGTGAAGGAACGTAGCTCCTTGGGAACTGCGCTCTCAGCCTTATCGAGAAGACCGGTGAGGGACTCGGCAGCAGAGCGATGGTCCTTGGCATAAGCGCTCAGGCCAGGCTTGACCTGAAGAAAGAGCTCGAGATCTTTGCCGATGGGAAGGAGCTGGAGGTTGTTGTCGAAGCAGAAGACGTGGACGCGGCTGCCGGAGCTGCCGGCGTCGAAGATCACGGCGTAGGAGGTCTTGGAAGGCAGCTTGTGAGGGAGCTGGTTGCTCAAATTACCCCCGGGGGGCATGACGTAGAGGACCATGGTAAGGAGGAGGAGAGGAATTGAGATGACGAGGATGACGCTCCTGTATCTGTACATTTTGTCGGAGAGGGAGTCGTACTGGGGATTCCCCATTCCAATTCCCCTGCCGGGACGCTTGAGCATCTTGTTTTCGGAGTCGGAGAGGGGGTCGGGATCTGAGGGTGGAGAATTGGTCTGGATCAGATTCTGAGCCTCGATCAGTTCAGCCGAGGAAGGCGATCTGTATCGGATCTGACCGTTGAGATTGAGGGGCTGCTGCTTCCCTTCCTCCAGATTTGAGTATTAGTCCTGGGATTAAATAATCCCAAACTGTCCCAGTCTCTCTCTTCTTGACCAACTCCTCAACTGCTGGTGCCTGCTGCCAGCCGCCTGCTGGGATCTAAATAAAATGTCCTATCTCTCTCTCCTCTCTCCAAGTCCACAATGCCTGCCTCCCTTTATCAGAATATGAATATCGTCAGAGAGAAGCCACTGCAATCGCCCGCACTGCAAGAGCAAATGGCTTTTTTTTTTCAGGATCTTTGCAAACTTGTATGAATTGAATTCTATATATGAAGGGTAAATTACATTTACCCCCATTTTCAGCTTTGGACTCGATTTCAGTTACTTACAATATCTTTAAAACATTTCAATATCATATATTTACTATCATTTTATTTTAATTTCATATATCTGTTAGAAAATCCGTTAAATTAAGTGATGACGTGACATATATAGGATCCACATTTGTGTTGACATGGTTGACAAATTTGTTCCAAGTGGCAAAAAAAAAATTTTTATACATTAAAAATATTATAATAATTTACCTTACTTAAAAATAAATAAAAAATATAAACCCCACCCCCACCTTCCCGCAACCCCCCACCCCACCAAAAACCAACCCGTCTTCTACCTTATCACCCCCACCCCTTTTCTCCCTCCCCGACCTGGAAGAAAACCCATTTCGAATAAACCCAATTGAACGCACCCTTAACCCCCAAGGGTGACGCACACAAATACTCCAACTGCATATGTGGTGCTGTAACAATCCAAAATTTCTAATTCGAAAGACAAACACACATGCCACAATAAAATAATGGTTAATTATAATTCTAACTAACCACACTAAAAAAAATAATCATTTTGTTTAATTTATGGCTACATCTAACATCCTTGTTAGACTGCCTACGTACCCTAAACGAAGGAATCAAGCCATTCGTAGTTCACCTTACACTTCTAGAACAACATACTAAAATTTCATTCTGATACAACAATCGGATCTCCGCCAATCACGAAATCAAGTGGCGGTCTACTTTTTATTTTACGAATTTACAAATCTAATTCGGGAAGATTTGTACGTGGGATTCCCGATCCGTAAAGGTCCTCAAATATTAAGTATTATAATGCCTCAAAGTTTGGTGACAATCTAACGGTCATATCATCTATTCATATATTGTCCAAGTAACATATCGTAGTGAATTTTGGTTCGAAAAAGCAACCTACGTCATACAAATATCCAAACTGAATTCAAGACATCTAATTTAGCCAAAAAAAATAGCATTGATGGCCTTCTGGCCACATGCCGCCGTATGCACCGCTGTGGGTGGCGGTCGGCCGCCAAAGCTAGTTGGAAAATTCAACTATTTTTAAAAATTCTCAAAAATTATAGAAATGAAGAACTCAAAGAGTAGAACAAACTTTATAACTGCGGCCAAGTCTGATTTGGCCGGAAAAGCTCCAATTTCACTCGAAACCCGCCGAAACCCTAGAAATTTTGATGGCCTCGATCATCCACCTCCAGTGCTCCGGTGCCCCAACCAAGGCTTGGGACACATTCATGGGTTCATGAGGAGTCGACTCATGGTGGTGGTCGATGGTGGTAGCTTTAGAAACGGAGGAAAATGTCGTGGGTGCCCTGGGACTAGCTGGAGAAGACAACGTTGGTTCATCGTGAAATGGTGACCCATAGCAGTCAAGCTTGGGTGGAAATGGAAGCTGGGATAATGTGTAGTCGTTTGATGGTGGTGGCGATGCCCAGTTCACCGGGAAGACTCCGGAATCCGCGTCAGGATTTTGTAATTTGGGTCGGGTCACGTGGGTTGAGGAAGCCCAGTTCCAATCCCCCTTATTTTCTCCCATCTCATTTCCCTCCATCCTTGTTTTCTGATTGGGTAGTCCTCTCTCTCCCAACCAATTCCACACACATGGCACCTCACAATTATCTGGAGAAATCCATATTATGGTTAAATGACCATTTCACCCCTAACTTCGCTCATTCATATCTCATTCGTTATAACTCTGTTTCACAAACGGTTTGCGCCTACGTGTTCATGAGATTGAGCTCTATCCAAATATGCCAAGAAATATGATAAAATATATAAGGATAAAATATGTCCTCACAAAATTATGTTTAGCCAACTAGGAGCATTTTCGTCATTTCCCCTTATCGATAAAGTTTTTCCACATAATCACATATTTAAATTTTTTCAAGGTATTACAGGTGCGGTGGGCTCGACGTTGTCGTCGGTGTTCATCATGCTGGAGGCGATGCGGTGACATATTGCTGATGCGAGGCCTAGCATTGCGGAGCCAATAGAGGTGAGGCAGCTGGTGGCTCTATTGGATCTGAGGAGGAGGACCCAAGTGAACTGCTTGGCATTTTTTCCACGGACCCGACCAGGCGACTCAGAGAAGAGGAAGTCCTTGTCGGTAGGGCCTTCGAGCTCGACCATGGACCAGTTGGGGTTCTCCATCTTGATGATGACGGGAGTGCCACGATGGGTGTCTTTATTATTATTCCACTAGCTGGAGAGATAAGGGAGGGAGGGAGGGTGGGGTGGGGGTTGTGGGGGGAGGTGAAGATAGTGGAGGAAAGGGAGGCCACATGGCACAAATGTGGTAGCCACGTCAGCTCTTAAAGGATCAATGGATGGAAAATGTCACGAATGTACTATATTGAAATAAAATAGTAGATGAGGTATGAAAGTGAATTTTTTTAAAGATGTTGTAAGGAATTGAAATCGAGCCTAAACCTGAAGTGGTAAAATGTAATTTACCTATATATGAATGAATGACTTAACCAACATTAGCATTACCCATCATGGCTCACCCTCCCTGCCTAAACATTTTTATTTTTATAAAAATAATCCCATAAATAATTTTAAAAAATAGGAAAAGAGAAAAAGCTTGGGTGATGTAAAGTGTACAAAGAAAGGAATTTCATTAAAATTACAACCAACCTCACATTTCTTCTAATTACTGTGAAGTTCTTCATGCCACCGTATTAGGTATGGGTTGGGTTGGTCCCCTTTTAAGACCAACAGAGTGGGATTCTCTCATCTCCTCTTTCCATCCCCTTTTATTCCCTTTTTTCACATTCTTTATTCTATCTTTTTCTTTCTATAAAAAATTAATATAAAATGTTGACGTAGTTATACCGTGACTATTCAAATATGAGGGGAGGGAAGGGGAGGGGAAAAAAAGAAGGGTAAGAATAATACTCCCAGACCAACTCCAATGGTTTGGGTTAAAATTCAAAATTTAAGTTTTAAACTCATCTAAAGCTTCTCCAAGATTAGCGGCGCTGGGACCCCGTTACTAATATTGTCAGCCATTTGAAGAAAGACAAACAACTACCCACATGTTGGGACTATTGGTTTAACCACGATCTGGATTCAGTATGTTTTCAAATCAAATTTATAAATACATCAAATACAACGATTGTGATCGAAAATCTAATGGTAAAAAGAAAATCTAACAACCCAACATTAACTCCATCGGCTAAAACAATTAAAAAATTATTTAAATCAAAATTCATTCAATAACTCTATAAATACCTACGTATTTTTTCAAACCTTCACACAAAATTCACTTTCATCAAACAATTCTTCCTTTTTCTCTTTCTATCCACCTATGTATTTGTGTTCACAAGTATTAGTAGCAAACAATAAGGGTGTCTCATTTGTTGGGAAAGGGGAAATTAAGTTAATCTTAGATCAAATAGAGTCAACGGCCTTGTATGTTCCTTCATTTCCATTTCAACTTTTGTCAATTGGAAGAATCACGAAACAACTAAATTGCCATGCTATTTTTTCTCTGATATGGTCATCTTTCAAGATATATATAGTTACCAAGAGAAAGATTGGTGAGGGTTTTTTCCTAAATGGGTTGTACTACCTTTCAAAGGACTTCCAAACACCTAAGAGTTTTCAAGTCAGCTCAAGCCCTTCTCAGGAACAACTACTTTGGCACCACCGTCTTGCTCATCCCTCAAACCATGTTTTGTCCATTTTGTTTCCCACATTGTGTATAAGTAATTTAGAGTGTGATACTTGTCACTTCTCAAAATCAAGTAGGTTACCCTTCAATTCCTCAATGTCTAGAGCTAGTAAATTGTTTGAACTTGTTCATTCAGACATATGGGGACCTATAATTGAATTTGTAAAGTCTAGTTTTAAGTGTTTGGCTTTCCTTGTAAAATATTATATTTATGTACCACATGCTCAATTTAGTTCTAGACTACATTATCTGATTATGGGATGCTACTACTATAATTAAATGTTCAAGGACGTGGCTTACCTTACGTCAAACATTTGTTCTTGCATGTGCATCTCATATCTCTATTTGTCTTGCATTCTATCTAGGTTAATTAATTGTCTACTCAGTTTTGCGCACTGACTTCCAACTGTCTAGGCACATAGATTAAGACAGCCTATATGGGGTGACTAACACCTTTTTGATGGTAGTCAGTTTATGTCCATTGATTTGTCTAGATTTCTTTTGCAGTTAACAAGTGTCATTGGGACAAGTTGGCTAATGGAAAATCAGATTTCCTTGGGTATATTTGTTCCCTAAGGTTTCATTTGGTCTTTGGGGGTTCATAATTTATTTTAGAGAGATAGTGCCTTCATAACTTTGAGCTTGCCTCTTCTTAATTTATGGAACCCTAGCTGCAAAACCAAGTTCATGCATTAAACTCCCAATCATTGTATATTAGGATTGCATTGTTTTAAGGTTTTGCATAAAGTTCTTGGTTTGGTTTTCAGCTTTCAATCCGTTTTAAACCAAGTTTTTTTATTCAAGTTAGATTCTTCCTTCAACTGTTTGATTGGAGAATCTGACTGGTCGATTGAATCCAAATTTGCATCAACTTCATTATAACATCATTTGCATAAGTTGACATTAGTGCCACAAGGTGAAAAGCTCAGGAGGAGCTGCCACTTCGTGAAGGGTGAAAGAGTTCATCTCGTGTAAGGCAATGTTGCACAAATCTAAAGCTACTATATAAGTAGGGATCTAGGAATTGAGCTTGTGTGGTCTTTGTATGAACCTTTGTTTATACTAGTGGATTAAATTCAATGGTGAATCCTTGGTTTTTTTTAACCCAAAGGTGGGTTTTTCCAGCCAAAAACATCTCGTGCAATTTATCACTTTTCAAGTTTACTTATCTTACTCTTTACTTGTGATATATGTTCATCATTATTGGCAAATAAATATGTCCATGCAACTCAGATTGTCAGAGTTATAATGTACATTAAACCGGATCTTAGTTAACTAGAAACACTTCAGTAAACTGAGCTTTGAATTGACTACTTCCGCTGTTAGAGTAAACTAACAGATTTGATCTTAGTTGATGAGTGTTGCTGACTAGTCAGACAAGCACGTATATAGATTTTAAATTACAGGGTATTCCACCTGGTACTAATTTCAATTGGTATTAGAGCTTTGCTCTAGATATACATAGAATGATATCTGGGAGCTACTGGTAATGAGCGGAATCTCACCATGGATCGTGATCGTGTTGTGAGATCTTGCAACTTTCCTCCATTATTTAATGGTACAAATTATGCTGCTCGGAATAAGAAGTTTCAAATTTTTCTTTAGGCTAAAGATCTTATAGCGGTTGATTATCTCACCCTTGAGTGGAAGGCTCTATCGAGGCTAGTCAATGAAGAGTCTATGATTAAGCCAAAAGGTGAATGGACTCAAGGAGAAATTGCTTCGGCCATGACTAAAAGGAAAGCAAAGAATGTTATTGTTTTTGCCATTTCGCCTAATCAGTTTGCTTACGTTCGATATTGCACAACTGCTAAGCAAGCTTGGGACAAACTCCAAATTCTTATGAGGGTCATAAACAAGTGAGAAAACTAAAGCTCTAGATGACTATTTCAAAATTTAAGGATTTGAGAATGCTCGAGTTTGAAACCTTCTTCGCCTTCTATAAGAAAGTTGAAATGTTGACAAATGAAGCCTTGGGGTTAGGGAAACCTATTGATGAAACAACCATTGTTCAAAAGATTTTGAGATCCTTACCCAAGAGATTTCAAGCAAAGAAGACTGCCATTCCTAAATGAGATAAAGCTTGGAAAATTCGTTGGAAAACTTATCACCTATGAGATGGAGCTTGATATGGATGAAAATGACTCCAAGAAGAGAAAAGAAGTTGCCCTTTAAAGTGTTGTGAACAGTGAGGGTGTAAGTGAATTATGTGGACAAGCCTCAAAAGATGATCTTGCCCTACTTGTCAAACAATTTAGAAGGATTCTCAACAATAAAGAAAGATTGGGGAGTCCTATAGAAACTCAAATCACCAATCACATGGAAAGTTCACTTTTGGTAGAAAACAAGGAAAATTTACAAGTATAAATGACAGATCTCCCTCAAGAGAATCCAGTCTCTGCATTTCTTGTGGTGGTAGTGGACATCGTGTTGCTAAGTGTGCAAACAACAGGGAATCAAGTCAGAAAATGGACAAAGCAATGATGGCTACTTGGAGTGAAAGTGAGGGTGAATGGTCTATGCATTCTGATGAGTCACTGAATGATAAAGAATAAATTGTTGCTTTTGTTGCTCCAATGGAGGAAATGTCTCCAAGTGATGATGATTTTGTGTTGAATGACAATGAGGAGATGACTTATGATGAGTTATGCATTAAGTATAATACTTTCTTTTATGGGACTTGTGCTACAAAAGTGGAAAAGATGAGCTGACCAAGAAAGTTGTTGAGTTGCAGAAAGAAAACAAGTCTCTTCGTCTAGTCAGAACTAAACTAGATGAAAATATTGGTTATCTTGAGGCACATATCGAGGAGCTGAATGAGAAGGATTTTCATTACAATGACAAAGAGGAAAAAGACGATGTTATTGCTGCTCTTGAAGCTCAAGTTCAAAAATTGTTGGAGTCTCAAGAAAACTTGATGAATTAAATTCGTGTTGAAAGCAAATAATATTTTGTATCATGAGACTAATCGAAAACAGCTACTTGAGCTAAATGAGGCAAATGACAAGGTTATTCATCTTACTATTAAGGTTGAAAAAACTGACAAGATGCTGAGTCTTGGGAAGCTTCATGGTGATAAAAGTGGCCTTGGTTACGTGGAAAATGACTCAAGCTCAACGAGTACCAAATCAAGATTTGTTAAAGAATATTTTCCGATAGCACGTAAAGTCAATCGAAGCTTGAAGTCTAGATTTATTCCCAACATGTAATCACTTTAGGAAGAATGATACCTTTAAAAATCAGGTGAATCGATTGGTCAATGAAGTCAACAAAATTGTCCAACTTGTGCAGTTATCCAGTATGGAAAGTATGAAGCCTTGCTCCAAATGGGTTTAGAAAGTCCCTAACAAGTGCCTTGTTGTTCTTAATGCTAGCTCTGCCACCAAACCAAATGTATAATATCTTGACAGTGGGTGCTCTCATCACATGTATGGGGACAAAGATGCATTCCTATCTCTTCCACCTTTCAATGGTGGTGGCGTTGTTTTTTGTAGTGGAGACATGTCTCAAATTACTGGAAAGGGTAGTGTTAATATTCTCGGTCTTCCTCAGCTCAAGAATGTTAGTTATGTAGAAGGGTTGAAGTCGAGTCTCATTAGCAGTAGCCAATTATGTGATGAAGTGGCGGATAAAGTTTGCTTCTCTAAGAAAGGTTGTTGAATTATGGATGAACATGGAAAA
Source organism: Malus sylvestris (assembly GCF_916048215.2). Classification (NCBI taxonomy): domain Eukaryota; kingdom Viridiplantae; phylum Streptophyta; class Magnoliopsida; order Rosales; family Rosaceae; genus Malus; species Malus sylvestris. Next base: position 190,442 of record NC_062271.1, on the reverse strand, counting down.
ATATTCTTGTTCTTCCTAGATCTGGAGACAATTGTTACATTCTTGATACTTCAAAGGTTGGTGATTCCCTAAGGTGTAACAAAGCTTGCGATGATGTTAGTGTGTTGTGGCATAGAAAACTTGGTCATGTCAACTTCAAAGATCTTCAAATATTGTCTAATTGTGAGGCTGTTAGAGGCTTACCTTATCTTTCAGTTTTTGACTCATGTGTTTGTGGATCTTGTCAATTGGGAAAGCATACCAAAGTGGATCACAAGAGACTAAATGACATTGCAACCACCAAGCCTCTACAATTAGTGCATATGGATCTTGTTGGTCCAATTTAAACATAGTTTATGGGAGGGAATAAGTATATTGTGGTAATTGTGGATAACTACTCTAGATATACTTGGGTGTTTTCTTGAGGAAAAAATTAGATGTATAAAGTAGTGCTAAATGAATCTTTGACCAATCGGCTTTCTCTTGTCAGAATCAGAACTTATCATGACACTGAATTTGAAAATGCTCAGTTTGATGAATTCACCTCAACCAATGGCATCAACATGAATTTTCAGCTCCTACCACTCCTAAAAAAATGGGGTTGTTGAAAGGATAAATCGTGTTTTGATTGAGATGACTAGGGTGATGTAAAATTGCAAGAATCTAGCAAAACACTTTTGGGCCGAAGTCATGAATAGTGCATGCTACATTTCAAATCGTGTGTTTCTCAGGCCAATCACTGATGTGACTCCTTATGAACTCTGGAGAGGTAAAAAGCCAATATTGAAGTATTTCAGAATGTTTGGAAGTGTTTGCTATATTTTGAAAGACCGAGAACACCTAGCCAAGTTTGATACTAACTGTGATGAAAGAATCTTCTTGGGGTACTCCAACACCAGCAGGACATATAGGGTCTACAACTTATGAACAAAAACCATCATGGAGTCCATAAATGTTAAAGTTGATGACTATGTTATTCCTCTTGCTCCTGATGCTGGAAATGTTGATTTATTATCTCCTCCCTCGAATGATAATGGTGGTGTTTCTAGTTTGTCAGGAAAGCAGTCAGAAAGTGACACAGAAAGTCAATCTAGCTCAAATCAAGATTCTTGTATCGTGTTTAGGGATAAGCCAAAGTGGGCTTAGGGTCATCGAGTTGAGGAAATTATGGGTCCCGTTAACCAAGGCATTAGAACTCGAAGACAACTAGTTGATGAAGTTGCAAATGTTTGCTTTGTCTCCTAGATTGTGCCCAAGAATATTAAAGATGTCAATTGGGTTGGATGCATTGATGATCGAAAGAGTACTTCTGGGTGAGCTTTCTTTGTTACGAACAATTTGGATGCTTGGCACAACAAAAAGCAAAATCGTGTCTTTTTGTCTACTACTAAGGCAGAGTAGGTGGCTACCTGGAGCTGTTGCACTCAATTAATGCGGATGAAGCAAATGCTTAGTGACAATGGTATCTCTCAATCCACCTTTCTTGTTTATTGTGACAATATGAGTGTTATTGATATTTCCAATAACCCTGTCTAACATTCAAGAACCAAACCTATTGATATAAGGCATAATTTCATTAGAGATCTTGTGGAATGTAAAATTCTTACCTTAACCTTTGTGCTAACTAAAAAATAGCTAGCTGACATATTCACTAAAGCCCTAGATAATCGAAGGTACGAGGATCTTCGACGGTCTATTGGTATCTGTGATATGATTTGAATAGGTTGTATAACCTTGCTTCCAAGAGTTGAATATTTTGTTTAGTCTCTGTGCATGTTTTGTGTAGACATTTTTTTCTCTTTGTATGCATCTCTTATTTATCATACATTGTTAGTAATATATGGATTAACCTTGGATAATCTTTCATTATGATGTAAAAGGTTCTCCCAATTCTCTCTTATGGCCTCTGAAAAATCATTTTTCCAATCATCCAAATCTAGTGATGTTTTTGAATTTAATATTGCTTTGGTCCTAATTGAGTGGTAGTGACTTTACTTACTCTATAATCTGGACCTTGTGCCAATTCTCTTCTTTTTGTCTTCTCTCCAAATCAAAACAAAAATTTAAATGGGAGTGTCTTGTGAAAAGGGAGTCTTCAAAAGAAATTATATATTATCAAATGGGAAAGTAGGTCATGTATCAAATTCTCTTAAAATATCAATGGTGATTCATCAAAATTTCACCTCATTCAAATGACATTGGCATTTCTCAAATTGGTGCCTCACTCAAAGTTCCACACCAAAGTTGGCTTTTCCTTCAAGGCTTATGCCTTACTTTTTGCGAGTCTTGTCCATCGTTGATATTATGTAGGAAGTGTTGTCTCTTAAGGTTAATGGATTACTAAAAACTTGGTTAACTTTGAAAATGCTTTTGAGATTAAATGCTTGCTTCTATGATTTCAAAATGGCTGTCTCTAATCTTATCCCCTTTACTTGACACATCACAGTTGTATCATGAGTAAGTGTTCATCTCTATATTATTGTCTCTGTATGACCCTGAAGAGTTGTCTTTTGAGAATTGCATTGCATATTGTTTATGTCAAACACTTGTCATATCAATATCTCTTGGAAGCATCGATATTCAAACTACGTTTTATTATCCCTTTCATGGCTTGTGTTTTAGCTGTTGTTTATTGGTGCAAAGATTCAACTGTTATCTTGATCTCTACCTTCTTAAATAGCTGCCTTTGGTTGTTTCGATACATTTGTCTATGCCTATGCTCAAATTTATGTTTCAATGAACATCTTCATTTTCTGTTGAGTCACTGTCCCTTGTTAGAAAAATGAAGTCATGATTTAGGATTATGGGGGAGTGTGTTTTCATGAAGAGCATCATTTATGGGGGAGTTTCCATTATGGGGGAGTTAAATCACAACGCATGCATCTTTTTGTGCTTACTCATTGCTAGTCTCACTGTTGCTACACCTTGCTTGGGCTTATCCATATGATCTTATTTCGTTGTGTTTCATACTTTGCAATCTTTTTCTTACCCATGATAAATTTCACTTGTTCTTGTCAAGAGTTATTCATATGCAGGATTCATTCCTTGTCAAGAGTTATTCATATGCAGGATTCATTCCTTGGCTCTTATTTTGAGTATGAAGGAGTGAAATTAGTTCTAGGCTTAGGGTATTTTGTCAAGGAAAGCCAAATGGGAAGATTGTAAAGTCTAGTTTTAAGTGTTTGGCTTTCATTGTCAAATATTGTATTTGTGTACCACATGCTCAACTTAGTTCTAGATTATATTATTTGATTATGGGATGCTGCTACTGGAATTTAACGTCTATAACATCCCACATCGACCAACGGAGAGGGGGTGATGTGCCTTATATGTACATGCCTACCTCCATATAGCACGAGGCTTTTTGGGAACTCATTGGCTTTGGGTTCCATCTAAACTCCAAAGTTAAGCGAGTTCGGGCGAGAGCAATCCCAGGATGGGTGACCCACTAGGAAGTTGCTCGTGAGTTCCCAGAAACAAAACCGTGAGGGAATGGTAAGCCCAAAGCGGGAAATATTGTGTTATGGTGAAGCCGGGACTGGGATGTGACAGCATGGTATTAGAGCCACTCTGCCGTGTGGTGCAAGTGTGCCGACGAGGACGTCGAGCCCTTAAGGGGGTGGATTGTAACATCCCACATCGACCAACGGAGAAGGGGTGATGTGCCTTATATGTACATGCCCACCTCCATATAGCACAAGGCCTTTTAGGAACTCACTAGCTTCGAGTTCTATCGGAATTTCAAAGTTAAGCGAGTTCAAGCGAGAGCAATCCCAGGATGGGTGACCCACTAGGAAGTTGCTCGTGAGTTCCCAGAAACAAAACCGTGAGGGAATGGTAAGCCCAAAGCGGGAAATATTGTGTTATGGTGAAGCCGGGACTGGGATGTGACAGCATGGTATTAGAGCCACTCTGCCGTGTGGTGCAAGTGTGCCGACGAGGACGTCGAGCCCTTAAGGGGGTGGATTGTAACATCCCACATCGACCAACGGAGAAGGGGTGATGTGCCTTATATGTACATGCCCACCTCCATATAGCACAAGGCCTTTTAGGAACTCACTAGCTTCGAGTTCTATCGGAATTTCAAAGTTAAGCGAGTTCAAGCGAGAGCAATCCCAGGATGGGTGACCCACTGGGAAGTTGTTCGTGAGATCTCAAAAACAAAACTGTGAGGGAATGGTAAGCCGAAAGTGGACATTATCGTGTTACGGCAGAGCCGGTTTGGGATGTGACAACGTTCAAGGACGTGGCTCACCTCACATCAAAGGTTTATTCTTGCATGTGCATCTCATATCTCTATTTATGTTGCATTCTGTCTAGGTTAATTGTCTAGTCAGTTTTGCACTCTAACTTCCAGCTGTTTAGGCACACAAATTAAGACAACCCACATGGGATGACTGATACCTTTCTGATGGTAGTCAATTTCTGGCCATTGATTTGTCTATATTTCTTTTGCAGTCAACAAGTGTCCTTGGGACAAGTTGGCTGATGAAAAATCATATTTCCTTGGGTATATTTGTTCCCTAAGGTTTCATTTGGTCATTGGGGATTCATAATTTATTTTAGAGTGAGTGTGCCTTCAAAGCTTTGAACTTGCCTCTTCTTCATTTATGGAACCCTAGCTGTAAAACCAAGTTCATGTATTAAACACTCAATCATTGTATATTAGGGTTGCATTATGTTAAGGTTTTGCATAAAGTTCTTGGTCTGGTTTTAAGTTTTCAATCCGTTTTAGACCAAGTTTTTTTATTCAAGTTAGATTTTTCATTCAACTGTTTGACTGGAGAATCTGACCGGTCGATTAAATCCAGAATTGCATCAACTTCATCATAACATCATTTGCATAAGTTAATGTACACTGAATTAGATCTTAGTTAACTAAGATCACTTCAGTAAACTGAGCCTTAAATTGACTACTTCCGCTGTTAGAGTAAAATAACATATATGATCTTAGTTGATTAGTGTTGTTGACTAGTCAGACAAGCACATATATAGATTTTAAATTGCAGGTTATTCCACTTGGTACCACTTTCAGAATCTTTTAATGGTTATAAGTATTTTGTAACCTTTGTGGATGATTATTCAAGGATTACTTGGTTATATCTTTTAAAGTGCAAGAGTGAAGTCATGAATGTGTTCAAAGATTTTCATAAACTTGTAACAACTCATTTTGGTTGTCATATTCACACTTTAAGGTCTGATAATGGCACTGAGTATATGTCAAATAACATGTCTCAATACTTAAGTTCCCATGGAATTTTTCATCAAACAAGTTGTGTTGGCACTCCTCAACAAAATGGAGTGGCTGAGAGAAAAAATAAAGATTTGCTTGAGAAGACTAGAGCTCTAATGTTGCAAATGAATGTTCCTAAGAAATTTGGTCTCAAGGGGTGCTTGGTGCCACCTATTTGATCAATAGACTGCCTAGTAGGGTGTTGGATCAAAAAGCACCCTATGAAGTCATGAAAGGAAGAAAGATTGACTTCTCTCACTTAAAAGTCTTTGGTTGTACTCATTATGTTCATGTTGCTTTAATACATCGAGACAAGCTTGATCCAAGAGCTAGCAAATGTGTTTTTCTGGGGTATTCTTCAACACAGAAAGGTTACAAGTGATACAACTCTTCTTCAAGGAAAATCTTTGTCTCAAGGGATGTAAGATTTGATGAAACAACACCTTTTTTTTAAGAAGTCAGTGGACGATTTCAGTAAGGGGGGTATGTCTTTGAAACCTTCCCTTTGCTAAGTCCAACAATCAATGATGCAAATGTATACATGCCTACTGATAGAGAATATGGCAGCCCTCTGAGTAATGGAGAAGAAAGTTTGCCAAAATCATCAACTCAATCATCGACATGCCATTCATCCTTTGCAATTTCAGAATCATCACATGTCTTGCCTCAAGGAAAAAGAAACCCATCTCGTGATCGTCTTCCTCAATCCAGGTTTTTAGATTATGTGACTTACAATGCAAGGTATCGAGTTGCTAAATGCTTATCATACCAAGGATGACACTTAAGCATGCAATTTTTCTTAATTCCATATCCAATGCTTATGAACCAAGAAACTTTCAAGTGGCAGTGCAGCAAAATGAGTGGAAGTCGGCTATAGAGGAAGAGTTAAAGACCTTAGATGACAATAAAACATAGAGTATTACCAAACTACCACAAGGAAAAAAGGATGTGGGACGTAGATGGGTATATAAAACCAAATTTCACTCTGATGGCACCTTGGAAAGACGCAAAGCTAGACTGGTAGCTCATGGTTTTACTCAAACCTTTGGGGTAGACTACAAAGAGACTTTTGCTCCTGTAGCTAAGATGAACACAATTAAAGTGTTATTGTCTGTTGCCATTAATCATGCATGGCCCTTATACCAAATGGATGTAAAAAATGCATTCCTGCACGGTGAGCTTGAAGAAGAAGTTTACATGAAACTCCCTTCTAGTCATCCCCAATCTAATGATCCAGAGTTGGTCTGCAAGTTATTCAAATCCATTTATAGATTAAAACAGTCTTCTCGTGCTTGGTATTCAAAGTTGAGTTCAGTTCTTGAAGAAGTTGGCTTCAAGAGAAACAACGCAGATTCCTATTTCTTTGTTCGAATTGGTTCTAGTGGAACCCTAGTGGTTCTTATTTATGTGGATGATCTCATTGTCACTGGTGATAATGCCAGTGAAATTGTCCTACTTAAGAACTCTCTCAAGCAGAAATTTGCCATCAAAGACCTTGGGACACTCAAAATATTTCCTTGGCATTGAAATGGCAATTTCTAAGAAAGGACTTTTCTTGAATCAACGAAAGTATATTCTCTATTTACTTCAAGAAGTAGATATGGTGGACTGCAAACATGGCCATACACCTCTTGATTGTAAACAAAAAAATGACCATGGATGGAGAACCACTAGGTGATATCAGTCACTATCAAAGGTTGGCTGGGAAACTTATTTATCTTACAATAACAAGGCATGACATTGACTTTGTTGTCAGTCTTGTGAGCCAATTTATGCATTCTCCAACGCTAGATCATTTGTAAGTTGTTAAGAGGATACTCAGATACTTGAAAGGCTATGTGGGGCATGGCATTTTGATGCAAAATAATGCTCACACACACATCCTTGGTTACACTGATGTTGACTGGGTAGGCAACTCTTTGGATCACAAGTCAACTACTGGTTTCTGCATTTTTGTTGGAGGTAATCTGGTGAGTTAGAAAAGCAAGAAGCAAAGTGTGATTGCTCGGTCAAGTGCTGAGGCTGAGTATAGGGATATGGCCACTACTGCTTGTGAATTAATATGGCTCAAAGGCCTCCTCTCTAATTTAGGGTTCCCTAGTTCTCAACTAATGACTCTTATGTGTGATAACCAAGCAACCATGCATATAGCCTTTAATCTAGTTTTCCATGAGGGGACCAAGCACATCGAGGTTGACTGCCATTATATTCGTGAAAATGTTCAATCAAAGATCATACAAACTTGTTACATTCCAAGTTCTAGACAATTTTCTAACCTCTTTACCAAGCCATTGGCAACTGTTGCGTTTCACGGTCTTTTGTCCAAGTTTGGATCAATCAATCTCCTCGATCCAAGCTTGAAGGGGAGTATTGAAATATATTAATAGATTACAAGGATAGGTTGTAATTATCACTATAGCTAGTCATGGGTTAAAGTGATAATCACAACCATACCTGCTTGACATTTCTTGTCAATCATACTTACCCACTTGTCAAACTTTTCCCTTAATTCTAGGGTTACTTTACTTGTAAATTGTACTTAGGATTTGTCCGGTTGTTAGGTCATAAATATGGGATTGTGTAGTGGTTGTTTGTCCACTGGTTTATGATCAGTTTTCTTGGCTTGCTATAAGAGCTTTGTTTCTCTCTTGTAAAGTTCATGATGAATATACAAACCTTGAAATTCAACAGGTACTCAGGTACTACAATAGAAAATATTTCATCATTGTATACAAGGTTCATTCCTAATACTAGGAAAATTGCAAGCGAAATCGTTCGCATTTTATAATATAAATCTCTAGTACAAGCAGTCAAAAAAGCAAGACACATAGCGTAATAGAAACATTTTGTAAAAGTGTAATTATCACTACCGGATCGTAATGGGGATGTTGTATTAAGTTTAATAAAATTCCTTCTAGTGCAAGGAATATATATGGTTATGGCGAAAAAGAAAGAATGACATAACAACTTGATATAAAGAATGATAAAGATAAGAATGATGGAGATAAGAATTAAGCAAGTTTGTCTATTGTGGATACAAAGTCAAGCAAACAAGATCGAGCAAAATCATACTTTGTGATTACAAAGTCAAGGGTCTATTGTATAGGCACTCATTGTTGTATAACTTAGCTTTTATTACATGTAGTTGGGAGCTGCTGCCTTTATTGTTGTAAGACCAGCACTTATATATAAGGAGTCCTTGTACCATGTTGATATAGAAAAGATCAACAGATTATTTCTCCAAAACGGAGCTTAATTATAAGTTTCAAATATCATTCTCTTCATGGTATCAAGAGATATTTCTCTAACGACAAACCTCTGACTGAATTTTTTTTTTCCCTTCTTCTGCCTTACCTTCTAGTCGACTTTTCTTCAGCTTCCATGGCTGCTTCTTCTCTTCTTACCAGTTCCCTTCCTAATATTTCCTTTTTGGTTTCAATCAAACATGATCGAACCAATTATATGTTGTGGCTTGCCCAATTTAATCCCTTACTTAAAATAATGATCTCGTTGGCTATGTTGATGGTACAAAATATGTCCAGCAAAGTTTCTTGAGGATAATACTACTCTCAATCCCGAGTACGTGACTTGGCAGTGACAAGATTAACTCAACTTTGACACCAAATGTGCTTTCCATTGTCATAACTTGTGAAACATCCCGAGCTGTTTGGGATACTTTAAAAACACGATTTGCTTCTCAATCTCTCACTCGTATTCTTCAACTTAAGCACCAAATGCAGTCTACTAAAAGAGGTAACATTTCCATTACATGGTACGTTGATAAATTGACTAACTTTGATGATCAATTGGCTCTTGCAGGAAAGCCCGTTGATGATGGTGATCTTATGGAGCTGATTTTAAATGGTGTTGGTCCTGCTTTCGAAAGTACCATTACTTCGGTTAAAGCAAGAGAAAATCATGATTTTTGACGATATGGTTGCTTTGCTCTTGAGCACTGAATGTCGTATGGAAGACCACAACACTTCTTTCCATCCAGATCACACTACTGTTGCTCTCTTTGCACCTTCTGGCTTCTCTCCAAATCATGGTCGTGGAACCACACTTCACCTTAGCAATGGTCGTACGTCTTCATTCAGTTGTGGTGGTTTTCAAGGTCGTGGCTCATTTCATGGTCGCGGTGCTGGTAATCCTTTTGTAAGCCGTTGCAGTGGTTCGAATGGCGATTTGTTTCATGGTGGATCCGGCTGTGGCTTGTTTCAAAGTCGAGGAATTCTTCCTACACCCGCTGCTGTTTTTCCTCACTTTTCCTATCTTCCCAACCATGTTACGGTTGCTTCTTCATCTTTTGGATATCGTAACATTGGTTCTTCCTCTAATGGTTGTAACTATTGTGGTGATCATCGTCATTCTACTGCAAATTGTTTCAAGTCTCCTTTCTCTGAAGGTCGATATCTGTCTCCACAATCTCATGCTATGATGGCCTCTCCTATGGGCAATGACCAGTCCCCTACATGGTATACCGACAGTGGCGCATCGTCACATATCACCAATGATTTAGCTAATTTTAGCCTCTCCACATAATATACTGGTCAAGATCAAGTCGTTGTTGGTAATGGTACATGTTTGTCTATTAATCATATTGGTTCCTATTCCGTGTCTAAATTTCCTTTAAATTCTGTGTTGCATTGTCCTTCTACTTCCGCTAATCTACTGACTTCATCGATTTTGTTGTGATAACCATTGCTACTTCATTTTCACTCCTACTGATTTTTTTTGTGAAGGCTCTATCCACTGGGAAGATGCCTTTCCACGGCAAGAATGAGAATGGATTGTATTTATTTCGTGTAGGTTCGTCGAAGTTTCCCTTCAAGACCGTGGCTTTCGTTGGACAACGAACCTCTTCATTTGTGTGGCATCAGCATTTCGGTCACCCATCTCGTGCAATTTTTAATAAAATTATGTCTTCTATTCCTATTAAGGATTCCAATTTACCTAGTTTTTGCTCTACTTGCCCATTGGGCAAAAGTGCTAAATTACCTTTTGCTTTGTCTCCATCTGTTTCCGTTTGTCCTCTTCAATTGATCCATTGTAACGTTTGGACTTCACCAATTGCCTCTGTTAAGGGCTCTAAGTATTTTATAATATTTCGTGATGACTATTCCCATTATACTTGGATATTTCCTATGGGATTTAAACATGAAGCTTTTTCTTATTTTCAAAAATTTAAATTGCTTGTTGAAAACCTTTTATCTATACATACTGTCTATAAGATAAAATCTTTACAAACTGATGGAGAATGTGAATTTATGAGTAAGGAATTTCAACAACTTTTAACTGATAATGATAATGTCATTGAGCACCGGTTAACATGCCCTCACACTCCTGAACAAAATGGTGTTGCTAAACGGAAACAATGACATATTGTTGACATGGGTCTTACTTTACTTGCCACTGCTAATATGCCTTCTTCTTTTCGGGTGGATGCTTTCAACACCTCAGTCTATTTAATTAACCATCTTCCGGCACGCCAATTGAATTATGTTTCGCCTTTATGAAAAAATGTAAAAGTTGTAGGCCTTCTTATTTATGTTTTCGTGTTGTCATTTGTGCTTGCTTTCCTTATTTACGACCTTATAATAAAATAAATTGGAGTTACATTCAAAACAATGTGTTTTCATTGGTTACTTATCATCATCGAGGCTATCGCTGTTATGATATGTCAAATGGATGAGTTTATTTGTCACGCCATGTGGTCTTTGATGAGGAAACTTGTCCTTTCAACAACCCTACACAATCCTCCTTAGTCTCGCCGTCAGAAGCTTCTTCTCCCGTGGTTATCACTCCTTCTCCCTTACCACTTCTTCCTCAGGTACCTTCATCATCTCATATTTCTATTTCTCATAATCTGACATCCTCTTCTAGTGTAGCACCTCGTTCACCCATGCAACCCTCCACAAGTTCAACATTGCCTACACATCCACATTCCTCGCCACCTCATTCTCAACATGTGTTAGAATCAATCAAATATCAATTATACAATATATAATAATTGCATAGTTTATTTCGAATTACAATTTCACTATATATACAATATACCAAAATATGAACAATTAATAAAATTACATGTAAAATCACAACAATAATCACTGACTTGTTTATGGAAGATAGAGGCTTACAGTAGTAATCTCCTAATACAGAAATTTGCCCCTACACCAGTGCAGTAGTTCACGGACGTCTATCTTGCAGGATACAACTATCTAACCCAAGTTTTTGCACTCAAACTTGGATTATTGGCGAATTTACTATGTGTTTCTTTGTGAAGGATCAAAGAGAGAGCGATGGAATTCTTTTTCGTTTCTGATATCACAGCCATATATATAATGGCATTTTTGAACAGTTATGGCTGTTCATTCTTATCCTTTCAAAACAGATGTAACTATTTTTGTAAATGGCCTTATCCTTTCGAAAAAAAAACTGAATCCTAAAATCAAAAACGTAAAAATCGTACTTGTATTTTTCGTCCATCCAAGCCCAAGAGCCCCAAGGTTTTAGGGCCCAAGGTCCACGATTTGACACTTAATATATACACCCAAACCTTCCAAGTCCATGGCCCAAGGTTCATGGGTCAATTCCTTTCAAACAAGAAGTGAGTGAACTCACTTATAAAGGGGAATTAGATAGAGTATATGGTTAATGTGGGACAATGGTCCCTCACAAGTTCCAATAATACCCCACATTTTCTATTCAAACTCTAGCAATACTCCACATTTGAATAGAAAATAAGATACTAAATAAATTAGTAACATATTTCCAGATAACTTAGATACGATGCACATCGAGATAGGTGTTTTTTTGCACTTGAACCTTCTCTAGTAAGTACTCATCGGATTTACCTAATGAAGCAATGAATTTAATATCTTGAACTGATCATTTTTAGCAGTAAATCGAAATAATAAGTATCACACATATCACATCTTGACACACTTCACATTCATACGGTTGTGTTCATTTTGGTCCTGAACATATCCTGATTTCATGAGACCTTTAGAGAATTGTAGCCATATCAATTCTCAAAGATGCGACCCCACATCAATCTCATATAGGTAATGCTAATCAAGAATATCATGTTCTATTCATGTTAACCATAAGATATTAGCATTATTAAGAATAACGATTCACCATCCTCGTCTTACAGGCAACACACTGTTTTCCATCATAGGAATGAGTAAGGATTGTGTGTCTCGTACCTTGAGTTTTCCTCAACTAGTTTGCTTATTGAACCTAGACCATGGGATCTCCAATTAGCAAGGTTAGGTTTTCGTCAAGTTATAACTCATTAAGTTGGCTTTAAACCAATTCCCCTCAATGCAAATGCCACTTGATCCTTGGGTAGGCCTTTAGTCAAAGGATCAGTAATGTTCTCCTTAGATTTAATATAGTCAATGGAAATAGTTCCATGCTTGAGTAGTTGTTTAATGGTTCTCTGTCGTCACCTTATATGTCTTGACTTCCCATTATATTCAGCATTTTTGGCTCGACCTTATGCATCCATGCTATCATAATGTATACATACTGTAGTCACAGACTTGGGCCATAATGGAATATCTTCCAGAAAATGTTTAAGCCATTCAACTTCATCAATAGCTGCATCCAAGGCTATAAACTCTTATTCCATTGTCGAACGTGCTATACATCTTTGCTTAGATGATTTCCATGACACAGCTGCTTCACCAAGTGTAAATACATATCCACTTGTGGATTTACTGTCTGTGCTCCCTGAAATCCAATTTGCATTACTATATCCTTCTAATAATGGGGGATTTTGAGTGTAATGCAAACCATAGTTCATTGTATGCTTTTAAGTATCTTAATACTTTTATTAAAGTTTTCCAATGATCTCTTCTAGGATTACTTGAATACCTTTTTAATCAGTTTATTGAATAAGCGAGATCAAGTCTTGTACAATTCATAATGTACATCAAGCAGCCTATAACTTAGGTATACTTCAATTGAGATACGCTATCTTCTTCATTTTTAGTAAGCCTATGAATGGGATCAAAATGGAGTTACTGTAGGTTTACAATCATAATGTCCAAACCTTATTAGAACATTTTCAACATAATGTGATTGAGTTAGAAGTAGAACATATCCATATGAATTCCTTAGAATTCGAACTCCAAGAATCACATCAGCTTTTCCCATATCTTTCATATCAAAGCTAGAATTTAGCATTTTCTTTGTGGAGTTAATAACATCTTTGCTTGTTTCCATTATGATTATGTCATCAACATATAGACATACAATAACATAAGCATTTTTCGTTTGCTTAACATAAATGCATTTATCATTTCATTGATTACAAATCCATTTGTGATCATTTATGATCGAATTTTTCATGCCATTGCTCAGGAGCTTGTTTAAGTCCATACAATGACTTAATTAATTTGCAAACTTTCTTTTCTTGACCTTTGACAATGAAACCTTCAAGTTGTTCCATATGTATTTGTTCGTCTAATTCACCATTTAAAAATGCAGTCTTAACATCCATTTGATGTATCTCGAAATTGTAAACAGACGCTATAACTATTAACAACCTTATAGATGTTATTCTAGCTACTAGTGAATAAGTGTCAAAGTAGTCAAGTCCTTCTTTTTTATGATACCCTTTGGCAACTAGATGAGCTTTATACTTGTCTATGGTACCATTCGGTCTCAATTTCTTCTTGAAAATCCATTTGTGTCCTATTGGTATATTCTTCGGAGGCAAATTAACCAATTCCCATGTATTATTTTGCATGATGGATTCCATTTCACTTTGAATAGCTTCTTTCCAATAAGGTGCTTCAGAGGATTCTAATGCAGCCTTATAAGTTTGAGACTCTTCTTTGGTTAGATAAGTAAGGAAATCAGGACCAAAATTCTTTGCAAATTTTGCTCTTTTACTCTTTTGTGGTTCCAAATCTTGGCTTTGGACTCTAGAAGTTGAAGTATAATTATCGTCATTATTTCTTGTAGTATCATTATGTACTATTTTATTCAAAACATATGACCTATATTTATAAGGAAAATTTTCCTCAAAGAACTCAACTTCTGCAGATTTAAGTATTGTATTTACATGAATGTCTGCAATTTCATATTTATGAACCAAAAATCTGTATGCTGAACTATTATTGGTGTGACCAATAAATATACAATCCACTATTTTTGTCTCTTTGGAAGAGGCACTTGAACTTTCGCAAGACAACCCCACACTTTCAAAGTTTTATATGTAGGTAACCTACCTTTCCAGATTTCATAAGGAGATTGATTAGTTTTCTTATATAGAATTCGATTCAATATTGTGTTGGCAGCAAGGAGTGCCTCACCCCATAAATTATGTGGTGCATCAGAATTGTTTAACATGGAATTAATCATATCTTTCAATGTTTGATTTTTACGTTCAGCCACTCCATTTTGTTGAGGAATATATGGTGTTATCGTTTGATGTATTATTCCATGTTTTCAACAAAATTCTGCAAAGTCATTAGATTCGTATTCACCACCTTTATCCGACCTTAAGACTTTTATTCTTTTGTCTAGTTGATTTTTGACTTCGACTTTAAATGTCTTAAACACGTTTAAGGTTTCATCTTTGCTATGAATCAAATAGATAAAATAGTATTTGCTGCATTCATCAATGAAAGAAATATAATAATTCTTTCCTCCACGAGTTGGTGTGGACTTGAAATCACAAAGATTACTATGGATTAAACCAAGTACTCCATTGGATTGTTCCATTGATTTATATGACTGTCTTGCATATTTAGATTCTGTGCATATCTCACATTTTGATACTTTGTTCATAGAACATTTGGGCAATAAGCCTAAGTTAACCATTCTTTGAAGAGAACAAAAATTAACATGTCCTAATCTTGCATGCCATAATGTAGAGGACTTAATCAAGTAAGTAGAAGAAGCATTGGGCTTGTAATTATTATTAATAGCATCAGCAGAAAGCACATTCAATTTGAAAAGCCTCTCAGCCAAGTAGCCCTTTCCCACATACACCCCACCCTTGGTGATTACAAACTTATCAGATTCAAAGACTAATTTGAAACCTTTGTTACTCAGAAGCGATCCAGAAATTAGATTCTTGCGAATATCAGGAACAAGTAGAACATTGGTGAGTGAAAGCTCTTTTCTAAAAGTGAGTTTGAGCGTCATTTTCCCCTTCCCTACAACGTAGATGCAGTTGCATTTCCCATGTACAGATTTTCTCCACCATCAATTGGTTGGTAAGAAACAAATAAATTCCAATCAGCACAAACATGCCTTGTTGCTCTTATATCAACCCACTAGTTATTGGAATTAGTCAATATATTGACCCCAGTTACAACAACAACAACAAACTTGTCTTCTGCAATGTTTGCTTGATTGGAATTCTCAGTATTCTAATCTTTCTTGTGGCGGCAATCCTTTGCTCTATGACCTGTCTTTCCATAAAACCAGCAACCTCCTTTGATTTTCTTGAAGATTTTCCCTTTCGCAGTAATTAGTGCTTTCTTTGCAGCATCATCGTCTTTGTTTTTATGATGGTGTTTT
This sequence comes from Malus sylvestris, assembly GCF_916048215.2. NCBI lineage: Eukaryota > Viridiplantae > Streptophyta > Magnoliopsida > Rosales > Rosaceae > Malus > Malus sylvestris. The sequence continues at coordinate 174,688 of NC_062271.1, read as the reverse complement.
GCCTTGTGAAAGTCTCCTCCTTCCACAATATTGGCGTTTTCCTCCAGCAATGAGTCATCATACTTTTCATTTTTTCGATGATCCTCTTCCACACGCAATTTGAGAATCAATTGATCCATGCTCATGTCTTCAGATGCTTTAGATAAATCTGAAAGTCCTTCCAATTTGAAGGCAGTTTCTCTATAATAGAGCCAACCACATAGCCTTCTTTTAGACCAAGATTCTCTTTATCTAACTCATGAACAAGCACCTGGAGTTCTTCAACTTGCTTGACAATAGACTTGGTGTCACTCATCTTGTAAATCAGAAATTTTTCGATCACAAACTTCTTAGAACAAGCCACTTCAGACTTAATTTTTTTGTCCAAAGACTCCCATAGATCTTTAGCCGTCTAATATGATGAATAAACATCATATTGAAAGTCATCTAAAGCATTCAAAATGTAGTTCCTACATAGAAATTCATTGGGAGTCTAGGCTTCTATAGCCTGCAGAATTTCGACAGGAATATATCCCTCTTCTGGGGCTTCAAAGGCCTCAAAAGTAATGACGTGACTCAAGTTCAGAGTTGTCAAGTAGAACAACATCTTTTGTTGCCAACATTTAAAGTCAATGCCCTTGAATTTCTCAGGTTTCTCAACGTGTTGCTTGACGACACCAACATTTGATGGATCCATGGAATAGAATTTATGTCTTAGATTGTTAGAATCGATCAAATATCAATTATACAATATATCATAATTGCACAATTTATTTTGAATTACAATTTCACTATATCTACAATATACCATAATATGAACAATTAATAAAATTGCATGTAAAATCACAACAATAATCACTAACTTGTTTATGGAAGATAGAGGCTTGCAGTAGCAATCTCCTAAGATAGAAATTCGCCCCTACACCAGTGCAGTAGTTCACTGATGTCTATCTTGCAGGATATAACTATCTAACCCAAGTTCTTGCACTCGAACTTGGATTCTTGGCGAATTTACTATGTGTTTCTCTGTGAAGGATCAAAGAGAAAGTGATGGAATTCTTTTTCGTTTCTGATATCACAGCCATATATATAATGGCGTTTTTTAACAGTTATGGCTGTTCATTCTTATCCTTTCAGAACAGATGTAATTGTTTTTGTAAATAGCGTTATCCTTTCGGAAAAAACTAAATTCTAAAATCAAAAACATAAAAATCATACTTGTGTTTTTCATCCATTTGAGCCCAAGAACCCCAAGGTCCACAATTTGACATTTAATTTATACACCAAAACCTTCCCAGTCCAAGGCCCAAGGTCCATGGTTTTGGCCCAATTCTTTTCAAATAATAAGTGAGTGAACTCACTTATAAAGGGGAATTAGATAAAGTGTATGGTCAATGTGGGACAATGGTCCATCACAAGTTCCAACAACCTGCTCATGATAGCTCTCCTAGTTTGATTTCCATCAATGAGGCCCTTCCATCTTCTTCAGCTTCTGATCCCCATCCCATGCTGACTCGTTCGAAATCTGGATTTGGAAAACCAAACCCAAAATATGCTTTATTGACATCATTACAAGCTCTTGATTCTGAACCAACCTCGTTCCGAGAGGCTAATCAATTATCTCATTGGCGTGATGCAATGACATTGGAGTTTAAGGCCTTGAAAGATGTTGGTACATGGGAGTTGGTACCTTCCTCACTTGCTACTCATGTTCTTCCTTACAAGTGGGTCTATCACACAAAGCGAAAATATGATGATATGGTAGAGCGATACAAAGCTTGTCTTGTTGCAAATGGATTTCATCAAAAGACGGGTGTTGATTACATAGAGACGTTCAATCATGTGGTTAAGCATGTTACCAGCCGTCTGGTTTTTGTCCTTGCAATCTCTTATAATTGGTCTATATGCCAACTTGATGTACAAAATGCATTTTTGCACAGGAATCTGTCTAGAGAAGTTTTCATGAAATAACCACGTGGTTTTGAAGATCCCAAGTATCCTCATTAAGTTTGTCGTTTGCACAAGTCCCTATATGGCTTGAAACAAACCCCAAGAGCCTGGTTTAATCGCTTTTCTGAATATCTTAATGATTTAGGCTTTGTGGCATCACAAGCTGATCATTCTCTCTTCATTTTTAGTAACCATGGAGTGTATTTGATTCTTCTAATCTATGTTGATGACATCCTTATCACAGGAAATCGATGCTCTTATGTTGATTCATTTATCCATGCACTTGGTCAAAGTTTTTCTATGAAAGATTTGGGACCCCTCTATTTTTTCTTGGGTCTTGAAACACCTCGTGGAGATGATGGGTTACATCTAAAGCAGACAAAATGTATTGTTATTGTTGAAGCGTGCAGATATGTTGGAAGCCAAGCCTTGTGCTACTCCAGTTCAATCTAGCTCCCCACTTCGCTCTCTTAATGGTGTTCCCTTAAATAATCCTACTAGCTACCGAAGTGTGGTAGGCGTTGTGCAGTACTAAACCATCACCAAACTTGACATCACGTATGCAGTGGGTATGTCAGCATATGCACCAACTCGCCTCAATTCATTGGATTGCAGTCAAGCGAATCCTTCATTACTTAAAGGGCACAACTAAGGAAGGGCTTCTGTTTTATCGTGGTGGTACTAATTTGGTTGGATTTTCAAACATGGACTATGCTGGGGTTCTGGACACTAGACGCTCCACTGGTGGTTTCTGCATATATTTTGGTCCAAATTTAATTTCTTAGAGTTCCAAAAAGCAACGCACAGTTGCTCGTTCAAGTATCGAATCAGAATATCGGTAGTTGGCCATCATGGTAACTGAACTTGTTTGGCTCCAACATCTGCTACAGGAGCTTTGCATCCCTATTTTGACTCCTTTGATTTGGAGTGATAACACAAGTTCCATTGCATTGGCATCTAATCCCGTGTTCCATGCTCGAACAAAACATGTAGATGTGGATTATCATTTTGTGCGTGAGCTTGTAGTGGCAAGGTCATTGAATGTTCGTCATGTATCTACTCAATTTCAGATTGCAGATATCTTCACTAAGGGCTTGTCTGCTGATTGTTTTCATTTTTTAAAGTCCAAGCTCATTTGTTGTCCACTCATGAGCTTGCGGGGGATGATGAAGATAAGAATGATGGAGATAAGAATTAAGCAAGTTTGTCTACTTTGGATACAAAGTCAAGCAAACAAGATCAAGCAAAATCATACTTTGTGATTACAAAGTCAAGGGTGTATTATATAGGCACTCATTGTTGTATAGCTTAGCTTTTATTACATGTAGTGGGTGGAGTTGAGAGCTGCTGCCTTTATTGTTGTAAGACCGAGTCCTTCTTGTACTTTCATAATTTGATTTCGAGTTACCTGCTTCTATTTTTATGTCCCTTCTTCTTCCTTGCTTCGGGTCGGAAAATTAAAGAATTGAGTGAATCAAAAACCAAAAGAGGTTCATGGCTAATGGTAAAGATGTCCGAGTAACAGTTATTTTGGAATGTACCAATTGTGTTCGAAATCGTGTTAATAAGGAATCAATGGGCATTTCCAGATATATTAATCAAAAGAATCGACACAATACGCCTAGTCGATTGGAATTGAGAAAATTCTGTCCCCGTTGTTACAAACATACGATTCATGGGGAGATAAAGAAATAGATTGAACCGATCGCTCGTGTGTTAGTCTTCCAAGGAACCATTTTGATATAGAAAAGATCAATAGATTATTTCTCCAAAACAAAGCTTAATTATAAGTTTCAAATACCATTCTGTTCAAAGAAAACAATGTTGGATATAAGTCAACAATCTGTTATATAATTATATATGCTAATAAATAATAAATGCGAATAGAACAATTAACAGAGAATGAACAAAACAAAAATATAAAACAGACAACTTGAAGATTGAGGCTTGCGTTCCGCAATGTCCTTGAAACAGAAATTTTGTCCCTACCTAGTGCTTGTAGTTCTACAGTCGTCTACTTCACCAAGATTCAACGATCAAGTTAAAATTCCAGCATCGGAAAACTTAAGTTCTAGCAAATTTTTGTGTGGTTCTCTCAATAAGAAGGTTTAGGAATGTAGAAGAAGAATTTGATATTTTCTGTGTTCTAAATGCCATGCAGATGGATATATATATATATATATATATATATATATATATATATATATAATATGATTATACATGTTCTGAAGGGAAAATAATGAGTTTTCATGTGGAATTTCTAGTGACTAGCATGCATATACAATTCAAAATTTATATACGAAAGCAACGGAAGCATGTTATCAAATAATATCAAAGCTATAGTCATGCAAATCCCCTTCAAGATGCATAGGTTTATGTAAGATGCATCAAAACAATTTATTGAAGAACAAAGTGTAGGAGTAGTTTTATACCTCTTGATCTAGACTTTAGACCAAGGATGGACCACCTCCAAGCCCTTTGTTGTTGGAACTCCTTAAGCCTAGCCTCCCTCCTTGCCTCCTCCACTTTGTTAGAATGAGTGCTCCTTGGTTCTCCTTAAGTCTCCAAAGTTGAAGACCTCTAAAGATCCTCACTCACTAGAGTAGTGAGAAGGATGAAGGAATAACCAAAAGGGTGAGAAGATGATTAGCTAAACCCCCCTTTGGTGGCCGGCCCTTTGAGTGTTGAGAGAGATATTTTCTTTTTCTCTTTTGTTGTTTTAACACTTTAAAAACCCTAATGAAACTTTGTGCTATAAAGTTCTTTTTATAACCAAAAAGAAACAAGTCAACATTTGACTCTCTCTCTCCCTCCTTTGGCCGGCCCCTTTAGTGTTGTTTGGGCTTTAGGCTTTTATTATTTCAAGTCATCATATGCTTGAATAAAAGCCCAATGGGTTTAGCCCCAATGGGCCCAATTAGACCCGAACTTTTCTTTAAGCCCAAAACGATCTTTTATCGCTTTTATGATTTCTTTAGACATTCTAATTAATCACAACACTTAATTAATCCAATTAATTATTTCCATCATCCATTAGTTACTCACTACAAGAGTGTATTGGTGAACAATCATTTTAGGTTCTAATTAGCAAGGCAGTGAGGTGATTGGCACCAATCCAATTGATTATTTTTAATCCAATCACTTAGTGAATTAAAACTTACTTTTAATTCTCCTTCTTCTTTGACGACTACATTTAATCATCTAGAAGAACTCACAAGTCATGAGTGACATCTAACCATATATCATGGCTACCCAAGTTAATGTAGAATTTGTTCGGAGAACCTATTCAGTTGGAATTACAATGTAATTCGATCCTTCTCTAAAACAATATTCTCAATCACATTACTAGGGTATGGATATATTATGTCAAACCCCTAATGTGATTATTCCATCTTATATGATTCATTTGAGTCGTATAGGAACGCTTTCCTTTATTACGCTCGATACTTCGGCCGAACATTCCCGAATCATATCTTAGAATATTCATCCTCTCTTAACGAGGATTAGAGATTCCTTGTTGCGCATTCACTTGCCTCCATGACTAAGTGGCTTAACCCCAACTATGCCATGGACACCCGCGAATGGAATGACTTTGACATAATCAAAGATCAAGTACCTAACCACAAGACAACTATGATGCCTCAGGTCAAAGGACTACTTACATTATTCCAACCATTAGAGTTACTTGCTTGACATGTGAGTAGACCTCCATGCAAGTACTCTCGTTCGATTGTGTTCAGTGAACTCATTCCCTTAATGAGCACCTACATACCTGTCTTAGTGTCACTACACGAATGAGACGAGACTTTCCATCCTTCCAATTGAAGCGGACATAGTATGTACCGGTCTATGCATTGTCAGTATCCTTCCGACAATCCTATGACCAGGAACCTTTTGGACATGATGGTTATGTAAAGAAGGTCTTTGTAGTCTAACATCATTAGATTACTTCTTCCATCAATCCATTGTCCATGGATTCACTATTTAGGACATATATCGTGTGTTGAGATAGTCCTAATTAGTATCTTTGCCATTTGATGTACAAGAATCATCTATACATCCATTCATTGTCCTGAAAGGTTTCTTCCAAAGATTGACTTTCAGGGCATATTTCCAACAATCTCCCACTTGCACTAAAGTCAATTACTAGTGTATCTCATAGATACTAGTTGAGTGAGCTTATGCTCGTAGGTTAACTTGGTTATGTATTAATCCCTTTAATTTATAAAAGGGATTTACTTATCAAATGTTTCTAAAACATTTGATGATGTCTCTTTCTTGTGTTCAAATACTTTGATGAGACCTTGATTCCATGGCGTGAGCTATCGCCCCATTACGTCGTAGTGTCCAACTAACGACCTTATGGTTTGGATTCAATCATTGGTTCTATAAGAACCCCTTATATTCAAAACACCTTTTGAAGCAGTTTCTAAAACAATATATCGCCATATATTTCGTTTGTATACTTTATACATACTTTTCTCCAACCTTGAGACCATTGTAGTACAATACTAACAATACATTCATATGATTAGTACTTCATCCATTATGAAGTTCCATTTGTTAAAATGGGTTATTTTCACTTTGGTTAATAACCTAAGTGAATGCACGCTTCCAGAGTCCTACTCTGATGTTCATTTCTTAAAGGCAATAATACTCTATCAGTTGTTATGGTTCTGATCCTGGGCTATAGTAATATCTTAAAGTGACAACCCCTGTGGTTTTTCACCTTTGGATATCTACTCACAAGTCCATACATGTGTCCCTTTTGTGATTTTATGACACATTCATTATAAGGGTTATGAAAGTGATTTTCTATCATATAGGAAAACACCTTCTCAAATCTTCAACATTTGAGATTTAATTTCCCCAAATAACATCCTTGAGATAGCCTTGCTATATCAATAAGTCCAATTTCAAGTCTATACTTTAAAATTGACCGTGTCACGTTTTGTCATTTTTCGAGTAACATCTATGTTTTATCAAGTCTATCAAATAGACTTTATTCATATCTTGTTGCTCAAATTATGACATCATTCCCACTGGCCTTGTTGTAACTTAGCATTCATTCAAAAACTTAACACTTATATTTTCTTGATTTGAATGCATATTGCTCCCATTAACTTGTCTTGGATCTATTGACAATCATTAAGATCCATTAGCTTATTGATGATGTCTCAACAATTTTGGGACTATCAACAACTCTAGCTAACACAAGTTATTTAAACAAACATACATAAAAGAATTCCTTCTCAAGTAATTCCATTTGAAATGTGTGACTTGCTTTATCAAGTCTATTCATTTAAATCATATGGTGTCATACACCATACTCCAAGTTTTAGTCATACTAAGACCTTTAATGTAGTCATATAAGAATTATCCAAGTCTTAAGTGGAAGCATGGCTCCTACTAAGGATATAGAAACTCAACCATTCCTTCTAGGTGGTTGATATAATTCTTTATCAAAACTACATAGAGCGTTATAGTTACATGAGATGTTGAATTTGGATTGTCTTGTTGTTAAACCATATGTTGTGACTCATTTTAAAACTATTCCCTTTTGTTTCATCAAATTTTTCCATACGCTTTGTTATTAGCTTGTTCTCATAAAAGAGAATGATGGACAACTCCCAATATATAACCATTTTATGTTAGGTTGACGACACCAACATTCAAAGACTATTCTTTAGAATGTTACACAACATAGAATTTTAACTTTTGAAGAGCTTGAGTCCTTTAACAATTAAAATTACAAACTCTTAATAATAGTCGAGTACTATTATTCTTTAGACAACTATAAACCAATCATATTCAAGTTTATATCCTTTTTCACACCTCCCACTATTTCTCATGACTTTAATGAGAAATCACTTCATACATTCAAAATGTATAAACGTGGAGTATACGGGTAGAGGACATTGTGTAGTAGCTTTAAAACCTTTCAAGCTCGTTTGTTTCAATCTTCACTAAGTTAATGTCTCGTTATTAAGTGACTAAAGTCTTTAAACATCTTATAGATTTAGAAACTTCTTTCTTGGTTTAATCACTAACACAATTGACATTTTAAAACCAATTTTAAGAATGCCTAATTAGTTGTTCAAAACTACTAATTGAATCAAGAGTGATCTTGATTATTGTGGTTTAAGTGATAACCATATAAGAAACGTTTTTCTTATTACTTATATCATTATAATGTGATCTTCCTTTTCTTCAAGAAAGGAATTTCTAGACCTTTATCAATTCATATAGAACTCATAGGTAGACAATTGGAACCAAATCTAAAGATTCATTGTATCCTTCTATGTCTAACACATGAGATCTATCCATAATTGATAAGTCTAAAGTTTGGTTATCACATTACAATAACTGATATAATTCTTGTATCTCTACTAGGATACAACAAGACAATATTCAATTCATAACACTACTTTAAGGAAATAATATATTAGAAGGCATTCATCACATTACATTAATATGATAATTTAAACATTCATAATGTTTAATACAAAAAGAATTAGCTCTTTACATTTAGAGACTAATTAAATACCTTCATACGTTTAGGCACTAATAGTGGTCTTCCATCATATGAAGCCACTTAATAAGTTCTTAATAAAATAAGAAAGTTTAAAGACTATCTTTAAATGCCTAACAAACTTCCTAAGTAGTAAGCAAAAAACATGGTGGCCGAACCCTTCTCCACACTTTTCTTTGCTTGTTCCTCTTCTACTTGGCTCCTCCACCTATATACAATTATACAAGTGATTAGCCCTTTATATCAAATATAAATTTTTAGAAGATCTAACAATTAGAATTGAAGATAAGAACATAAACCATACCTTGTGGCTTGTCCTTAAGAGTTGCAAGGTATAACCTGCAATTCCTCTTCCAATGCCCCTCCTTTCCACAGTGGTGGCAAGTCCCTTTGGGCTCCTTTGCCTTCTTTTTCCTCACTCCTCCTTGCGGCTTAGGAGTGGGAGACTTCTTCTCCTTCCCTTTGCCTTTGCCTTGCGACTTAGCCTTAGAAGAGGATGGCTTGTTGTAGGCTACTGCAGAAGTCCCTACAACGTTCTCTTTCTTCATAGTCTTCTCGGCAGTTACTAACATGTTTAGTAACTTAGAGAGAGTATTATCCATCTTATTCATATTGTAGTTCATAACGAACTGCGAGAATGAATCAGAAAGAGAAGCCAAAATGAAGTCCTGGGCCAATTCCCCGTCAAGTGGAGTACCTAGGTTCTCCAATTGTTCAATGAGTCCTATCATCTTCAATACATGTTGATGCACTGGAGCCCCCTTGACCATCTTGGTCTTCACAAGTTCACTAACAGTGCTAAAGCGACGGTTGCGCGTCCCTTCACCATATAACTCCGTAAGATGGAGTATTATGGAAGATGCGCTGTCCATGCCCTCGTGCTGTCTCTGCAACTCCTCATTCATGGAAGCCAACAGATAGCACTTGGCTTGTGTATCATCCTCAACGTGCTTGTCATACTTAGCACATTCATCCTCAGTGGCCTCAGGGCCAAGAGGTATGTGAGGTTAAGCCTTGTCTAGTACGTAAACAATCTTCTCCAAGGTTAGGAGAATCTTGACATTACGATACCACGATGGGAAATTGTGCCCCTCTAGGCAATGTTTGTCAAGTATTTTCGCAAGAGTGCTTCCAGCCATATCTAAATACATAAACAATAAAAATAATTAGTTTGATTGTTGATTAAGTCAAACGATTCGGGTCTTTAAACCGAATGACACAACCCACCATTTTTGGCAAATTCCATATCCCTCAAGATGGAATTCGGGAGATTTCAAAGAAAGCTCCTAGCGGGTTACGGGAGGTTCACTATTACCAAGCCCACCTCATGATGATACGATGTCGACTAGCAAAAATAATAATGAGAGGATACACTTACCCATTCACAACAACCTCTTGTGATTACCCATCTATTTGGCCTCTAGAGAACAATGCCTCACGATGATACAATGTTGGCACCATTTCTCTTAGTTAAGTTTCGACCCACCATGCCGGTTTAGATAGGGGTTCAAGTATGACTCACGATGATACGATGTTGGCCACACTCGTTGCCTACCTTCACCTCATCAAATGTTTATAAAGACTCCTCCTGAGTATAAGCATGCACTTTGCACTTCCCCATGATAGGGTGAAGGCGGTGTACAAGTCATAAACGATTGGAGCCTACCATGGTGGAAGGCCACGAAGAAGTGTTCAAAGCACCTCTTCGCTTTCAACTTAATATTGGATATTGGTTGAGGGATTTTAAGGTCTCATCATTTTATTTATTTCATCACATTAAAATAAATTGTGTCCTATTATAACTACTAGTCCAAAGTTAATGAAATTAGTAGCATATGATATCCCCACTATTTGTTTTTATAAAACAAATCAATATCAAAATATTTTTCAAAATATTGGAGATATATATAACTACTAATTATATTCATTATAGTTTAGTAGCGTATGATACTCCCACTATTTGTTTTGAGAAAAACAAATCAATATCAAAAACGAATTTTTCAAATATTGGAAGTAACTACTTCTACTACGGTTTTTGCATTCCTTTGAAATTGGACTTTATAGTTATCTTAGGCTCTTGGATGACCATGGACTTATTGGGTTATTGCAACAACGAGCCAACATTGTTGTATAAGAACTCGGGGAGGTTGTGTCATTTTAATTACGAGCTTTTCAATCCAATTAAAACAATTTTTCATTGAGCCATTTGAAATGAAAGACAATCATTCATTGCTAATTAGGGCGTTGGACCCATTTAATCTTTAATCTCATGACAAAACCCTCTTTCAATCATGTCACCTTACCATTAGTTAAAGAAACTCTAGTCTAGTACTAGAGGGAATCAACCAATTAAAAGAGATTAAGAAGTAATAAGAATTACAAACCGATTTGTACAAATTCCTACAAATTACATATACTAAGAGGGAGAGAAAGATTAATGTTTATCATGACAAGGTCCAATTGAAACAGTAATTAAAACACATTCCCAAGGTTCAAACAATTTGAGTTTAGCGCCCTTTCTCATAGCTCAATTATCGTTTAAGGCATAAGTCCATAGTCAACCATTTTTCTAATTACTTAATCACATTAAATAATTAATTGGAATGCAACATAAACAATTAGATTTAGTGCATATGGGCATAATAGTATTATGAGTTTAAACAACTAACAAAATTAAAATCAAATATTTTAACTTTCTAGTTAGTAGGGGCCTAAATGCAAATACAAAAAGTTAGGGGTCAAACCGTAAATACTTGAAAGTATTATCAACTTTTTAAAATTTACAAAATAGCTCCACAAGTGGATAAATCCACTAGGGTGGCCGGCCACATTAAGAGGGATGGGAGGTCTCACCCATATTGCATTAAATCAACATAAAGTAGAAAAATCCAAATTTTACTTGTCACTTGACTTAGGCTTTAAGGACTTTAGAGTAATGGTGATGGAAATTCACCTAGTCAAGTCTAGGGTTTAATAAATTTTGGGAAAGCTATGGATAGTAAGTCTACCATCCAAAACCACAAAACAATGTATGAAAAACAAATGAAACCATTTTCACCAAAAACCAAACCATGAACACCAAGAACAAAACCATGAATACAATTTCAAGATTTGTACTTTCTTGGTGAATTTTTCAAACCCAAAAACAAAAGTGACAAGATCTATTCTTTCTAGCTTCAAAGTGTGTGTGTGTGTGATTCAAAATAAAACACAAACACTTAGCCAAAAAACCCCCTTTGCCGTGCCCCCTTTTTGGAACAAAACCCCAAAATTTTGTTCTAAACTCAATCTTCATTCATGCATCCAAAACACTTTTGCATACATATCTTTTCAACTATTGATTCATATTTTTGAACATTTGAAAAACAAAAGATAAACATACTTTGAATGAAGCAATAACATGTCATACATAAAATTAAAACTCATATGCATAAAATCCAAAAGGACACATCAAACATAAACCTTTGGCTCTGATACCACTTGAAGGGAAAATAATGAGTTTTCATGTGGGATTTCTAGTGACTAGCATGCATATACAATTCAAAATTTATATACGAAAGCAACGGAAGCATTTTATCAAATAATATCAAAGCTATAGTCATGCAAATCCCCTTCAAGATGCATAGGTTTATGTAAGATGCATCAAAACAATTTATTGAAGAACAAAGTGTAGGAGTAGTTTTATACCTCTTTGATGCGAATAATATAAGCACACACAAATTAAACCCTCTTTTTGACAATTGTAGTATAGATGTAAGTAGGGTATCGTTCTAGGCCGGGGATTAGGAGGGATTGCTAATCTATTCTAAATTAATTTAAAAATATTAAACAAGACTCAAGGATACAAAACTAGGCTAAAAACTCTAATAACTCGAAACACACTTAGAATGACTCAAAATAATGAAAACAATCGAATTGGACACTAGGAACTGAAATGGACGGAAATTGAATTAAAAGACTAACAACAATGAAAATTAACTAAATAATATAATTTAATAATGGGGGGGGGGTTTGGTTTTGACGAGAAATAAATTAAACTTAAATAAATTACAGAATTGATAAAAACATGAAATTAAGATAAAAGGATAGGTGACGGACTGGCTAGAGGGTTCTTCTCCACACATGACACATATGCAACCTAAATTGATTTTCAGTTGTTCTTTCAATAAATTGTGAATCTCAATGCCCCAAATTAACTAGATCGACCAATTAATTCTCAGATTTCCCTAGATTCATTGAATTGAATGGGATACGCATTACAACCAAATTATTCTTATCAAGGACCCTAACTATGGAATACGCATGATAGAGACACATATCAAAGATCATTAAGTTTAATGGAAATCATAAGCATTGACGAGGCATTCATAACTATGGGATACGCATGTTACTCTTGCCAAGAATTTACTTAACGTGATTGTGACTAGCAACCTTCACTACTTGTGAATATAAGTTCATAACGATTAGGTGAAATTCACTTATATTCTAGCATCAAATTCATGCATGTAAATTAAGTATGCATTCTTAATCGACATACAAAAATAAGTTATCAATCAAGCAGTTAAGCAAATTAAATCATAACTCAGAAATCACAACTGAAGGTAATCAATTCATATTACAAATATATTCATGGCTTTGAATTAACCTCTAACCAAAATAAATTTAGTTACACATTATTTTCAAATTAAACCAGAAATTAAACATGAGTTTGAGAAAATATACGACCCTTTTGTTTTTCTTCTGCTGCACGTTCTGCCCTCAGTCCCCGCTTGTCAGCCGTGCCTGGCGCTGTGCTCCCCCTGCTCAAGCTGCCAAATGGCAGCTTTCCTCTGGACTCTCTCCTCTCCGTTTCTCCTCTCGCCCCCTTTCCGCGTTTTCACGCTGCCCAAAGCAGCCCTCCCCCTTTGTCAGTCGCTGCTTTCCTGCGCCTCCTTGGTTTCTGCTGCCGCAAGGCAGCTTTGCTCCCCGCAAGGCTCTCCTCACGCTGCCCTCTGCTTCTCCCTCCAATCCGTGCTACTCTCCCCGTCAGTCTATTATATTTTCTTCTGAGCTGCCAAAGGCAGCTTGGCTGCTTCTTTCCGTCCCTCTCTCTACTGACTACCTTCAGCTGCCAAAGCAGCTCCTTTTCCTTCTCCATTATGCCGTGTCCCTGACCTCCCACTTCTCTCTATTCTTTATTATTTTTCTTTTCTCCACTTCTTGCGCACTACCGTGTGGACTCCTCAATTTTTGCTGCTTTTTCTATTTTATTTTCTTTTTCTTCCCGGCTGCCAAAGCAGCCTACCTCCCCTTTGGAATCTTTGCACGCTTTGGCAATTGGATGGTGGTTGCAATGGGGTTGTTAATATGACATTATCAGCATGTGAAGCCAAAGTTATGATTGGAAACATGTGGGAAAAGTCGACGATAATCATATGGGGAAGATGATTAATTCCTGACTGACTCGGCAGCTTCACGTCCCATGAGGCATATAAATTTATTGGGAAGAACTCTTACCATTCTGAAATTGTAATAATAACTTGTTTATAAAATGTACATTAGTATTATCATGTGACAATAAAAGGTAAATTTGCATAACAGATCCTATAAACACAAAAATAACGTAAATAGCTCAAAAATATAAGGAACTAACTAAGAAAAGACGAGTGAATTCGAAGTAAAAATATATATAAATATGATCCGATCAAATACCCCCACACTCAACTTTTGCTAGTCCTCGAGCAAAACAAAGAAAACATGAAAAAGTAATAACATGAAAAACATTAGCTTCCCTCTATGTGACCCTCATAGAATTTCATTCAAGAAAACAAATCATCAAGAACCATAGCTAGCATCAAAGAACTAATCCAAGTTCATCTTCCTTATTCAAATATTAGCAGTAATCTTTGAATCATCCTTGAGGTGTAGTGTGTGAGATAGTCATGCTAATGCAATTTCAAGTTTTTATTTTTAAAATCATCATATGCGAACTAGCGACCTTCTCACGGGATATGCACTCAATCACACATGTGTTTAGTTTAAATGTGTTTCGCTCAAAGAATCAAATGTGAAATTTCTACCATAAGCTTGCATAAAGATCACTTCTCCACAGTCATAATTGCAAAACTTAAATCAAGAGGACTTTTATTGGATGTAATGAGGCTTATGGATATGGTTATTGAAACGAAAGAATAGGAAAACACAAGTTCCAAGCTACATTGCAAGCAATTCTTTTCTTTATATTTATAAGAACTCAAGCTCTCCAACGATTCTTCTTAAACCTCCAACCACACCCTTAAACTGAAAATTAAACAACTTTTTATTTCATTTGTATACAATCTTTCTTTTTTTTTCTCTTTTTTTTTTTTTTTTTTTTTTTTTTTTTAACTACAAACATGAAATACCCCCACACTTATTCTTTTGCCAAACACCTTCAAAGTACTTCACAAACATTTTTCATAAGACAATCTCACATTGCTCACTAGCTTGCTTGGAAAGGGTAAGGAAAAATGTTTCAGGTATAAGGGTAGACATATCTGGTGATAAGAAATAAAAGGCTCAACATACACGGCTCAAATTGGCAATCTAATGATATCATTTTTATTTGGGAAACATGGTTATTTGGGCCATAGTGGTAAACCTAATGCCTCTATCATTTCCAAGTTCATGCAATCAATGACAAACATTTCGAAAGATCGTTACGCAAGTTCTAGAGATGTATCTCACATAAGTTCATCACACATGAAAGAATAGGAGTGTATGAAAAATGCACACACTTTCAATCGGCTCAAAAACTCACATAGGATATATATGGTCACTAAATTCACATATGAAGCTTTTAAGTCATACTTTAGTTTCACATTAACAAGGCTATGTGCATTTGGTTTTTCAAAGATGATCAAACATGTACAAAACTAACAAGAGAATTAGGAATTTCACAAAACACATGTTAACTAAGTTCTTGATGATCATGGTTCAAATTTGATCCAATTATATCATTGGGTCGGGAAACTAACAAAAATCTAATTCATAACAATAAGGGAAACAAGACAATATTTTTTTATTTTTTAAATTTTCCGATTTTTTAATAATTTTTTTTTTTTTAAAGAAAACAAAACTAATTAAGAAAACAAAAAGCAACAACACAGAAACAAATGAAACCAGTTCGTAGTCGAAGGTACAAAAAATTTTAATTTGGTCATTTTTTATACTCTTTACCCCCAAACTTAAACTGGACATTGTCCCCAATGTCAGAAAACACTATAATGCAAATAAAAATAAAATAAATAAATAATAAGAAACAAAATAAAACAATTGGACTGAAAACTTCCCTAATTTGCAGTAAAATCAAGCGATGACCCCCAAGCTAAAATTCTGCAATCAACTTCAAGGGTGGAAATAACCAAAAGTTCCTGCAAAGAAAAGAAATAATTCAGTTAAGTAACACAAGAAAATATAAAAAAATTGCAAACGAAAAATTGAAAATCACGATAAAAGACAATGAATAGAACTAATAAGTGATCATTGGTCGTGCTTGTTGATTTTCCACAGCTTTCCTCTTGAACTGGGTGACACTTAGCTTTTTACTTGCAAGTGATGATTTGATGATATTGTACGGCGAAGCTTTGCTCTTTGGTGATGTTGCAGTTCCTTATTTGTTCTCCAAGCAGATGTGGCAGCTTCTCTAGTTCTTCAGCTCGGACTCCTTGTGCTGGGTTGATTGTACGAGCTGCATTCTTCTCTACTTGTTTCCTCTGCATGGCGGGCAGGCACGAGGTAGAGGTATTGGTCTGTTTCTTTCTTCAATCTTTCCAAGTGCCCACCTCTTGCTTTCTTTCTCCTTGTCCCTAACTGAGGATGAATCAGCACGTTGTCTCCACATGCTTCGAGGTATCATCTTCACTTCCCTTATACGTGAGAGAGGAAGAGGAAACATAAGATGATGAGTACTCGAGAGCAAGTTCTGGCTGGAGAAAGGACAGGGAGAAAGCATGATATGAGATACTTTTGCTTTCAACCTTTATGATATGAAATACTTTTGCTCTGGATGGATTGTTTGCAGGGGTATCCCAGGGAATGAGGAATACAGAGTGACTCGAGAGGATTCTTTGGGGATGCATTTTCGGAGATGAAGAAGGTTTGAGTGAGGCTACTTTGCAATGAAGTTTAACATTTATAGAATTTTCTTAATGGCTGGTAGAGGTACTGTTCAATTATCCCAGGGTTACCGACACGAGTAAAAGAACAGTGCAACGTGCTTTCCCACTTCACCATAAATTTTCGACCAGCTATTCGTGATTTCCGCAAAGCAGATTCCTCATTGATATCTGGAATCGGCGCTTCGAGCTCTGAGCATCGTCGATTGTAGAGGTAGCATGTGACACGTGCGGATAAATCTGGAAAAGAAGATTTGCCCGTGGGTTGAAGCCCAGCTTTTGAGAAAGCTAGCGTGTCTTTGACTGTTGAATTTCCCTCTTCGATTTCTGAATTGGTGCTTCGACAAACTGCCCGAGATTTTCGCAAAGCAATTTGCGTGTGACAAGTGACGACACGTCTGGACAAATTGATCTTTTGAAATCCGGGGTTCGGCTCGTGGTTTCTGAGCAAGCCCAACTTTTAAGAAATGAAACGCCTCTTTTGAGAAAAGAATCCGGCTTTTGAGAAAGGAAACTCCTTTTTTGAGAAAAGAATCAGGCGTTTGAGAAAGGAGCCCCGACTCTTCGATTTGCGAGAGGACGCCTCTTCAATTTCTGAGGAGCGCCTCTTTGATTTCTTCTTTTTATAGAGGCGTTAATTTTGTTCCACAACACACTTGAGCTCCCTCCTGTAAACACTCCCTTCTTGCACTTGTTTAATCTTGATCTGTCCGACTCTCTTCTTTCTTCACCACCTCTGAAAAATGTCTGGCCCTTCCGATCTTCGTTTTGACTTAAACCTTGGTGAAAAGGCAGCTCCGCCTTCACCAGACAACATATGGCGCCCATCCTTCATATCCCCTACCGGTCCCCTTACCGTGGGGGATTCGGTGATGAAAAATGATATGACAGCTGCGGTGGTGGCCCGGAACCTTGTCACCCCCAGAGATAACAGACTGCTCGCTAGACGGTCTGATGAATTGGCGGTTAAGGAGTCTCTGGCTCTTAGCGTGCAGTGTGCTGGTTTGGTGTCCAACATGGCCCAACGCCTATATGCTCGAACCCGTCACGTTGAATCGTTGGTGGCTGAAATACAGAGTCTCAAAGAGGAAATTAGAGGACTCAAGCATGAAAATAAACAATTGCACAAGCTTGCACACAATTATGCCACAAACATGAAGAGGAAAATTGACCAGCTGCAAGACACTGATGGTCAAATTTTACTTGATCATCGGAGGTTTGTGGGTTTGTTCCAACCGCATCTTCCTTCGTCTTCTGGGGCGGCACCGCGTAGTGAAGCTCCAACTGATCAACCTCCGATACCTCCTCCTTCCGTGGCCCCGCCGACTGCTGAAGCTCCGCCGACTACTGAAGCACCACCTGACCAATGAAAGCTATTAGTTTACACATCATTGTAAAATATTTTTACTTTTAATGTTTTTTTTTTTTTTTTAAATCAATGTAAAATATGTAAATCAATGTAAAAAGACTTTGGTTAACCTTCCCCCACACTTAAACTAAATAACACAAACTCACAGAAATCAACCAAATAACACAACTAACTAAACAAAACAAAATGAAAGCAGTAAAGATAAGGGTGTAAGTTGAATGCTTGGGTTCCCTCCCAAGAAGCGCTTGCTTTAACGTCCGCAGTCGGACGAATCTTTCCTTTAAACTCCCCTCGGCTCCAAAGCATGGAATTTATCTTTTAATGGGAGGTGATACTTGAAATGATTCGGCAATGGTTTAAATTCAAGAGTGGGTGCCTGAATCATCAAAATCAGAAACATGTTAGTATAAATTAAAATTAAAATTGGAGAAGATGGCTTACTTTCTTTTTCCGACACAAACTCAATGACAAACACCACATTTTTGAACATTTCCGGGACTTTGAACTTGGCCAGGTTTACTATGATGGTTGTGGCTTGTCCCGTGTCATCAAACTCAACTACTTTGGGCTTGATTGTCTCATGCATAGCCTCTTGGATGTACTCTTGATATGCTTCAACCACTTTATTCTCTTGAATCCCTTTTCTTGGTGTGCAAGGTTCTTTGAACGTTTCAATACCATCGGGAACTTGTTTTGGTGCACCAAGAATTGGGATATCACTTTGCACCTTTGGAAGAGCTTCCACAATGTCTTTTTCACTCTCTTTGATATTTGGAATCAAAAACCTGCAAGGACAAAGGACATTCGGTGGAATAATGTTAGAATGAAGTGAATTTAGAACTTCCTCACCTGAGTTGGATGACATAGGGATTTGAGGAGCTTGCAGCAAGAATTCTTCTAAACTGCCCAGGTCGTCCTCCTCCTCTTCTGCTTGCAGCAGCAATTCATCCATGTTCGGGCTGTGTTTGGATGGTTCTGGGACAGCTTCATCCTTCATGTCACCTTCCAAAGTGATAGCATCGTGGATTTCAAAATCTTCCTTCGAATTTTCAACAGTTGAGCTGGAGAGTTCACTTTGCTCTTGAATTTGTACCATGAATTCCATAATCTCTCCCATTTGACTCATCAATTTATCCAACTTCTTGTCTTGATTTTGTTGATCCTGCGTCAAAGAGGTTAGTACTTGAAGAATTTGATCACTATCCATGGACATACTTGAATTTGATTGGAATTGTTGTGGGGTGTGCGGTGGTGGCTGCATAGGCGTTAAATAAAACTCCTCAGATTGCTGCCAATATCCATCTTGTTGAGCCTCCTTGGCTTGATTTTGTGAGCCCTTCACCAAAGAATTTAATTCATTAAGAATTTGATTATAATTTATTGACGAACCTGAGTTTGATTGAGCATATTGCATAGGTTTTGAATAGAAATCCTCCTCTTGCTGCCAATATCCCTCTTGTTGGAATTGTTGAGGTTCCCCCCACATATAATTTGAATGATCTCTCCAAGCCGAATTGTAAGCGTTGGAAAACATGTTGTTGCTTGGTTGATCATAGCCTTGATAACCCCAAGCATCTTCATTGGCAGAAAATTGAGGACTTTGATATCCTTGCCCATAGGGCACATCAAGTGTAGGGACACTTGGCATTGTGGTCCGTTCGGCATTATGAGTCAATTGAGCAGTGAGCTGTGCCAATTGAGCTTGAATGGTCGCAAGTGCCATGTCTTGCTCCATTTGTACCTAAAATCAAAGAAAGAAAAATAAATCAAATATCAAAAGTAAAATACACAAACACCAATATAAACATAAACAAAAACAAAAATAAAGGGATTAGCAAAGTTGCTAATCCCCGGCAACGGCGCCAAAATTTGATGCGAATAATATAAGCACACACAAATTAAACCCTCTTTTTGACAATTGTAGTATAGATGTAAGTAGGGTATCGTTCTAGGTCGGGGATTAGGAGGGATTGCTAATCTATTCTAAATTAATTTAAAAATATTAAACAAGACTCAAGGACACAAAACTAGGCTAAAAACTCTAATAACTCGAAACACACTTAGAATGACTCAAAATAATGAAAACAATCGAATTGGACACTAGGAACTGAAATGGACGGAAATTGAATTAAAAGACTAACAACAATGAAAATTAACTAAATAATATAATTTAATAATGGGGGGGGGGTTTGGTTTTGACGAGAAATAAATTAAACTTAAATAAATTACAGAATTGATAAAAACATGAAATTAAGATAAAAGGATAGGTGACGGACTGGCTAGAGGGTTCTTCTCCACACATGACACATATGCAACCTAAATTGATTTTCAGTTGTTCTTTCAATAAATTGTGAATCTCAATGCCCCAAATTAACTAGATCGACCAATTAATTCTCAGATTTCCCTAGATTCATTGAATTGAATGGGATACGCATTACAACCAAATTATTCTTATCAAGGACCCTAACTATGGAATACGCATGATAGAGACACATATCAAAGATCATTAAGTTTAATGGAAATCATAAGCATTGACGAGGCATTCATAACTATGGGATACGCATGTTACTCTTGCCAAGAATTTACTTAACGTGATTGTGACTAGCAACCTTCACTACTTGTGAATATAAGTTCATAACGATTAGGTGAAATTCACTTATATTCTAGCATCAAATTCATGCATGTAAATTAAGTATGCATTCTTAATCGACATACAAAAATAAGTTATCAATCAAGCAGTTAAGCAAATTAAATCATAACTCAGAAATCACAACTGAAGGTAATCAATTCATATTACAAATATATTCATGGCTTTGAATTAACCTCTAACCAAAATAAATTTAGTTACACATTATTTTCAAATTAAACCAGAAATTAAACATGAGTTTGAGAAAATATACGACCCTTTTGTTTTTCTTCTGCTGCACGTTCTGCCCTCAGTCCCCGCTTGTCAGCCGTGCCTGGCGCTGTGCTCCCCCTGCTCAAGCTGCCAAATGGCAGCTTACCTCTGGACTCTCTCCTCTCCGTTTCTCCTCTCGCCCCCTTTCCGCGTTTTCACGCTGCCCAAAGCAGCCCTCCCCCTTTGTCAGTCGCTGCTTTCCTGCGCCTCCTTGGTTTCTGCTGCCGCAAGGCAGCTTTGCTCCCCGCAAGGCTCTCCTCACGCTGCCCTCTGCTTCTCCCTCCAATCCGTGCTGCTCTCCCCGTCAGTCTATTATATTTTCTTCTGAGCTGCCAAAGGCAGCTTGGCTACTTCTTTCCGTCCCTCTCTCTACTGACTACCTCCAGCTGCCAAAGCAGCTCCTTTTCCTTCTCCATTATGCCGTGTCCCTGACCTCCCACTTCTCTCTATTCTTTATTATTTTTCTTTTCTCCACTTCTTGCGCACTACCGTGTGGACTCCTCAATTTTTGCTGCTTTTTCTATTTTATTTTCTTTTTCTTCCCGGCTGCCAAAGCAGCCTACCTCCCCTTTGGAATCTTTGCACGCTTTGGCAATTGGATGGTGGTTGCAATGGGGTTGTTAATATGACATTATCAGCATGTGAAGCCAAAGTTATGATTGGAAACATGTGGGAAAAGTCGACGATAATCATATGGGGAAGATGATTAATTCCTGACTGACTCGGCAGCTTCACGTCCCATGAGGCATATAAATTTATTGGGAAGAACTCTTACCATTCTGAAATTGTAATAATAACTTGTTTATAAAATGTACATTAGTATTATCATGTGACAATAAAAGGTAAATTTGCATAACAGATCCTATAAACACAAAAATAACGTAAATAGCTCAAAAATATAAGGAACTAACTAAGAAAAGACGAGTGAATTCGAAGTAAAAATATATATAAATATGATCCGATCACTCTTGATCTAGACTTTAGACCAAGGATAGACCACCTCCAAGCCCTTTGTTGTTGGAACTCCTTGAGCATAGCCTCCCTCCTTGCCTCCTCCACTTTGTTAGAATGAGTGCTCCTTGGTTCTCCTTAAGTCTCCAAAGTTGAAGACCTCTAAAGATCCTCACCCACTAAAGTAGTGAGAAGGATGAAGGAATAACCAAAAGGGGGAGAAGATGATTAGCTAAACCCCCCTTTGGTGGCCGGCCCTTTGAGTGTTGAGAGAGATATTTTCTTTTTCTCTTTTGTTGTTTTAACACTTCAAAAACCCTAATGAAACTTTGTGCTATAAAGTTCCTTTTATAACCAAAAAGAAACAAGTCAACATTTGACTCTCTCTCCCTCCTTTGGCCGGCCCCTTTAGTGTTGTTTGGGCTTTGGGCTTTCATTATTTCAAGTCATCATATGCTTGAATAAAAGCCCAATGGGCCCAATTAGACCCGAACTTTTCTTTAAGCCCAAAACGATCTTTTATCGCTTTTATGATTTCTTTAGACATTCTAATTAATCACAACACTTAATTAATCCAATTAATTATTTCCATCATCCATTAGTTACTCACTACAAGAGTGTATTGGTGAACAATCATTTTGGGTTCAATTAGCAAGGCAGTGAGGTGATTGGCACCAATCCAATTGATTATTTTTAATCCAATCACTTAGTGAATTAAAACTTACTTTTAATTCTCCTTCTTCTTTGACGACTACATTTAATCATCTAGAAGAACTCACAAGTCATGAGTGACATCTAACCATATATCATGGCTACCCAAGTTAATGTAGAATTTGTTCGGAGAACCTATTCAGTTGGAATTACAATGTAATTCGATCCTTCTCTAAAACAATACTCTCAATCACATTACTAGGGTATGGATATATTATGTCAAACCCCTAATGCGATTATTCCATCTTATATGATTCATTTGAGTCGTATAGGAACGCTTTCCTTTATTACGTTCGATACTTCGGCGAAAGATTCCCGAATCATATCTTAGAGTATTCATCCTCTCTTAACGAGGATTAGAGATTCCTTATTGCGCATTCACTTGCCTTCATGACTAAGTGGTTTAACCCCAATTATGCCGTGGACACCCGCGGATGGAGTGACTTTGACATAATCAAAGATCAAGTACCTAACCACAAGACAACTATGATGCCTCAGGTCAAAGGACTACTTACATTATTCCAACCATTAGAGTTACTTGCTTGACATGTGAGTAGACCTCCATGCAAGTACTCTCGTTCGATTGTGTTCAGTGAACTCATTCCCTTAATGAGCACCTACATACCTGTCTTCGTGTCACTACACGAATGGGACGAGACTTTCCATCCTTCCAATTGAAGCGGACATAGTATGTACCGGTCTATGCATTGTCAGTATCCCTCCGACAATCCTATGACCAGGAACCTTTTGGACATGATGGTTATGTGAAGAAGGTCTATGTAGTCTAACATCATTAGATTACTTCTTCCATCAATCCATTGTCCATGGATTCACTATTTAGGACATATATCGTGTGTTGAGATAGTCCTAATTAGTATCTTTGCCATTTGATGTACAAGAATCATCTATACATCCATTCATTGTCCTGAAAGGTTTCTTCCAAAGATTGACTTTCAGGGCATATTTCCAACATGTTCGCAACAGGTATGAGGAAGGGATGCATCTATTCGGAGACATCTTCTCAGATGGGTGTTTGTTTTCTGCATTCTTTCACACTTCAGACTTCATCTGAAAGGATGAGTCTATTGATAAAATAATAATTAATTAATTAATTAATTAAATCTGAAAATAATTAATTAAAGTATTTAATTATTAGAACCTGAGCCCCAAGGCCCAATGCCCATCTTTTGATAATTAATTAGCACATATTAATTATAATTAGCACATCCTAAAGCCCAATCCCAAGTGTGAGCCCAATTTTATTCTCTAAGTCCATCACTCCGATTACCTTTTATAAGGGACAAAGCCTTATAAAGTGAGGAAACCTTGTGATGGTGAGCAATGTGCGACAATGAAATTCTACTCAAAATTTCCAACAAACAGGACATAGTTTACTTATGTTGGCGGGATTCATTGAAGGGCTGGTATACACAGAACCAGTAACAACCAATGCGACAGTAACCACAGCAAGCAGCCACGATTTGAGAAATGAGGAACGAGGACCCTTGAGTATGATTACAAGGACAGAAAGGAGATGATGAAAGTCATGACCCCCTCAGCAATAGCGCCGAGTCAACTTTTAAGGAAGGGCCTCCAAGCATGTGCTTGTGCTGTGGGATGACCTCATTAATGGCCAGTGCTCCACCCACCGCACCCAAAGCCTGTGGATTGGAAAGTGTCTCCAATGTTAAACTTAAGCATATCATTCTGTGTTTCGTTTATACACGTATGCTTTGGAGTTGGGACGGAGAGAAAGGGATAAAAGTGAATTTCTTTGTTGAAAGAGTTAGTACATTCTGTTAGTTAAATTGTAACAGCAGGGCAGTCAGTTGGATTATTCGCATGTGAAAACTGGAATGAGAGAACTGAACACAGATTGAGAAAGGGATAATACTATTTATCATATCATATTTCCACAGGAAATTAAAGGAACAAACATTTTAACAGTTAAGGCCCTCCCCTCTCCCCACCCCACCCTCTCCTCCTCAAGGCCTCAACCTAAGCAATTGAAGCAAAAGTACACGCTAGTAGTAGTACTAAACTGAAAGCAAATTGAATTCAAGAGTGAGAGAAGCTGGTGGCAATGGGGATAACGATGACGAGAATGAGCAGCAGAAGAATTATCAACCCAATACACATCCACTTCCTGCTGCTCCTCTGGTAGCCCTTGGCGGTGTTGAGATGTTTTGTTCCATCCTTGACATAGTGGGAAGCATTCATCACATGGTGTTCTATATCATCCATCTGCTCCCCCTGAGCCTCCACCATTACTGCCATGTCTAAGAAAAGCTGATGCAACTCCAACAGGCTCCTCTCGATGTCCTTGGCCGTGTCGTGCCTGTCCTGTATCTCCACCACCGTTTCCAACACCTTCCCCCTCCCATGCTCTTGTATTGCCTTCCCCAGAAACTCCTCTGCCCCGTTCCCACCCCCATTCGAGATTATCTTTTCAATCACCTCCTCATCCGCCTGCTCTCCCGTCACCGTGAAGTAGCGTCTCCCAACAGTCTCCTTGTACTCGCTCATCATCCTCTGCCTCAGACCCTGGAAATCCATCATAAGCTCCTTGAGCTTCTTGCGCAAGCCACTCGTCACCGCCATCCTCGTTCTGTAAATCGGGGTGCCTTCTTTGTAGGCGGAGAGCCTCCTATTGGCGGCATTGGCACGATCCATGTCCTCTAGCTGAGATCTGATGGTCTTTGTTTTCTTCAGCACTGCCGTAATATCCGCATTGATTCTGCTGCGCAAGGATTGCAATGCCTCGGACTTGTGGAGGGACTTGCTCTCCTCGTTGGCTTGCTGCAGACGCATGAGAATGTCGCGAACAGATGCCATCTCCTGCTTCACCTTCTCGGCCTCTTCCAGGAACAGACCAAGGTCGGTGTGCATATTTGTGGTGGAGGATGACATCTCCACATTGTTATTATGCCCGGCTTCCAAGTCCAAATCTTTCATAGCCTCTTTCTTTAGATCCACGTAGTTGGTGAACGACTTTGTCATCAGGTCGTTCATCTTTCTTTCTTTCCTTTTATTTCTTCTTCTTCTTTGTTCGTTCCAAAATTCCAAGGAAAGATCAGATCAGATCCTGCATTTATAAAATTCATTGTACAATTAAACAAAACTGGATTAGATCCAGATTGATCCACTAAATAGTAAATTCAACTATCTACCTCTAGACCTAGGAAATCGAAATGAATTAGTTGGAAGAGGGATTTAATTTATGCGTACCTTTTTTTTTTTTCCAATTACGGAGTTGGATGAGCTAGCCCGTACTACTTCAGTTGCTTGTTTATAATATGAAGGAGAATTAGGCAAAAATTTGAACAAGAACTAGTCGATGTATATCAGAATCAGATGCTTAAATTTCAAATGGAAATCCAACAAACAAGGAAGCTGATCATCTGCTTTTATCACAATGAGATTCCCAAAACGGCTGCGTTCAAGTTTTTAAACAACTTCTGTATTGCCAAACTAGCCGTTGACAGGTCACAAACAAATAAAAGAAAAAGGAACTAGCCGTTGGAGCCCCAACGGCTATAATTCAAATATCCGTCAACTCCGTACTTTTTTGTGATGCGAAAGAATTTGGGCCAAAATTGTATGCCTCTAGAAGTTGGGCTCGGCCAACAAGTAGATGTGAGCTTAGCCATTCTTCTACTCATGTACCCAATAAAATAAAAAGACCAAAGGGGAGGTTCTTGATAGTTGATACATAATATTAATCTCTCTTTAAACCCAAATCTATTACCTAAACTACTCTCTCAAACCCCATTCAAAATGTAAAATTATCTTTACACCCATTCCCTTTATAAAATAATAATTGAATTTTTTTTTTCAAAGAGGCATCCTTTGCCCATCTATAATTGCATATGCCGTATAGGACTAGCATTTAAGCATTTCCATGGCTACTTTTTTATTATTTTTGCTACCAAAACCCATCCATGGACTTGAGATCCAAGAGATCATTCAATAGACTTGAATTTGCCAAGAGAATGTTATGCAAACTCCAATTCAGTCCTTTTTAAATCGAGCATTTTCATGTACTTTTTAAGAAACTTTGAAGTGACATAGGGCTGGGTGTTTTGCTGCTATGTTAATAATAAACAAATAAACAAATTGGAGCTATTTCGAATAAAAAAGGTGCAAGACATGCCACCTGCTAGTTCGTGGTTAAGGTTGATCAATCTTTATTTGCACCAAGAATCAAGTTTTATGTCTTTACAGTACTAATCAAAAGTCCTTGCACTGGTGTTTTGGGGCACATACGGACAAACAAAATATCCATAAATTGAGTCATACCTTAGTTGGAGGATTAAAAACTTCAAAATCACTATCCATCAATAGAAAAGCTTGTTTTTCTCTATTAGAGCTATTAGGGTTTTAGTCGCAATGAACATAGGATAAACAAAGGGTGATGCTAGTGTTTAATTATAGTATGTGGGTCTATTGATAAATTTGATTTTTATTATTAATTTCATTTTGTACTTAATAGTAATAATGCAAGATGGTAAAATAGATAATTAAGATTTAAAATTTAAGTTGGGTGTAGAAAGAGTTTAGATGAGTTTAAATAAAATTTCTCATTTCAAAATTCTCGGAGTATTTAAAATTTTTAAAACTATTCCTATCTCAAAATTTTTAGAGCATAATGTGATTTTTACGTTCACAAGTTTATCAAAATTTGTACATGTACATTAAACCTCTTTAATATAATACTCTATAATATTTGAATAAACTCCTTATTGTAATAAGTTGTAAATTTTCTTTATCCCATATTAAAGAACTATGCCTCCGCATAGTTATAATTGTCAATGAGTACAAAAAATACGTAAGAAATAAAATACTTGGCGCCCAATGAATCCTATTTAAGAAATACAACATTTGTTAAGCATAAATAAACCAATAAATAATATTTTGTTTTTTTAGTACAATAATATTTTTAGTTATATATTGGAAGAAACTCCATATTGTAAGTAGTTATATATATATATTTATTATCATCTTAAGAAAACACACCTCCACATAATTATAATGTCAACCAGTACAAAATATGCAAGAAATAAAATACATGATGCCCAAGGAATCCCATTGAGGAAATACAACATTCATTAAAGATAAATAAATCAATAAATAATAATTTTAACAACACCTCTATTAAGTAATAACCTTCCAAAAATTATAGAATAGTTTGGTACCAAGTGTATAACTTTAGAGAAGTTTTACTATTATTGGTTTTTTTTCCCCTTAATATTTAGTAGTCAATTCTTTGTTTCTATTTGTATATAATATGATTATGATGGACCACTTAATTTGTATGCTATAGTAACATTAATTTAATTATTTTTTTCTATGTAATAATATGGTCTAATGATATTACTCATTTATAAGTAAGAGGTCTTAAGTTCAAATTTCATGAATTACAAGTTTCATACCAATTTATTCTCTCTCGCCCCTTCATGTAAATATATCAATGTATAAAAAATAAAGCAGTGCTCAAGCACTAACTAGTTAATAAGTTTGTATGAATCACTCGTGTGAGCCAATAGGCAATGTATTCTCATGACTTTAACTGTTTATTTGTTATGTCTTCATTTAAATTTCATTCTTACAAATATTCACCCAAATTCAAAATCATTTATCCATTTGATTATTGACTTGAACATTTTGACAGTATGTTGATAACATTACGTTTACTCATATTTTGTTATCATAATTAGATCTTAAATGTTCTTTAATTTCTGTAAAGATGATTTATGAAATTTTTTTTTTTTGTCAAACGATAAATTTTGTTAAATTAGATGTTAGATTAGTCACCAACAGGGTTTGAACCCACGTCATCATGCAAGGATTTAACACATTTCCACCACTGTGGACATGTGGTAAGGGGCCACTTGTAGATGATTTATGAATACTTAAATAATGACAAAACAAAACAGTTTCCAAAATAATAATAACAATAATGACAAAACTTTAGGGGCCAATTTGAAAAAATTAAAATTTTGTGGCCCATTTTAAAATCAACCAAACATGGAGAGTGAAATATAATTTATCCTAATTTTTTAATTCACAGGGCATCAAATTATAACAAATGTAGGTCCTATGTGCCTGTCATGTAAGCAAAAGAGATGGAAAAGTAAACAGAGTTAGAACTAATGATTAATTAATTTCATGGTCTCTAACATTTTGAAGGTCATGTGTGAATTTAATAAAAAGGTTTTTGTTGTAGGCATAATTTACTGAACAATTATGGAGACCATAGAGAGAGAAAGGTGCGGCAATGGAGAATAAGAAGAGAGAGATGTGTAATTGTGAGTGTGTTTGATTCACCCCATTGTGCCTTTATTTATAGTAGTAGGAAAGGTTAATTCCTTACCCTTTAGGATTACAACATTTAATAGGTAATCTACTCCTGATAGGAATATAAGAGATATCCTAAGATATACTAGGATTTACACAATCACATTCCTAATCTAATAGGACTGCAACACTTTCCATTGAGTGTGTAAATACTCAAGTAAATGGCGCATCAGGTTTTCAGTGATGATGTAAGTACAGTTGATGAAGTTGTCGGCACAATGAGCAAATGCGAGTCTCAAATCAATGGAAGAATGCATAAAAAGTAAAACTCACAAAACCTCGCTATGGTAAAACCCAAGGTGGGAGAAAACCTATAGACTAAAGAGAAAAGTGAGAAGTTGCATTAAATCAAAATTATACTACTTTTGGACACAAGTAGAAGAGCTCACAAGGGTATGATAAGCCCATGATGGGTGCCTCGTTAAAACCTAGTTAGGTAGCAAAAATCCAGTGGGAAAAATGCTCCTAATCGTAGGGAAAAAGAGTACATTAAGATCAAGTGAGTATACTTCTAGATACTCCACATGAGTTTAACATAACTTTCAAATGAGAACTACAAGCATTGCATATGAATAGTTAGGCATACCAATTTCTCTAACAAGCTTCTGGAAGGTTGACTTCGGCAGTGACGTCATGTAGAGGCCGGCAAGGTTGTCTGGGATCGGCTTGCATGACTTCAATCTCCTAATGCTTTGCTGATGTAGACGTAATATGTCTTGGCATTGACTTTGTTGATGTATCATGTCTTGGTCAAATGGATACATGTGTCATAATCTTCATGGATCATCGTTGGGACTCAACGATGAATGAAAACACAGCAAGTACGTCGAATATGCTTAACAAGAACTCCTAACCATGTCTCACTTGTGGCGTAGTGAAGTGAGGTAAGTCTTAGAACGATTCAAAGATTTCGCAACTAAGGTCATATTGTGAACCTCCAAGATATTACGATATCCCTAACGGTAAAGACATAACCATTTAGGGATTTTGCCTTGTGCGGGTTTGATAAGTAACCAGCATCAACATAACAAACAAGGTAAGCATCATTCCGAGGATCAAGGGGGTTGGATCTGCTGAGATGCGTTGAGATTTACCAATGTAATACCTTCAGGGTACGTCTTTAATACCAATTCAATGGTTGTGTGTAGGCGCGGTGTTGCATCTTTACCAAGATCAACAGCGAATGAGATGTCCTGTCTAAATACAATGAGCTAAGTACAACGAAGCACAAAGTTGAATTCAGATATGGAATTTCGGATTTCATAACCTCTTATAAGGTCTCATTTGTATATAACGTATAGACGATTATAGGTATACTCAAAGGTGACACATTCAGGGTGTAGTTCGACTGGTAAACCAAAATACCGTCAGAACAATGCTTCAACTTCAGGTCAAGACATAAAGGAGTTTTCCCAAGATCCTTCATCTCAAATTTCATCTTCATGTGCGAGGCAATTTTCTTAAGCTCTTCCGGAGTCTTAGTGAGATTCGTGTCAACGACATAAACTGTAACTCTAGCAATTTGGAATAAGACTTCATAGTTTAACACGCAAGGGCATAATTCATATCCCTGACTGATCAAATAATCACTTAGACGGGTATACCACATCCGTCGGATTGTAAGTGAACGCCTCAAGCAAGGTAAGAGGGTGTTATGTGGTTTTGGAACTATTTCAACCAGTCCAAGTAATTCTTTGGGAACTTACATGTAAATCTCCATATTTATATCCCCATGGAGAAAACACTAACCACATTTCATAATGTTGCTATCAATCATAGGACGTTTGAGAGAAACCTTACGCCATAAGGTGTGCATCATATTGCACTATTTCATTCATCTCATAACGCTTCCTTTCCCACTTGTAACATAACAGGGTTACCTTGGGCAGTGTAGGAATAGCAGGTCCAATACACATTTTGGTAAAGAATTTGACCTGGATTGTAACTTCAGTTGTCCAATCAGTTCTACGTTGTCACTTAATTAACGGAACACAGTTCGATATCGTCGCTATTCATTTATGTCAGTAGCTACCGTATAAGTGAAAACCTCATCGATGATAATCTCATTTCAATTCCATTTAGCTGATCCAAACTAGTATACTGGACCAAGAACTTTAAGTCTCGGGAGAAATCCGGATTAATCTATTGAGATTGAAATGATTTGAGACAGCAATCGAGTTTAGATTCATTGTTGTGCCATGTCTTCCTCTTCTAAGGAAATGAATCTTACGAGCAGAGTGATATGTTGTGCTTCAGGCTAAGACAAATTGATTAGCTATCCGCTGGTGTACCGGACCGTCCAACAGGGGCGTCTAAACTGTCCAACAAGGGCGGCACACCCTCTAGGGATGTTGACTTGACGTCTTAAGTACGTCTATCCTTGCAGGTATGTTTGCAACTAATATATGATCTCGTCACTTTAGTTAGAGCAGAGGAATGCGTCTAGGGCAACATTCTGAAAGCTAGAATTCATCGCACTTACTTATCATACATGTGCGGTACGGGGATCGAGATGAGACATAATGGGTAATGTCCACGTCGCACTGTTCTACAGAAACGTTGACGTTTTTATCTACCCCCAACGTCAAGAAGATTGTCTCATGAAAGTGACAACCCGTAAATAAGCGGTAAATAGATTGCGTCCAAGGGCTCAAAGAGAGCTAGTGTGAAGGAAAATCATAATCGACAAAAGATACACATCCTTCTTTGAGGACCCATGGTGGTACGTTGCGGCGGTGCAACTTGGCACATTGAATGCACACCCAAATGCGTAAATACGAAAATCGTCATGTTCGTACCCAGTAACCAACAGTAACGTCATATAGATTGGGTGGCAATAGGCCTTAAGGTAAACCAATATAACTGCGTACAAGGATTGCATAGCCCTAAGCAGAAACAAAAAACTTGGTATGTTTACCAAAATCTGAGCGATCATTTAAATTGTGCTTTATGATCGCTAGGTGAGACTATTTGGGGTGAACATAGGAATTCGATGTTCAATTATAAACCCAAAATACATGCAATACTTTATCGAAAACCATCGATATAAACTCTTCAACATTATCCAGTCTCCTGGACCTTAAGGGATAAGTAGGGTGGTGAACCCATAATCAGCCATGAGGTTTAGCAGCAATGTGTGTGGACAAACATGCGACCAGTTTGTCGATTCATCAACCAAAACCATAAGTATTTATATGGTCCACATTTTGGTTGGATTAGTCCACATATATTCCCTTGAATCCACTGTGAAAAAAGAGTCAATTCGGATCTTTGCTAGGGATGATTTAGAAATCAAATTTCCTAAAATGAGTGGGTTTTGGCAAAGTGTGCTTGTAGGCACAAGATCCTTACTTCGGGTAAAGAGATGCATCGAAGCATCATTATGCGACCTAAGTGTCCCAAAAGGTCGTGCCAAAACAAGTAAACTGCTCAATTACCAAGCTCCAGCCCAGCCACATGTGGCATGTTTCTAGTTGGGAGATAGCCCATTGGCCCCAAATTAAAGCTTCAGGCTCATTTTTTGAGGTGATGCAAAGATATTTCACTCTATTTTCTTCAGTGGTTTCATTTATGATCATTGTCATCTCGAATATCCTTAAAAACTTGACATCAGGGAGAATTTAAGGTCCCTTAAATGGTAATTCAGTACCTTTCCTACAACAAGGAGTGTGCCAATGCTCTTAATCATGTTGGATAAACCTGAAGTCGTTGTTAGAGATGTGATTTAGGTGTAAAGTTAGTGTGCGTAGTACACATTCATCTAGACAACTAACTTTCCCACATTCCTACCTAATCACGTGTTTAATCGAATCAGTCACATGTATTAAGAAACATGATTCAATTAACTCATATTCGAAGACAATATCAATAAGATTATCCATAAGTAAAACATACACCAAACTTGAATACAAGAACATGGGAAAATGTTCACAAAGTAAATGGTTAATTCAGCCAACAAGGCCATCCATGTCAAAATTTTGCTCTTCCAACGATGTTTGGTGGAGCAAAATTAGTCTCACATATTGACTACTAGAATGGTACTCCTTAACAACATGGAAGTAGATTCTGCAAGGTTAAGGTTTAGGAATACTATCCCTTATTCTTGAAGTTTTAGGTCTTAGATGCCAAGGATCACACTTCGGGCGGGATGCCACACCTTGGCAGGCCCTGTTTCTACCATATGTTTGTGGTAGTAATTAGATCCAAGAATTTGGTAAACTTCTGCTTTCTACACTACTGCTTCAAAGGAGAGTTAGAAACAAGGAAGGGCGAGAAAAGTATTCTCCAGTCAAAATTCAATCGAATTTATAAACTTCAAAATTGTACTCATTCATAGACATAATCATGGTGTGCTTCATACAATGTCTTTCATGATTAGACAGCCCATATGAGCGAGCCAAAGAGCCATGGAATCCTCAATCGGGAGGTATTTCCATTTGTAATGCTTTGAGCATAAGTCTTCGAATGAAGATCATGGCGGAGGCTTATTCAGCTCTTCCATGCCATTGTTGGCTTTAATGGTTTCTCGACTTCTTGATAGTTAAGTGGAGATTCACGTCTTATACTCCACATAAAATGGTTCCTATTAGAAATGTCCACATCAGGAAAATCGAACTTGTGACAGTTCAATAATCCACTGAATTAGAGGGAACAAGATTGTGATTGGTGCTATGGGAATGAATCATCCATAAGCATCAAAGTTAGAACATTCGAGTTCTAAGACATGGTTTTCATGAAAAAACGTCGGGTTTTCATGGGTGTATTGTTTTATGAAATCTTCGGGTTTCAAAGGCATTAAATTTGAAACTACAGATTCAATGTAGTTTATGAACGTTTAGTTCATAAAACAGAGGTTCCTGCAAGAACATAGAATGCAATATACAACTAAGTGTAGTGGATTTGAGTTTCTTCAGGAACTCAAATGTGAGTGCTTCGGGACTACGAAAGTATGTCAATGGTTCAAAGTATAAAGATAAATTATTGAATCGTTAATGTCCAAAAGTGATCTTTAGGTTAATAATTTTGGATTCATTATCAGATTAATGGACTGCTAGGTTACCTTTAATTAATTCAATAAATCGGGCCATACATGGTCGATTGTAGAAGCAAAATGATATTATTGGATTGAAAATATAGCCCCAAAAAATATTTGGGCTCGGGTTGGGTGCCTTGAGTGAAAGGTAAGGCCCAAAAGGGCCTTGGATGTGAGCTGTAGGCCACAGGTTAGAGGGTATAGGCCCAGCCATTAAGGCTGGCATTTTGGACCAAAGGGGGTAGGCACGGGAGCAAAGCCTAGCAAGTTTGCTGGCTTGATAATGCACGAGAAGCCCAATCGAATGGCTGGCATCAAATTAGGCCGTAGGAATGACCCAGTAAGTAGCGCGGGCTTGCTGTTGGCAGTACAGTGGTGTGCGGGACAGGGCCCAACAAGCATGACAACTTGCTGGCATGGGCCGAGAGCATATGAAGGTCCAAAAAGGAAAGCTGCAAGCTTCCTTGATGAATATGGGCTACGGGCCCGAGTCATCCCAACCAGGCAGAAGGCCTGGGGTGACTATCTGCTTGCAGCAAGGCTACTGTCAAGGTTCACGCGAATGCAGCAAAGCCTAGAGGGTTGTTGCCTAGTTTGTGCCAGGGGTGGTGCCATACCATATCCAAATTCCCAAAAAATTTCGACATAGGTAGGGTTTAAGAAACCCTAGAATTGCTTCTAATTTAATTTGATACTTTGACTCACTAATTCCACATAACAATTTAATTGTGCGATGCATGAAACAAATATATATATTGACAAATATATGAACATATACAATATATATATATATATATATATATATATATATATATATATATATCGGAAGGAAAATATAAACATAGAGGGTTCATGCATCATGGGGAATGTTTTCATGCTTCAAGGTTGTTTCAAATATCTTACTTTATTTTAAGTGTACCTGATTGACAGAAAACAGCAAAATCCTTTGAATTTGTAGAAGATCATTCTCGGAAAACCAGAATTGCATCTCCAATGTGTTGTATCGTGTTCAACACACAAAAAAATTAAATTGAATTAATAGCATGTAGATCAATTCAATAAATTAATAAATTAATCATAAAAAGAATGATTAAAATGTAATACTCCCTTGATTGAAGAATAAACTCTCTTTAGCGCAGCGTCAAGAGCATGCTAATAACATGTTATAGGCATAATTTACTGAACAATTATGGAGGCCATAGAGGGAGAGAAAGGTGCGGCAATGGAGAATAAGAAGAGAGAGATGTGTAATTGTGGGTGTGTTTGATTCACCCCAATATGCCTTTATTTATAGTAGTAGGGAAGGTTAATTCCTTACCCTTTAGGATTACAACATTTAATAGGTAATCTACTCCTAATAAGAATATAAGAAATATCCCAAGATTTACTAGGATTTACACAATCACATTCCTAATCTAATAGGATTGCAACATTTTTTTTATTTAAATATTTTTTTTGGACAATATCATCATATATAATTCAACAATCAATATTCAAACTTGATTGAAATCAACATCTTTGACACACCACGACCTGGAATATCCACCTAGACACCCGAATTGAGTTGTGTTGACCGACTCCCTGAAGGTGACGAAGCCATGAAGTGATGGCGATGTGAAAAGTGCTACTAATTTAAACCTAAAGAAACTAATTCTAGAGTGCGTATGTGAGTGGGACCAACCCATTTCACACAAGTGATGTACAGAGCATAAGTAAATTGTAGTAATAATAGTAAGGGCATTTATACCAAAAGGAAAAGTCTCCATACATGACAGCTTTTACCATCAATCCTCGTCGTCACAAAATCTCTGTCACTAAAATCCTGGAATGGCAAAAAACAAGGGTGAATGGGCCTGAAAATAAAATTTTGTAAAACCTTTTTGAAAAGTGTAACCCTCGTTGTAAAACAAGTATATAGTTTTCTGAAAATATCATTATAATAGCATGTAGTAGGTACCCTGCAACACAAGTGAGTTAAAGGATGTAGGGCACAACAACAAGGTATCTCAACATCAAATCTCAATTCGTTATTACAAGAAATCAATGCTCATTAATTTATGTAGGCACACAAGTCCATTGTAGAGATATTCAAACAATGGAACAGGCTAGGTGTAGGTTTTACATTTTGGTACTACATCACATGAGTTGCGCTAGTCGCATCACATATGAGTCCAAGCACACAAAAGGACAAGCTGACACCTAACTCTGGATCCAAAACGAATGTAAACGGTGCATGTGAACTACATATGAAACTGGTCATCAGCCCAGGACAATACAAATAACTAAGAGACACCAAGCAAACATGTAAAAATGAGCATATAAAACACAAGGATGTCATGCCACAAATTTATGCTCACAAATAAAATTATAAACATAAAGTGTGTGAAAGTCTATTTGTAAAACTAAACATGGCATGTCACATCATAATATATAAAAGTAGTTGTCGGGGAAAAATCACATATACATATACATATACATGTATATATATATATATATATATACACACACGTAAAAATGAAAAGACCCACTCATAGGTATATGCAAGTCGTAACCGTCCAACTATTTTGCCCGCGAGCCACCTTTGGATGGTCATCTCCTATACGGGAAATTACTACACTAATCATTAGACTAATAATTAATGCAATAAACTTAATTTCTTTGACAAAAACGGAATTTTCGTTGGAAATTTGGGAAGAAATTCAAATGCTCCGTTCAGAGCCATTTCACAACCAAATTTTGACCATAATATAACAAAACGAAGCTTAGGATAAGAGGAATTAAAGCCAAAAGTTGGCCCGTGCTTGTTGAAAAATGACCAAAAAGTGACGGCCCAAGTTGGAGTCCTCATTTTTCGTTGATTTCAAAGTGGATTCGAGCATGCAAGCTCAAACCCGTGGCCTAGGGGTTATAGATAGTCATTCTACACCTGCAAACTTGACCAAACCAATAAGATTTGGTTGGGGTTAGCTTGGAAAAATCCTACAACTCGTCGGAGAACATGGTGCATAAGGAAAAAGCTAAATGATATGTCCAAAAGCCACATGCATGTTAAGGAATCGTTTGAACAACTTGAGGAAAGCTCACAAAGTGAAGAAATCGAAGCTTACCGAGATGGAGGTGGTTTGAACCATCGGGTTCCATTGAGATATGAAACGAAAACATCGCATATTCCTCGAGCTAGGCACGGAAATGACATTTTGAACGAGTTGTAGAGCGTCCTAGGTAATTTTTGAGAGAATTTTGGAAGTGTTGGTGGTGATAAGAGATGGTGTGGCGTCGGTTTGGTGGTGTTTTGGCGTGCCAATGAGAGGGAGAAAGTGAAGATAGAGTTATGGGAAAGAAAGAGTCTGAGAGGTGTGAGAGAGAGTTGAGAGTTGTGAGGTTGAGTGAATTCAGTGGAAGGAGAGTGAGAGACATGAGGGTTAATGTGGGAGAGAGTGTGAAAGTAATGATGACAATTATGGTTGAGTGAATTGTTAGACAATTTCCAACCATTGGGGATAAAGCTTAAAAATTTAAGCCAGAAAATTTTAAGCCAAACTCATAAACTACTATTCTCTTCCAACCCTTATGGCTTAAAAGTTTAGCCCGAAATTATTAAATAATGATTTTAGCTTTTTTTTTGGGTAACCTTTTTGAAAATAAAATTTATATAGATTATTCTAATTTATTTTTATGAACATTTTAATCCAAACATATTCACATTCCAATAAGTAATTAAAAATCATATAAATATGCAGGTATTTATAAAGTTTTAAAGTGAAATTTGATTTAAATAATTTTCTTAACTTATTTTATACGTTAGATTTAATTTTGAGTCTTCAAATCTTTTTTTTTACCATTAGATTTGATCTCATTTGATCACAGTAGTTAGATTATAAGAAAAAAAGTACAAAAAAGTTTGAAATGTGACAACTTGGTGGTCTAGAATAGTTTAAGCAAGACTTAAATCCTGGGGGGAATCTAACCCATAGATATATTTTCTTCCCAAGACTTATTTTAGCCTAATGGTTAGATATAGTTTGAGGGGGTTTTAAAGCTTATAGTTTAAGTTTTATCCCATGAGTTGGAGATGGTCTTTGACCATCTTCAACCCTTGGGGATAAAGCTTAAAAAATTTAGGCTAAATAGCCAAAATGGTCCTTGAGATTTGTATAACTCATCACTTTGGTCCCTAACATTTCAAATCAATAAAAGTGGTCCCTGAAATTGTCAATCATCCATCATTTTGGTCATTCCATTAAAAACTCCGTTAAGTGTCCCGGAGCTCTTGGCAAGAAGTTTGGACAACTTTCAAAACTTCATAACTCAATCGTTTCTTAACCAAATTTGACCCATAATATATCAAAATGAAGATAAGAAAGTGTAGAATAAGATTATACTTATTTGGAAGCCAAATGGCTGCCAGAGATGGCTGGAAAATAGCCTCAAAGTTGACTGGTCCGAGAGAAAACTGGAAAACTCACCCGAAACTGAGTAAACTTTAAACGTTCATAACTTCTTCAATACTCAACAAAATCAAGTGATTTAAAAACAAAAATCATACTTCTCGATGAAACGAAGAGAATGCTACCTTCTTAGATGGCTAAGTTTCCGTGGTTTGGTCGAAAAACTGCTCGAAAGTGGCTAACTCGAAACCAAGACAGCTACTTTCGAGTCATTTTTCGGCCAAACCACGGAGATTTAGCCATTCAAAAAGGTACCATTCTCTTCGTCTCGTCGAGAAGTATGATTTTTATTTTTGAATCACTTGATTTCGTTGAGTATTGAAGAAGTTATGAACGTTTAAAGTTTACCCAGTTTCCTATGAGTTTTCAAGTTTTCCCTCGGACCAGTCAACTTTGAGGCTATTTTTTGGCAATCTCCAGAACCATTGGGCTTCCAAATAGGTATAATCTTATTCTACACTTTCCTATCTTCATTTGGATACATTATGGGTCAAATTTGGTTAAGAAACGATTGAGTTACAAAGCTTTGAAAATTGCCCAAACTTTCGGCCAAGAGCTCCGGGACACTTAACAGAGTTTTTAATGGAATGACCAAAATAATGGATGGTGGACAATCCCAGGGACCACTTTTATTGATTTGAAATGTTAGGGACCAAAGTGATGAGTTATGCAAATCTCATGGACCATTTTGGCTATTTAGCCAAAAATTTAAGCAAGAAAGTTTTAAGTCAAAACCCATACACTGTTTTTCTCCTATAACCCTTATGGCTTAAAATCTTAGCCCGAGATTATTAAATAATGATTTTAGAATTTTTTTTTTCGGTAACTTTTTTGAAAAATAAATTTATGTATATTATCTTAATTTATTTTTATGAATATTTTTAGATATTTGAAAATAAAATTTATGTAGATTATCCTAATTTATTTTTATGAACATCCTGATCCAAAAATATTTAAATTCCGATAAGTAATTAAAAATCATACAAATACATAGGTATTTATTCCCCCCAGGATTTAAGCTTGGCTTAAAATTATTATGGACCCACCAAACTGTCATATTTCAAACATTTTTTTGTTTTTTTCTTATAATCTAACGGCTATGATCAAATGAGATCAAATCTAATGGTAAAGAAAAGATTTGACGGCCTAAAAATAAATCTAACGTCTAAAATTATTTAAATCAAATTTAATGTAAAACTTTATAAATACCTATGTATTTGTATGATTATTACTTATCGGAATTTAAATATCTTTAGATTAAATTTTTTCATAAAAATAAATTAGGATAATCTACATAAATTTCATTTTCAAAAAGTTACCAAAAAAAAATGTTAGGCTAAAATCATTATTTAAGAATCTAGGGCTCAAATCTAATGAGTACTGTTTGGAAATAGTAAAA
Organism: Malus sylvestris; assembly: GCF_916048215.2. Lineage (NCBI taxonomy): Eukaryota > Viridiplantae > Streptophyta > Magnoliopsida > Rosales > Rosaceae > Malus > Malus sylvestris. The sequence goes on along the minus strand of NC_062271.1, from coordinate 134,926 downwards.
TAAAAGTGGAAAAGTGAAGGAAAAATTGAGGTCCACATGGAAGGCTCATGTGGCATCTCAAGGATATTTTAGGAATTTCATTGGTACCGGGAATAAAATACATTAAATTTCGGGATGGGATGTCACAATCTCACTCTTACTAATTGAAAAAATTCTTCAAATGCCATGAAATCATGATTTAGGGTTCATCCATGAAAACATGGAATATGACTGAAAAAGAGATATGAAAATACGTTTATGTTTGTGAAAAAAGTAATACACAAGTTAGTTTTTTTTTTGGAAGAAGGTAATACACAAGGTTTTTTATTGCTAGAAAAAAAGGGAAAATTAATATATTAAGTATAAGCTCTACTTAATCAATTGTAATATAATAATATAGATAAAATCATATGATGATAATTTTTCTTCTCAATTAAAAAGTTTTTTATTAGAAAATTTATACTTATACCTAATATATAAGAAGATAAAATTTTTTGGAGCCCCTAAAAAATTCTAGATATTGTGTCATTGCACCTTTTGCACACCCCCACGCCTATGTTTAATTTATTTGTCCTCTATATAATGTAAATATATCGTTTCCACGAGGGAGAAAAGAAAATAAAGTTCTTAAATTCGCAGTCGCACCCCCATGCATTATAAAACTTTTGGTAATATGCTACTTAGTACTACGGTTTAGTGGTATTCCTCTTTACTTGTAAGTAAAAGGTCTTAGGTTCAATTCTTGCAAGGGAGAAGTTAAACCACATTATTCTGGCAAGCTGATTGTAAGGCTTAGCCCACTCTCCTACCCCCTTAGTGTGAATACTATCGTTTGTTCAAAACTTTTGGTAACATCTCAATCTAGTGGTATTCTTCTTCACTTGTAAGTGGGAGATCTTAGGTTTAATGATCGTCAAAGGAAAATTTGAATCAGATTATTACTAGGCAAGTGTGAAACTTAGCCTACTTCCCACCATGTAATATTATTTGTTAAAAAAAAGTAACATCTCAAACCCGAAACCTAAGGCCATCTCCAATCGATCCAGTCAGAGGGCCATAGGGCCGAAAAAAGCTCAAAATGACACGAAAATTGTCTCTAACCGAGGGCTAGGCTAAAGGGCTCGTGGGCCTCATCAGGCCAAAAAAGGAGAAAAGGGCCAACCGGCTGGCCCAACACAGCCAGCTAGCCCCGAGTCGGGCTAAATGTTTGAAACCAACGGCTGCTAGCCATTATATATATCAAAGTAGATGGAGATGGAGGTGGTTGCTCACTAGCGGAGGGAGTAAGGGACCAGGGAGTGCCTGGGCCCATCTTGACTTATATATATTAGGGAATTATGCGTGTTTCTTTTGCTTGAAGAGTTGAAGTCCTGCTTTCCAAAAGCTTCAAACATAACTACAGCAGTTCATCTCACAATTAACTTTAGTATTTTACTTATTTCCCTAACACAAATTAATATCATTTAAATCAAAGCAATATTTCGCCTTTCTTTGAATAGAAATCGTTAATCGTTCAATTTTCATTATAAACTCCTTAACAGTGTTGTCAGGTTCCAGAGCTTTTCCCTTTTTTCTTGTTGAAATCTCATACATTTTAATTGTCATCCCAAATTCAAACTGTATTCAACAAATAAGTTTTAAATTTCTTTAGTTCTCTATTATAATTTTTGTGAATATGTAATATTATTATGGGAACTTTAATGAAAAACTCTCGGTACTGTTCACTTTAACGAAAAACCACATTTTGTCAATCCTGGTACTATTCACTTTACCCTTTATTTTGTCCTTATCGTTAAAACTCAAAGTTTTCAAGTTTTTTTCATTAGTTTTATTTATTATCTATGCATGTTATGTTGGACATTTGATTACTTTTAATATATATAATTAACATGATGTTTAGTAGATTTGGAAATACTATACTTTAAAAAAAAAAAAAAAAAAACCCTTTGTGAGAGGCCCCTCCTCACTGAAAAGTCTGGCTTCGCCACTGTGGTTGCTCGATTGGGTGGGAGGGAAAAAAGAAGATGAACTTCATTTTTTCCGAATTTATTTTTGTCCACATGGTCTTTGTCTTGTCTTTTTTTTAACAAATAATATTGTCTACACTACGGAGAGAGGGTGACGTAGCTTCACAATGAGCTAGTAATAATGTGGTTCGAATTCGTCTTTTTATTTAAAGTGTTTAATGAATTTTAATTTTTTATAATTATAAACTTTTTCTGTATTAGTTTCAAGTAATTGATAAAGGTAAATTAGTAAATTTATAAGCCAAATTTTGACTGGACGGGTTATATGAAAGTAAATTAAAACTTGAGGGGTGGTTTATGTAATGTTTCAAATGTGATGGGGTTTTGTGTGATTAACTCGAGGTTATTGCTTGATAGATGTGTGGTTACAAAAATTATTTTTGACTTAGTTATTTTTATTGAAAGTTGGCTATTGAGAAAAGAGAGACACTAGTCTGAAACCGTGAATCGAACTGAAGAATCAACATTATTACACTCTCCAACATTACATGAAGAATTCGCATTTGATACGATTTTCGGGCACGATCCAGTTCAGTATTTATCGCTCAAACTATGGATCGAATATATGGTTCGATCCGATTCTTAAAACCACATGCATAAATAAAAATTCTTTTTGCCCATTTCCTTCATATTGGGCCGTGATGGGCCCATGTCCATCCTAAAACACAGCCTAGTAATCTCCAGTCTTCTTCACCAACAGATGTGCAGCTTTTCGGACCCAGGTAAACGCTTCGGTTCCCCGAAGGGCCATAACTGTTTTTTCAACCTTTTCTTACTATAGATTTTGGCATCGAAGCCTCCCTTGCTTGTTCATCTTCCTCGTTGCGCTGGTGCTACATAAATTCTGTGCTACCTCTCTCAGTCACCAAACTGATTTTCCTCCCTGCTCCAGGCTCCAGAGGATAATAATTTCACAGCCTTTGGTTTTATGGGTAAGATTTTAAAAGAAAAAATTGATTTGCTTTTCCAACAGCTATATCGTTAAGGCTTTTTATTTTTTATTTTTGGTGTGAATATCGTTAAGATTTTTGAATTTGAAATCCATAAGGCTTTTAATTTTTTATTTTTGGTGTGAATATCGTTAAGATTTTTGAATTTGAAATCTTTGTGTGTATATATGAACTTTTTGTGCGATCTGAGTAGATGCAATGGACTGTATGTGGTAAATACCCTCTTTTGGTGTGATTATATTTTAATCTTTCTTCACTTAGCTGTTAATGACTTAATGTATTTGAGAATTAATGAATCATATTCATATCATGTGCAGCACTGTGTTAGGAATGTCAACCTAACTTGCATGTTTGTAATTGTTTCTTTACCAGGTCATCCAACATGCTATATAAACCTTAAATCGGATAGGGAAAAACATAAATATTCAACTTTGCAGTAATGGTAATGATTTTACACAACACAGTGACTGAGAAAGCAAAATCAATTCTAAGAGTAATCAATGTAATTTGGGGCACCAAACAACCCATAACATGGTAATGATTTTGCTAACTTTGAATTCTTCGCATAGGACATACTCATGGAGTAAAAGGTTTACCTTGTGTTATTGTTCGTTCAACTTTCTGTTGCATTAAACCTTCAATCTTGGAACACTTTTACCTCAAAAACCACATGTAATGCTGATTCTTCATGTATTGTTGGAGAGTGTATTAACTGATGGTTTGAAAAATTACTAAGTAGCTCACTTTCTAGATGGAAGATAGAATAAATGGGCATTGTGTGAATGAGTAAGATTTTAATTTCTGCTAAATTAAATTTAAAATGTGAGAGCGGTAAATATAGAATCACAGTTCTATTGGATGTTGTTTCGTGATAATACAATTTGAACCTAAAAATATCTAGAGAGACCAAATTTGTAGACTAAATTTGCAAACTAAAAGGTATGTCACGAATAAGAAATAAGCACGTTAATCAACACTTACGTAATAATCCACTCATCAACTTCCATGTCATTTAGTTTACAAAATTTGGTGTACAAATTTAGTCTCCCTAGCTTACCTAAAAATATAACTTATATAACAATGACAGTCAATCTGTTACTTTGCAAAGTGCTCTTACATGATCTCTGTTTGTGTTTGCAAGATACCATTATTTGGAAGTTAAGTCTTATGGGAAAAATACGAATGAAACTTATGAAGACTAGGTGTCAATAGGATGTAGTAATATTAAAGAAAGGATTATGGATAGAATACATTTCAAATGGATTTGATGTAACTATATACCAGGAATCAGTTAAATCTGCATCTCCTTTATTATTAACCGAATCCCTATATTTGAACTTTGAAGTCATTCCTTCCGAGTGGGTCCACAAGTGTAAATTGGTATGAATGTGGAAGAAGATTGAAAGAAAAAAGAATTCAGTATTATATATAGGGTACCCTGGCTGTCCATTGTCCAAAAAGAAAGATTTGACTGTAGAAATTCTGTGTATCTGGTCGTTAGTACTCAGTTGAAGGTTGGTCTTCGGTTGGTGTTTGAGATATGTTGTTGTTTTGCCTATCAATGTTTCGTGGTTTCATCCTTCATCAAAGTGATATGTTATATTGTACTTTGTGAAGAAGTTGATGATGGGTGGAACTTTGATCCATTTCCTACTCTGTCTACGGATGTGTATCAAATCTGTATGTGGTCGCTGCTTTAATATCTAAACAAGTTATATTCTTTTAGCATAGAATTGGAATGATTATGGGCTTTTTGAGTTTTTGGTCATTCTGGAAACAATAAAGTTCAAATCAGAACTTTTCAGTTGTTAATATGATTTAGTGTTGAAGCATCTCTTTTGGTCCTAGTGCACAAATGAATTTTGTGGATGAGGATGCTTCTGGCTCTGGAGACGATGCAAATATTGCATGTGAATAAGAGAAATACAAGTTGCACAACACAAATTTGAGTCTGTTTATTTCAATTACTCAAATTCCTCCTCGTCCCAGTGGATCCATTACTGGGAATTTCAATTTCAATTTGGTTAGGTCTTTGTTTTCTCATGGATTCGCAGAATTTTTCACTTCTCTCATTGCTTTCATGGCTGTGGCTACCACTAGAAATAACAGTAAAGAAGTTTCATGTTCATCCCTAGGCTCTGAATGTTATTAATTTATTAATTTGATTTTTTGTTTGATTAGTTACCTTTGGTTTTTGGAGCCTGGTGAAACTATGAATTGTAAATAGCAATTGCAGTTTCCCAACTTCAATTAACAAGGTTCAGGTGATGATGTCCAAAAATATGAAGAGTGTGGACTTCCCAGTCCAATAATTTGAAATCATCAGCTTTTTAGGTCCTCCTTTGACAAATAGCCTTGCAAAAAATTAGCCAAATCTCAACTTGCTTAGTGATTTAATAAACAATTTCAGTTAAGGCTGATCCTTTGCAGAGGATGATCCTTGAAAACCTAAAGTGATGGCCGGTTAGAACTATTGAACTATATTGCAGGGGTAGTGTAGTTGGGGGAAGATTTTACACTTCTCTTAAAATGCGGACATCCTCTTTTCTTCCTGCCTGGAACTTGAATACTTCTAAGTCTGGAGATAATTTGACAATAAAGTTTTCATTTGATAAAAATGAAAAATCAGAATTTGAATCTCTCCTTTTGTTTTTCCAGATTAAAGTTCCTCAACTTGCTTTGGTGGAATTAGGGTTTACCAAGAGGTCTGACGATTATGTTTGCTTCTCAAGTATCAAGAATTGGAGTTTTGATACTGAAACAGCTCTCAAGAGGTATGTACTAAAATGTTTTATTTAGCTAATCCCTGTTTGAAGCTCACCTTGTTAAAAGCCAAACTGTTTTTTCTAAAGTATTTTCTACTCACTTTGATGTTATTCTGTGATCATTCTCAAAACGTTTCCCAATATCATGGTTCTTTTGCAAACTGCAGGCAAATCTGTGTCTATAACCAGAGCAGGAGATACTAGTAATTCTTACAGACATTACTTGCAACCTCTGGTCAGTTACCATTACCTCCAATATAAATTAATATCCTATGAGTGATCACTTCACTTGAACAGCTATTGGTGAAACCTTTTTTTTTTAGCAGTAATCATCCTGTATGCTTAATTTTTATGTTTATCTGTAGTCTGTACTCATGATGGGCAGAAGAAACCAAGCAATCAAAGAAATCATTAATGAATTTCCACCAATGAATTGATCTGGATCTTATTTTTCTAGTGACCACTTTCATCTTCAAATAATGGGGTACTTGTACTAATTGGTATGATCTGCAAGGTCTAGTCCTATGAGAATTATTGGGTAGGAAAGGAGAGCCGTTAACCATATGGGTGCATTTGTTACACCGGACTATCTCAGACTGGAGGGTTGGGATAACGGTGTAGGATGGTTGGGGGGGGGGGGGGGTCATGTGTGATTGGCAAGTCCATTCCTACCCAAGAAGGTGAAACAAACAGGGCCTATATGATTTCTTCTTGCATTTCTTGGTGGTGCTATATTAGAACCATTACTTTCACTCTGACATTTGAGAAGCCCAAGTTGAATTAACTACTACCTATGTTCATTTGAGAAGCCATTACTTGGTGGTGCTATATTAGAACCATTACTTTCACTCTGACATTTGAGAAGCCCAAGTTGAATTAACTACTACCTATGTTCATTCTTTTCTGCTTAATGTCAAAGTGCACATTATTCTTTGTTATATGGTATGGAATGAGTTATTCTTGTATATCTAGGATAGCTGGATGTCATGCCTTGGGAGTGTTGAAGATGAAATGGACCACATTCATTCCAATTTAGGGGCTTGTTTACTTACCTTTTAAGGTATGAGAACGATAAGAGAATAGTATGGGAAGGATATCCAATTGTCCAGATAGGGGATAAACAAGCCCCCCTTGGTAAGGATACCTGGTTAAAATTGGGTATTGAATACATAATTTCAAAGTGGGACCCACTTACTTTTTAATTCCTTGTGTGTTAGAAAATGCAGGATATGTCAAGAATAGGAATGATACACATATCTTGCATTCTCATTCTAGTAAGTAAACATGCAATAGGTCTTATTTGTAGTATGGTCTTATCAAAGGAGTGAAGCAGTCATGTTTTCTTCTAACACTAAACTTAGGTCAGCATTTACGAAGAATGGAGATAAAACAAAACCAGTTTAATAATATACATTTGGCAAGCAGTTTGGGAATTGTCAGAACTGTCTAAGTGAAGGCATATATGTCCTTCAAATTGTTTGTAGTATTTTAAGTATTTTATGAAGAAGTTGGGACTTGTAAATATATTTGAAGGATGATTATTATGAAGTTCTGAGTAGTTTTAAATTTATGTATTTATTTAGAATCTGCTTGCATATGCGTTCGTGTTTTTATTCTCATTTAGATTATATTTGTGGTTTCCTTGTCTTATGAACAGTTTGATCAACAATCTGAAACTAATTTGTTGCGAGGAACCATCTTTGAGAAGCATCGTCTTTTTTCTACCAGTAGTGCCAGCCATTCTTCGAATGAAGGGATTGAGCAGAAAGAAAAGTAAGTTCTTTGAGGTTGGTTCAAAAATTATAATTAGTAATAATGATAGAAGATGCGAGTCTGAGAAGCAGCATAATAGGAGGAGAACAAAGTCAAATGAAATTGCATGCATGATTTAACCATATATCTCCGCATTTTTTTGTGCGAAATTTGTTGCAGTGGTTTATCTTCACCTCATGGCCCTAATTTTCCTTTGAGTGAGATCTGCAGTAAGATTATTATGTTGTTTCTTCACACACAGATGAACTATTTGCAGGATATCTGTGACATTTGTTGATAAGGATGGAGAGGAAAAACATATCAAGGTTCCTACTGGAATGTCTATGCTTGAAGCTGCCCACGAAAATGATATAGAACTTGAAGGCAAGGTTCTGATACTTATTTAATAGTCTTTTTCACCTTAAACCCAAATCTGCTCCATTAATTACTGTCGTCCCCTAGATGGTCGTTCTACCGCATCATTTGTTTCAGGTTTCATAATTTTCATGCGTCTCTCTACTGATAGGACTGATAGGTGTTTGTCAAATCAGTTTGGAAAATAATTTTTGATTGCTTCAGACTGCATATTTCCTGAAAGGGGAATTTGCACAAGTACCACCTAGACTAGCAGTGGCGTGTGCAGTTACCACCTTGAAAAAAAATTGGCAACAAATATCTAAACTTCATTTTTGGTGCAAATCTACCACCTAGGTTGGTCGCCATCCATATGCTGCTAAATCAAGTCCTGGTGCCACTCTCATGAACTACTCTGAGGACAATTCGTTAAATGTCCTCTATATTAATTAGAAGAAAAACAAATTAAAAAGCTGAAAGAATTCATGAACAAAGAAAAAACAAATTAAAAAATAAAGAAATTAAAGAAGTTTTCTTTTTAAACTCCATGATCATCTGAGTTCACCCGCCATTCTAAGTACACCCCACTTTCTAATTCAAATTTCATTACTTCTAAGAAAACCCAGCAATTGTCCCATAATTACCCCTATACTCTAAAGTCTAAACTATGTCTGAGTTTCAAATAGTAGACTTTTAATGCCTGTTTGAACACTTGGGTAAACTCGGGTTTCAGCTTGAGGCCTGTAAATTTGAATTTGTTGAAGGAAGGTTATCCAAGTTCAATTTCAAGCCTGCCTTTTTAGAGTCTTCATTATTTGCTCGTTTAATAGAAATTACTTGGCCATTGTCTAGCCGGGCATTGTAGACAGTTCCATTACCTCCTTCACCTACTTGTGATTGAATGACATAGGGTGGTAATGGGGTGGGTGAGATTCCTTGAAGGGTGGTGGTCGAAGCAGAACTTTTTCAAGCAACAAGTCATTTTGCTATTTTCACACTGAAAAAAAAGTTATAAGGGATATGTGGGGAGAACTTTTGGTGGGTGGAGTTTAGTGGAAAGCTCTTAAGCCATGTACCCACTGTTCAACTCCGACCTTTCTCATCCTCAGCGCACACTTCCCCTCCACATCCCACTCCTTTATTATTTAATCATTGAGGTTTTTATTATTCTTTTGGGTTTTCTAATACAAGGGTAATATTGGAATTTTTGAACAAAATTTTGTTGAGTGGGTGCCTGAAGAAAATTATAGGGTGCTCTTAAATTTATTGAACAAATATTTGGATGGAGTTAGGTTGGAGGCAGTACATTCACACAAAGTAGAGAGTTTAGGACAGACACCTCTAATAGTTCAAGTGGTATTTGTGCAAACATCCCCTTCTTAAAATGGATCAGACTTGGTAACAACGACAGTCACTACCCTGTCAAATAATTCTTTAATCATATTTGCTGAATCTAATATTCTGTTTCTTATCTCATATCAGGAGCGTGTGAAGGTTCACTTGCCTGTTCAACATGTCATGTGATTGTGATGGTATGTTTTATATGTTTTAAGAAAGTTGCATAAAGTACGAGGAGCTAACTATAGAATAATAATGTAGGACGTGGACTATTACAGCAAATTAGAAGACCCAACTGATGAGGAAAATGATATGTTGGACTTGGCCTTTGGACTCACTGAAACGTAGGTTTTCTTCTAGAATTATTGTAATTTTTTTCTTTTCTTTTTTTTTTGTGTGTGTGGTCATGTCAAAATTATGTTTCTGTGTTGTAGGTCTCGCTTGGGTTGTCAAGTCATTGCAAAACCTGAACTTGATGGAATTCGTTTAGCAATTCCAGCTGCCACCCGAAACTTTGCTGTCGATGGCTATGTTCCAAAACCACACTAGAGATGATGCACCTGAACTTGATGGAATTTTTTAAACTATTCCGGCTGCCACCCGAAACTTTGCGGACCATAATAACGATGATGCAATTTTGTGGAATAGTTGGTTGAGTGTAACGTGTAGCATCCCAGTTTTGTAGCTCCTGTATTTTATTGGACCAATGAGCACGACTTGAGTTCTATTTTTATTTATGGATAATGATAGGGGATTAAAATTTTAAACTAAATTTACAAATCAAATAATGTATTACTGGTAATAAATAAACATGTTAATTAACATTTAAGTAATAATTCAGTTATTAACATTCATATCATTTGGTTTACAAAATTTTATATGTAAATGTGGTTTTCCTAGCATGGGAAATTTGGTTTTCCTAGCATGGGAAATTTGAAAAAATAACCAAAAATTGAATTCCATATACAATTATAGCCAACTTTTAAAATTAATGATAATTATAATCACAATTTGATATAAAATTACTAATATACCCTTGATGACTATAACTTTTAACAAAACAAATCCAAAGAGACTCAAAACCCAAATGATTTTGCTACTCTACGCTTCTCGATCTTCAATGTTTTCCTTCACACTTGATTGTTCTTGTTTTTCAACACAAAATTTTGTCCAAAAAATAGAAGGAAAGAGTTGGATGAATGTGGGTTCTTGGGTGAAACGAATGTAGTTCAATTGACTGAAGGTCTCCTCATTTGACTGAAACTCCTTATGCATATTTGAATCTTGGTTGCCGAGTTCGGAAGAAGCGTGGGATTTGAGTGATTTTCTGGTCTACAGAAGGGAAATAATAATAGAGATTATATTTACACACCCCAAATTACTTCCCTCACATCTTTTTAATTTTTTAATATTTTTTTATCAAGTGTTAGTGGTGTGTAGAATATCTAAAAAGTATTTAAAAAATAAAAGAATGTGGGACAAGTAATTTGGGTTGTGTGAATATAATCTGTCAAGAAAAAAATTAAGTGAACTTTAGAGTGTGGAAAACAAAGGAGCTATCCCTCAGGTGCAAAACCCGCTTCTCCTCCATCGCCTTCATAGCCCAGACCTTGGATTGGGGTGGAGAGGACAACATGCTCACCATTGACGGAACGACGGCAACGAGGAAAATGGGTCTTTGAGAGAGAGAGAGAGAGAGAGAGGACGATTCGAATGTCGAGCCACAGGAGGAGGCCAAGGTATTTGTTGGAAATTTAGCTTTTGATGTTAATAATCAGAAATTGGCTGAGTTTTTTGGAAGGGCAGGAATTGTCAGGTTGTTGAGGTGAGGCTTTGAATTTGTTTTTAAAAAATTCTTAATCATTAAGGAATATTAGTATTTTCATATCAACTTTTGGTTATACATATCATAAATTTAAAAAGGTGGCTATAATTCTATATAGTGTTCAAATTTTGGTTATTTTTCCAAATTTCCCTCCTAGCATTATCTATTATTTTTTGTTACCGTTATTAATTATGTGCCAATTTGGGAATAATTCTGGGAGGACGACCATAATAACTTGGAGACAAAAATGTGCGTTCTTTTGGGGATCAAATCTTTTGCACTCAAAATTTTTTGTCCTCTTTTTATGACATGTTCCATTTGTTGGCACTTGGTCATTTATCTCAAGGTAATGTAAGACAGACCAAAATTTTAAACCAAATGATGATGTGGTTATTAATGATTGAATTATTACTTAAATTTAACGTGCTTATTTCTTATTGGTTACATTTATTTTGATTAAAAAATAAAAATATTTCTTAAGCTATTAATTTACAAATAAGTTTCTCTCCTTGCAAAATGACACATAACTGTTCATGAATCTAGACTACATTAGTAAAAAGTACACAATAAAACATTGAATATATGAATTCGGAAAAAACGTGGTGCAAAGCACTTGGAAGGAATAAGAGAAACACCGTTATACCAAGAGATTCTTTTTTGGGAAAACTATCCAAAACACCCTAAAAAAGTTTCGTTTAACCATAAGGACATTCAATTTTGAAAATATCAAGGTTGCCTTTGAAAGCCTTCAGACACAATTGAATAACGAGACAAAACATGCAGCAACCAAGACAATATGCAGAAAATTTCACATGAATTCACATGGCCTTCATTAAAAAGCAAAAGGAAAAGACAAGTTTGGCAGATGCAAAAACAAGATCAGCAATTTCAGAAACAATGCACTATTTAAAAAAGTTGTTTGTTGTTTAGGAATTTGGTTTTGTATATAACAGAGCTTTTCCTCCCATACAGATACACCTTAATATCTCAACACAGCCGAGACACACCATACACACACCATCCTTCAATCCTCATACACTCAAGCATCCAAAATCTTCCTAACATCCTTTGCAAACATTTCTTTGTAAACACTTTTCTTTGTAAACATTCTATATATCAATAAAAGTTCAAGTGTACATATTCAAGCAATCTCCAAGTCTTAAGTAAGCTTTCTTTTCTTTCTCTAGTGTGCTTGTTTAATTAGACTTCTAGTCCAAAATAGGGAAACACTATTATAGTTATATTATTAACCTGCTAAACTGACGATCATACTTTGTTCGAGCACTCTATTATAGTTGAATGCTTGCCATACAAATAACTGGATATTAACCAAGGTACCTCTGAGTTCAGCCTTTAAGGCCTTATACTTGTACTGTGAGTGGCCGTCATGCTGAAACATGTCGAGTTCCATGTGTAAGGTTTTATGTCAAGTTGTTATAATGGTCATCCAACTATTTAACCGGGCCTGCGTTGCGAATTTGGTATTAGAGCCAAGTTTAGCTTTTTAATAGTATAATTATAATAGTAAAGTACCTTGAGGACGGAAGTCATTGATACAACTAATATCACACTTGTTTATTTTGTATGAACAATATCTATTATTGCCCTTGTAGACCTTGTCAACGACAACCACCAGGTATTTATTGTCCCAGACACCCAACTATAAATAGCATAAAGAGAATATTAGCATATATATCCAAAAGAATAAGCAGGACCTTGAAGAAGCAAAAGTTTTATCTTGATTATCTTGAACATTCTTCATTTATTAGTAAATATAATAACACAGAAGTATATCATAAAGTTTTAGAAGCAAAAAGAGCAACAGATCAAGTTTTAGAGACCTTGAGAGAAGAAAGAGAGTTTCTAAGAAACCAGTTAGCAATAACTTTAGAGAAAAGTAGATTGTAGTTTATGATAGATTATTTTAATTTAGAAATTAGTGAACCTCAAAAAAGAAAAATAGCCTTAGACCAAAATAGTTTAGTTTGTTATTTTTCATTGAGAAAACATAATCATATTTTGCATAATGAAGAAAATTCACAAGCCAATAGTATTGTAGATCTTATTATTAGTCAAACAGAAAATATAAAATTAGAAAATAATAAGTATAATCATTTGTTAAACCAGTTGTTAGAGCATTTTCAGAAAAATTCCATAAAAATAATTAGAAAAAATTTAGACTATATTACATCTCAGTTAGAAGATAATAATAAAAATATTCAAAGATTTCCTAGCAAAAGAGAGATAAAAGAGCTTGTTGACCTCATAGATAGTAAGCTGAAGCAAGTAGAACTTAGATCACTAGAAATAGTTGAGCAATTAAAATTAGAAATTCAAAAAATTCAATTAGTGCAAAAAGAGTTAAGTGAACAAATAGATAAGTTGCATAATAAAATAGATAAATTATTAGTTTAATGAAACAACTAGCAAAAAATATATCCAAACTTTGAAAGAAATTAGTAAGTTAGATAAAGAACCAGTAGGTTTAACAGATTTTTCAACACAAGTATCCAGTAGTAATATTCCCATTAGGCAAAATAATTTAATTATTCAATTAGTTTTAAGTTTGGCTGAAAAATTAGATCAAGTTGAAGAACAAATAGCAGAAATAAACCAAGTCTTACATAACGCATCTTCATCACTTCCACCATCTTTGCTAGATAAATTAGAAAATTTAACTTTAAGTGCAAATAATAATATTAGAAGACCTAAGCTAAATCCTTTTGATAATAGAAAATATAACTTTTTAGGAAAAAAGGAAAAGAAATAGTTAGAACTGAAGATATTTATCCTAATAAATAAGCAGCACAAGAATTTATTAGAAGAGGTTTTGAGAGAACACAGAAAAATAAATATAATTTGTATCAATTAGGTTTATTTGAAAACAGAAGTAGAATTGTAAGTATCATCAGTCAACATGAAGTTAGCTGTATTGATAAAGAAGTCACACTTAATTTAATTAGTAAAGAAACAATTACTCATTTAAGAAAATCACATTTTAGTCAGATTCATATAGGATCAATATTAATTGGAATAGCAGGATTAACCAGAGCACAAGCAGGCACAAAAGCATCAATATACATATACGATGATAGATGAGATAATCACCAACAAGCAGCAATAGTAATAACTAAAGTAGACTTAAGTTCAAACTTAGCAGTCATAGGTTGTATTCCAAATTATGTTATGACAATTAATGAATTTAGTAAATATATTAAAGTAAGCATAAGAACAAAAAATTATAATATGAAAGGAGAATATAAAAAATTTTGTATTAGCTTAACGTATATTGGTAAAGTGTTTGATAGATATAATCATAAGTTTAATTTAGAGTTTCAAAATTTAGTTCAAACACTTTGTAGTAAACATGTAAATATGATAAAAGAAAAACCTGTAGATAATAGCTTTTTAGAAAGAACTCAGTGGACATTGCCCAATTTATAAGTAGCAACAACTAGACAACCAGATAAAGTACAAATATATGAAACTAGTACAGGTCAAGCAACAATTAGGTTTAGTAATTATAGGCAACTAGAAAAAATAGAAGAGGATGGGAGTAGGATCGAAAATGAGAGTATACATGACTTTTGATAATTTAGATATTAATTTAGTTGAGCAAAATTTTGATCATATTGTAGATAAGCTTATAGAAGATATTGATAATTTAGATGAAGAACAATATTTGGAAATATATAAGACATATGATTTAGGACTACATAGAATTTCAGACGAAGAGATGAAAAAATTAATCTTAGAAATAGGAGTAGAACATATTTTAGGATTAAAAGAATATAATAATTTATTAGAATTGAAAGCATAATGTAATCCAGCAGAAGAAAGTAGTACATCAGGAGTACAAAATCCAAGACACGCAAGTACAACCAATCAACAATTTTTGAGACCAACAAATGAACAATATAATGAAAAAGTAAAAGTAGATTACATAGAAGAAAGTATGATAAAACCACCTAGAAAAAATAGGATTCCATATTTGAGAGGGTTAGAACAAATTAATATAGCTGGTAATATATTAAATTTAGATAATGTAGATCCACAAGATTGGGAAAGAATGATAAAGAGATGGGAAAAAGGCTGCGTACATGCAGCATTAATGTTAGATTTTAGTAATTCATAAAATATGTTATATTACTTTGAGCATACTTTGGATGGTTTAGTTTTTTATTATTTCCAGTCATGGAAAGTCCAAAATCCAGAACAGCATTAGGCAGCTAAAACACATTTTAATATTGATGGTTTTGTTACTTTGATTAAACAAGAGTTTTTAGATCATAATATGTTAGATGGCAAAAGCGAACAAGAACAAATAAGAGCAATTAAAAATTTAGAACAATTACATATTTGTGATTTACAGTATATAGCTGAGTATACCACAGATTTCTTTAAATATTTAGGAAGAACAAGTAAAATTAGTGATATTAATTTATTAGATACTTATCTGACAAAAATAAAAGGACGAATAGGTGAAAATATTTGGAATGAATGGCAAAAGCATCCAAAGAAGAATGGTTACCATAAGAAAAATAAGCGTAAGCAAATATACAAAAAGAAATATAAGTTGTTGATGCACAAAATCAGCGAGAACTTTGGTACAACAGAAAGTGTTAAGTTTGTGACCTTCGCTAGATTGCTCCGGTCACTAGTGCGGATAAGTAAGTAAACGGATATGGACAGGGAAGCAAACACAAGATGTACGTGGTTCACCTCGATTGGCTACGTCCACGGAGTAGAGGAGTTCTCATTAATTGTGAAGGGTTTACACAAGTACATAGGTTCAAGCTCTCCTTTAGTGAGTACTAGTGAATGATTTAGTACAAATGACATTAGGAAATATTGTGAGAGAATGATCTCTATTTATAGAAGAGAGTTTCTAGTTTCATTCTGACATTGATACGTGTTGTGTTGTGATTGACTTCTGATGTTGACACGTGTCGCGCTATGATTGGCTTCTGATGTCGACACATGTCTCGCTGTAATTGGCCTCCTGGTTGGAGGGAAACTCTTCTGGGTCATTGATGGTATAACATTGACCGGTGCTCAGTAGTTTCGGGATTGGTCAAGTATGGTACAAACAGTGCTCCCCTAAGTTCCCGAGTGAGGGAAGCTCCTTGGTTGGGGACTTGCAAGATCCAAGCCATTGAGTAATCACGAAACTTCTAAGTACCGAAGTGTGGTATCATTTTCACTTGACTTATCTGTCTCATACATAGCTGTGGCATCTTCTCTGGAAGTATTTTTCCTCCATCCAGGGGTGGTATCTTTAACCGATGAAGATGCACAAGGTAATGTATCAATTTCACTTGAAGCTTACTTATAGTTTCGGGCTTGGTCAAGTGCGATACAAAACCCTATAGTAGGAGTCCCCCAAGTCACCGAGCTAGGAGATTTGCCGAAAGAGGTAACAGACAAGGTAAGCAATCAAACTTCCAAGCAAGCAACCTGGATCGGAGGTTCGACTTCGGCTTCCGGTTGATTGTTCTCATTCTCCTTATGTCGTAAACAGCAACAAGGATAAGGAGAAGCAAATGGAGAAGAGATGATATGAGATACTTTTGCTTTTGAAGAAGTAACTTTCCATAGGCTTATTCTTGAACTAGGCTGGAGGGTTTTTTGGTTTCATCTAGAGTATAAGGCCAACTCAAGAAGTTGAGGGTCAAAACAAGTCCATCAAATCAAGAGTGCATTCGACCTTAATGATATGGGATACTTTTGCTGTTGACAAAGTAATAGATGAATTGGCACATGTTCCGTTGCGCTTGTCTCCACATGCTTCATTGTATCCTTCTCACTTGCCATATCTGTTCCTCAGGCAGATGTGATATCTTTTCTGGAAGCATAAGATGTTGAAGATGAGTACTCGAGAGCAATGCCAGGTAAGTAATCAGGCAAGGGGTTTCAGGCAGTCAGTTCCTGACTGGAAGCTAGATTCCAAGTGCTGACTGATTGCTCTCTTTCTCTTTGTCTTGCAGGTAAGAACAAGGGCAAAGGAAAAGACAGGTAAAAAGCATGATATGGGATACTCTTGCTTTTGACCCTGATGATATGAGATACTCTTGCTCTGGTGTGGCTGATTTGCATAGGTATTATTGGGGGAGGGGGAAGAAAGCTGAGTATCTCGAGAGGCTTCGTTGGGAGTGCCCTCTTAGATATGAGGAAGGGTTGAGCATTTTTGCATGTCTGCCTGTCCGTAGAGGATAGATGTCAACATATATAGGAGTCTCCCTAACAACAAGTAGTAATGCTATTCCTTTACCCTTCTTGGTCGTAGCAATGTAGTGGGAGCTGCAAGCTTCACGTGTTTTAACTTTGTCAGAGCACTTTGAAAAAGTGGTATGTGGTATCTGGAAAGCTGATGTTGCGTGTGAAGATTGTAGACAAGCTTTATCCAAGGAAATCTGGCTCTCGAAGTTCAGAGAGCGATGCCTATTCGATTTTCGAACAAGCAATCCTGTCGGGGATCTGGCTCTCGAGATTCGGAGAACAGTGCCTGTTCGATTTTTGAGAAAGCAATCCTGTTAGGAGTATGGCTCTTGAGATTCGGAGAGCAGTGCCTCTTCAATTTTTTGAGAAAGTAATCCTATTGGGAGTCTTGCTCTCGAGATTTAGAGGGCGGTACCTCTTCGATTTTTGAACAAGTAATAATGCTATTATTTTACCCTTCTTGGTCATAGCAATGTAGTGGGAGCTGCAAGCTTCACATGTTTTAACTTTGTCAGAGCGCTTTGAAAAAATGGTATGCGGTATCTGGAAAACTGATGTTGCGTGTGAAGATTACAGACAAGCTTTGTCCAAGGAAATCTGGCTCTCGAAGTTTGGAGAGTGGTGCCTCTTCAGTTTTCGAACAAGCAATCCTGTCGGGGATCTGACTCTCTAGATTCAGAAAGCGGTGCCTTTTCGATTTTTTAGAAAGCAATCATGTTAGGAGTCTGACTCTTGAGATTCGGAGAGCAGTGTCTCTTCGATTTTTGAGAAAGTAATCCTGTTGGGAGTCTGGCTCTCGACATTCGGAGAGTGGTGCCTCTTCGATTTTTGAGCAAGCAATCTTGTTGGGAATGTTTTCTCGAATGTGAGTAAAGGTTAGGCATTTTTGCCAGTCCGTCTTGCCACAGAGAACGGAAGTTGACACATATTGGGACTTTCTAGTTATCAAGCAGTGGTGCTGTTCTTTTACCTTTGTGGGTAATAGTAGGGTAGCTGGATCTTCAAAATTTATGTGTCTAAACTTTGTCAGAGATCTTTGGCAAAGTTATCTGTGGTACCCGATGAGCTGATGTTGCGTGTGGAAAGTGGTGCCTCTTCAAAATCCGAAGAGTGGTGCCTCTTCGATTTTTGAACCAACGGTCCTGTTGCTCTTTCTTTTATAAGGGCACCAATTGTGTGCAAGAAGTACATTCAGAGAGTTATTGCTTGTAGGAATTTTCCCCTTACTTCAGAGATTTATTGCACCTCATTTCTCCTTCATCATTTTTGAGAATGTCTGGCCCATCCGACCGTCGTTTTGACTTAAATTTTGGTGAAGAGGTAGCCATGCCTTCTCAAGACAACATATGGTGCTCATCCTTCTTATCTCTTACTAGTCCTCTTACAGTTAGGGACTTTGTGATGAAGAATGATATGACCGCTGCGGTGGTGGCCAGGAACATTCTCACTCCCAAAGATAACAGACTACATTCCAAACGGTCTGATGAGTTGGCTGTTAAGGAATCTCTGGCTTCAGTGTGCAGGTTCTGTGTCTAGTATGGCCCAACGCCTATTTGTTCGAACTCGCCAAGTTGAATCATTGGCGACTGAAGTGATAAGTCTCAAACAGGAGATCAGAAGACTCAAGCATGAGAATAAACAGTTGCACAGGCTCGCACATGACTATGTTACAAACATGAAGAAGAAGATCGACTAGCTGCAGGAATTTGATGATCAGATTTTACTTGATTATCAGAGGTTTGTGGGTTTGTTCCAAAGGCATTTATTGCCTTCGTCTTCTGGGCTGTACCGCGTAATGAAGCTCCAAATGATCAACCTTCGGTGCCTTCTCCTTCTGGGGTTCTGCTTAGTACTGAGGCTCCGAATCATCACCCTTTGGTGCCTCATCTTTCTGGGGCTCTGCCAACTGCTGAGACTTCTCCTGAGCAACCTTTGTGAAGGCTCCCTCTTGTTTGTTTATTTTGATTCATGTATATGTACATATTTGTAACTTATCGGAGATATCAATAAACAAGATTTGCTTCATTTCAACGTATTGTGTTAAATACACTAAGACCTTCTTCACTAAGTTCTTTGAATTTTTCCTTTTGTTGAAGCTTGTATGTTGAAGCTTTGTGAGTGAAGCATGTACGTTGAGGTAGTGCTCCCTTAATTTTCCGAGTGAGGAAAACTTCTCGTTTGGAGACTTGAAAAATCCAAGTCACTGAGTGGTCGTGAGACTTCTGAGTATCAAGGTGCAGTAGCATATGGTAGGAGTCCCCCAAGTCTCCGGTCGAGGGAGTTGACGAATGAGGCATTTCCTTTCTAAGTGGTAGCCCAAAACTCCTTCATATATATTTTTATGAAAGTTGTTAGGCCCAAAGAAGAGGAGGCCTAGGCAATTTTTTTTTCTTCGAATTTTCGAATTTTTTAATTTTTGAATTTCCGAATTTTTTAATTTTTGAATTTTCAAAAAAAAAAAAAAAAAAAAAAAAAAAAATATATATATATATATATATATATATATATATATATATATTAAAGCTTTGTAGGTGAAGCTTTAGTGTTGAAGCTTTGTAGGTGAAGCTTTGAGGTTGAAGCTTTGTTGGGCATCATGAATTGATTTTGCTTCACACTATCTTGATCAAGATAGTGTGAAGCTTTTGTGTTGAAGTTTTGTAGGTGAATCTTTTGTGGGTGAAGCTTTTGTAGGTCAAGCTTTTGTAGGTCAAGCTTTTGTAGGTGAAGCTTTTATGGGTCAAGCTTTTATGGGTCAAGCTTTTGTGGGTGAAGCTTTTGTAGGTCAAGCCTTGTTGGGCACCATGAATTGATTTTGCTTCACACTATCTTGATCAAGATAGTGTGAAACTTTTGTAGGTGAAGATTTTGTGTTGAATTTTTGTAGGTGAAGCTTTTGTGGGTGAAGTTTTGTGGGTTAAGCTTTTGTAGGTGAAGCTTTGGAGTTGAAGCTTTGTAGGTGAAGCTTTGGAGTTGAAGCTTTTGTTGGGTACCATGAATTGATTTTGCTTCACACTATCATGATCAAGATAGTGTGAAGCTTTTGAGAATTTGTAGTTGTCCTCCATTGATGAAGCTTTTATTGGTGAAGTTTTTGTGGGTGAAGCTTTTGTGTTGAAGCTTTTGTAGGTGAAGCTTTGGAGTTGAAGTTTTGTAGGTGAATCTTTGGAGTTGAAGCTTTTGTTGGGTACCATGAATTGATTTTGCTTCACACTATCTTGATCAAGATAGTGTAAAGCTTTTGAGAATTTGTAGTTGTCCTCCATTGATGAAGCTTTTGTTGGTGAGGCTTTTGTGTTGAAGCTTTGTAGGTGAAGCTTTAGAGTTGAAGCTTTTTTTGGATACCATGAATTGATTTTGCTTCACACTATCTTGATCAAGATAGTGTGAAGCTTTTGAGAATTTGTAGTTGTCCTCCATTGATGAAGCTTTGTTGAATTTCCCTTTTTTATTTTTTTTTTTGGAAACTAGAAATTTGAAAATGTGGGAGAGACAACATATACAAATTTTTCTTCCACACTGTTGAGCAAAAGATTGTGATGCAAGCCACACCTTGTAGTAGTCGAAGGTTTGGATGAACCATATAAATTGAATTTGCTTCGAACAGTCTTGAATTTGCTTCGAAGGTTTGAGAATTGTAGTTGCCCTCAATTGATGAAGCTTTTGTTGGCACGATAAATTGGTTTTGCTTCACACTGTTTTGATCAAGAGTGTGTGAAGCTTTTGAGAATTATGGTTGAACTCCTTTGATGAAGCTTTTGTTGATACCATAAATTGGTTTTGCATTACACTGTCTTGATGAAAAGTGTGTGAAGCTTTTGAGAATTGTGGTTGCCCTCCATTGATGAAGCTCTTGTTGGCACCATAAATTGGTTTTGCTTCATACTATCTTGATCAAGAGTGTGTGAAGCTTTTGAGAATTGTGGTTAAACTCCTTTGATGAAGCTCTTGTTGGCACCATAAATTGGTTTTGCTTCACATTGTCTTGATCAAGAGTGTGTGAAGCTTTTGAGAATTGTGGTTGCCTTCCATTGATGAAGCTCTTGTTGGCACCATAAATTGGTTTTGCTTCACACCGTCTTGATCAAAAGTGTGTGAAGCTTTTGAGAATTGTGGTTAAACTCCTTTGATGAAGCTCTTGTTGGCACCATAAATTGCTTTTGCTTCACTGTCTTGATTAAGAGTGTGTGAAGCTTTCTACGAGTTGAAGTGTTTGCATTGTTACAGAGGGGAAATGTTTGAAACAGATGCAAGAGGGCTGAATAGCTTGATCTTTGTATGCCATGCACTGAAGTTGTTGTTGGCTTGCAATAAAACTTTGTTTGTGACTATAACTCTTGTTAGGCATAAGTGCTCCCCTAGTTGAGTTATCAAGCTTGATGGTTTTTTATTATTTGTGAATGCTAGGAGTTTACATGTACAAGTTGTACCACTCGTCTTCTGGTAGGTGTAATGAATGGTGAGTTGCTTTCATCACTTGGTTGGTGGTACAAAGGTGAGTTCCTTTATCACCTTTCATCACATTTCATCACCTGATTGGTGGCACGAGGATGAGTTCCTTCTTCACTTGGTTAGTGGCATGAATGGCAAGTTGCCAAATGATATTAGAGTACAGGTTGTACATCACCTAGTTGGTGGCATGAAAGAGAGTATGGGTTGTACATTTCATCACCTGGTTAGTGGCATGATGATGAGTTCATTTTTCACCTGTTTGGTGGCATGAGTGGCAAGTTGCCAAATGATATTATAGTACGGGTTGTACATTTCATCACCTGGTTGATGGCATGAAGGAGAGTACGGGTTGTACATTTCATCACCTTGTTGGTGGCATGAATGACAAGTTGCCAAATGATATTAGAGTACGGGTTGTACATTTCATCACCTGGTTTGTGGCATGAAGATGAGTTCCTTCTTTACATTTCATCACCTGGTTGGTGAGAATAAGGGCAAGGTGTCTAGGCACATTGTAGCAAGTGTCGAATGACACAAAGTATGTTGAACCCTTTCAAAGCACAGTTGGCTTATGTATGAATGTGTTGGAATGTATGATTGAACGAATATACTGTGAAGCTATTCGTTTATTTGTATAGTCTTGTTGACATATACTTAGACTTTGTTTCATGTTGGAAGCATTCATGTTGAAGCTTTGAACCCGAGTGTTTCATTGCTAGGAACGTAAGAGGATTAAGACCGAGTTGTCTAAATCACCTCTTTATTGAATTCATGCCAAATAGTCTTCGTTACATAGGATGCTGAATGGCTGAAGCTTAACACTTGTACAATGTGAGTTTACTTGTAATAGTAATTCAAGTGATTAGCGTTCCATGGATGGCAAAAGGTCTTGCCATCAAAGCTTCTAAGCTTGTAGGAGCTAGGACGACTGATGCCAACAACTTCAAACGGTTCATCCCAGTTTGGACTAAGTGTTCCTTCACTTGGGACTCTGTCGCAGAGTAATCTTTTATTCAATACCCAGTCCCCCACTTTGAAAGAACAAGGTTTGACCCTGGAGTCATAGTAGTTGGAGATACGCTGCTTGTAGACGACATTCCTCAAGTGAGCCTAGTTTCTGTGTTCCTCGACTAGATCTAAGTTGAGGGTAAGTTGTTTGTCATTTTCGCTTTGCACGTAGTTCTGGACTCAGAACGTTGCTTGCTCAAGCTCAACTAGGACAATTACCTCTGTACTAAAGGCAAGTGAGAATGGGGTTTCTCCTGTTGATGTCCGATATGAAGTGCGGTATGACCAAAGAACTTGGGTACAAATTCTGGCCAACAACCTTTAGCCTTGTCCAAGCTGGTTTTCAAAGTTCGCTTGATTATTTTGTTGATGGCTTCAACTTGTCCATTAGACTGGGACGAGCTGGGGAGGCAAAACATAAGTTGATGTTGAACTTAGAGCAGAACATCCTGAACTTATTGTTGCCGAATCTGCAAATGATGTTCTTCCATATGAAGTCTTCTATTTTTGCCTCTGTAATGGTTGCCAAGGGTTCTACTTCAGTCCACTTTATGAAGTAGTTAACTGCAACGATTGCATAGCGAACATTGCCCTTCCCTGCAGGCATTGGGCCGATCAAATCAAGTCCCCATTGGGCGAAGGGCCAAGGGCTGATCATAGGAGTGAGCGGCTCGGGAGGGGAGTGAGGAATAGTTACTTAGCGTTGACATTTATCACATAAGCGGGATATTCTGATGGCATCTTGGTGGAGTGTTGGCCAGTAATATCCTTGGCGAAAAGCCTTGTGTGCTAGGGATCGAGATCCAGCATGATATCCGCAGACTCCTTCATGTATTTCCTGAAGGATAGTTTCCGCCTCTGCAAGCATAAGGCATCTTAGGTATGGTAGGTTAAAACCCCGTTTGTAGAGTTGGTCATTAATGATTAAGTAACGGGTAGCCTTGTATTGAATCTGCTTAGCTTGGACTTTGTCATTTGGAAGGGTGCCATGAGCAAGGAATCTATAAATCGGGGTAATCCAACTATCCCCCTGTTGTAAGTTGCACACTTCCGCAGCCATGGTGCTTGGTGCTGCCAACAATTCAACCTGAATTTTTCTCCCAATCTTGTCTTCCACTGCTGAGGTGAGGCGAGCCAAAGCATCTGCATGACTGTTTGCCGCTCGAGGAATTTGGGTGATCTGGTAGTGGAAGTGTTTGAGAAACAATTGTGTTTGTGCCAGATAGGCTGCCATGGAGCTATCCTTAGCGTCAAAGTTGTTGGTGACCTGGTTAACCACCAATTGAGAGTCACTGAAGATATCAATTCATTTAACCCCAAGGTGTTTAGCCAAACGTAAGCCTGCTATGAGGGCTTCATATTCGGCCTCATTGTTCGACGCCTTGAATTTGAAACAAATAGCATACTCCATCGCCACTTTGTCAGGGGTCGTAAAGACTAGTCCTACTCCACAGCCTTGTTGGTTGGATGAGCCATCAACATATAGACTCCATGATGGGGCTGTTGGTTCTATTTTCTGAGCTTCCGAGGGTAATGAAACCATTTCTTTAGGCGTAGAAACAATGTCAACATGATATGTGAAGTCGGCGATGAAGTTTGCCACTGTTTGGCTATTCTTAGCTGGCTTTGGTTGGTAAGAGATGTCAAACTCACCCAATGCTATCGCCCATTTGATCATTCACCCAGAAGTGTCAGGACTTTAGAGTATCTGTCGAAGAGGATGATTGGTAAGCACGATGATGAAGTGTGCTTGGAAGTAAGGGCGAAGTTTTGGAGCAGACATGACCAATGCTAGAGCCAATTCCTCAATGTTGAAGTATTGTGGCTCCGCATCTTGTAAGGCCTTGCTAGCGTAGTAGACAGGTTGTTCGACATTACCATCCTTTCGAATAAGAACAATACTTACTGCTGAAGCTGATACTGACAGATAGATAATGAGAGTGTCACCAACCTCAGGTTTGGAGAGCATAGGGGCTTTACTTATGTAGTCTTTGAGGTTCTTGAATGCCTCAGCACATTCATCAGTCCATGTAATGTATTTCTTACTTCCCTTAAGTGCTTTGAAAAAAGGAGCACATCTGTCTGTGGCCTTAGAGATGAACCTAGTCAAGGCTGCCACCTTGCCAGTAAGGCTCTGGATGTCTTTTGAAGTTACCGGTTCCTTTATGTCGAGGATTCTTTGATCTTCTCGGGATTAGCCTCAATGCCTTGTTGGCTTATCATGAAGCCTAAGAATTTGCTAGAGCGTACGCCGAAGGCACATTTGTTGGGGTTCAACCTTATTTGATACCTCTTCAGAATGGTGAAAGTTTCAGATAGGTTAGTGATGTGTTGGTTAGCATGTTTGCTCTTGACTAGCATATCATCAACGTAAACTTCCATGCTCTTCCCAATCTGTTCGGCGAACATTGAATTGACCAGTCTCTGATAAGTCGCTCCTGCATTATTTAGGCCGAAGGGCATGACTTTATAGCAATATAGTCCCCTGTCATATGTGAAGGCTGTGTGCTCTTGGTCCGGAGGGTCATGAGGATTTGGTTGTATCTTGAGTAACCATCCATGAAGCTCAGGAGTTCACACCCTACCGTAGAGTCTATAAGTCTGTCTATGAGAGGAAGAGGAAAGCTATCATTCGGGCATCCTTTGTTTAGGTCGGTGTAATCGACACACATTCTCCATAAGACCTTTTGGAGTATGAGACTTTCCTTGGTCGAATTCTTCTTAACAAGGACAACATTTGCTACCCATGTTGGATAATTGACTTCGCGGACGAAGCCTATGCCTTTGAGTTTTTCAACTTCTGCCTTCATTGCCTCGTATCGTTTATCGTCATATGATCTTCGCTTCTGTCTCATTGGCTTGGTTTTGGGGTCAATACTTAAGCGATGACAGATGATATCGGGAGAGAAGCCTGGCAAGTCCTTATATGACCAGGAAAAGACCTCAGTGTTCTCTTGCAAAAACGAGGTGGTGCCAATCTTCACCAAGCGATCCGGATAATCTTTTGAGATAGAGACCTTCTCCAACTCTTCAGTGGGTTGTGCTTGCTGGGTGAAAGAGTCATCTCGAGGATCGTCGGGTTGACTATTGCCACCGTGAAGATCAAAGTTGGCTTCGTCTAGGCTGGTATTTATGACTTGGTCATGTATAGAAAGGGTTTCCTTGGGCACAGACAGGTGTTGTAGCTTGACCGATGTGTTGTAACATGATCGTGCACTAAGTTGATCTCCTCTGATGTAACCATTGCCATAGGGGGTTGGAAATTTCATCAACAACATATGTGTGGATACCATGGCCTTGAGATCATTGATGCCTGTGCGTCTGAAGATGACATTGTATGCCGTTGGACAATCAACCACCAGGAAGTCAGGGGTAATGGTAGCTATGTAAGGGCCTGTACCAATGGTGAAAGGTAAGTGTATGCTCCCCAAAGGTTGCACGATATCACCGCAGAAGCTTATCAGAGGGGAAATCGAACGATCGAGCAAATGTTCAGCTACATTAAGTGCCCTGAAAGCTTCAGCAAACATGATATTGACCGAAGCCCCTGTGTCTACCAGGATTCGTCGTGCTTCAAAGTTGGTTATGTGAGCTTCCACAATCAGTGGGTCGTTGTGAGGGTAGATGATACCTCTTTCTTTCTCAGGGTAGAAACATATTGGATCTCAGTTAGGCTTTTGATACTTACCTCCCCTGATGTCTTCCACATGAAACACTTGGTGGCCAGACCTTAAAGCTCATTCACTATTTTTCATGGCCCTGTTGGAAGATTTAGATATGGGTGTGCCACCACTTATGGAATATATCACATTCACCTGGCGTTGGTTACGGTTACCACTTGGAGGGTGAAGAAGGAATTGGTCAATTTTTCCTTCATGTGCCAAAGCTTCAATATGATCACGAAGAGTGATACACTTCTCGCTGTCATGGCTGTTATGCTCATGGTAGCAGCAAAACGTGCCCGTGTTCTTCGTGGGCTTGTAATCCGGGTGCCTCAGCTTTGGCTTCGGTATTAGGTGTGCTATGCTGGGGTAAATGGCCACTCATGTGGCATTCAAAGGTGTGTATGCCTCATACCTCGGGGTAGGGGATGTCCTGACACATGCTTGACCCACTGTGTTGACTGCCTGGGGTCAGGGATTATCATGGAGATACCCTTGGTTATCGCGGTAGTGTCCCTTACTCTTTTTACTAAAATGAGACTAGTGAGGATGGAAATCTTTCCTTTTGCCTTGAGATTGATATGTCTGTTGACTTGGCAAAGTATTAAGTAAGGCAGGGGGAGGCACCGCTGCCGTTTGGAAGGTCAAGGTCTTCTCATTTGGTTAGATCTGGCTTCCACTCCCTACTTGCTGATAAGGGGTGGTTGTGGGGGGGAGGGGTTTCCCTTGATATGTCCTTGCCTCGGCAGAGACATGGTTGTAAGCATGTGTCATCACCTTATAGTAAATCTTCCAAGTGTTGGCATTGATCATGTACTTGAAGAAACAATCACGTAGGCCTGCCGTGAAGGCCTTGAGGGCGGTCTTGTCATCTGCCTCAGCGCAGCGAGAATACTCATGGCTGAAATGACCAGCATACTCTCGTAGTGACTTGTCCGGCTTCTAGCAAATAGTGTACAAGTCATCTGTAAAATGCAAGCAATCGGTTTGGAAGATGTGTTGAGAGACAAACAGTTTCCTCAATTCCTCAAATGAGTCTACTGTCTCAGGTAGAAGACGGCAATACCAGTTTAGAGCTCCGCCAGAGAGGGTGGAGGGAAGGAGAAGACATCACTCTTCGTCGGTGTGCATCCGATATGCCATGGTGGACTCAAAGAGGTTAAGGTGTTCAATTGAGTATTCCCTTCCAGTATAGAGTTGTAAACCAAGCTTTTGTTTTGTCTTTGCTTGAAGGGGGTGTCGAGGATCCTCCTTGTGAGAGGGCCAGGCCTGGGTTGGTTCCAGTCAGGTATCTCGGCCTGACGTTCGGCTTTCAACTTGTTTACTTCCTCAAGGAGTTGTAAGACAAAGGGGTCTTGAATGGAGTCATGTACCACTGGTATTTTCTTTCGTAAGTCTTCATCGCCTCTTGGAAGTAGGAAAGTTTGAGAAAAGGAGTGTGATTTTTCCTTGGACTCGCCATACTGACTTTTAGGGCGAGTCTGTCGGAATGCCTCAGAGTCCCCTATATCTTCATGTTCCTCTAGGACATGTCGTTTTTTCCCTAGATTGGCAGCTGGCCTGGGTTGTGGGAGGGGACCGAGTCTTTCAGAAACCTTTGGGTCATTGATCTTTGAACATATGTGGAGGAGATTCTCTCGACGTTGCTTTAGGAAGTCTCGGCAGTCACAATAAACAGCTTTCGATCCTTCCAACCCTTCTGCAAGGAGGTGTATTCCTCCACTTCTCCTGCTTCGGGTCGAAGCAACTGGGTCGAGAGAAGTCTCATGTTGATCAATGTTTTGATGATTAGCTCGCTCCTCATCAGGGATACCCATGTTGAAGGAAGGTAACCCTCCGTGTTGGGGGGTACCCAGATGATGGTTGATGTCCACAGGGGCAACAAGCTCGCGTGTTTGAGTACGCATAGTTTCGTGGAGCGTCTCAAAGGGCTTCTCATACTGCTCCTGGAGGACCCCGTTCTTCATTGTTATCTTGTTATTTTGAGCTTCTAGCTCATAGACTTTAGCTTGAAAAGCAACCCTCTTTCCTTCCTTCTTTCGTTTCTTTGCACTAGGTGCAAGAGGGGTGTCATTCTGTGTGTTGTGGCTTCCTTCGCTCCCCATGTTGGAGAGGGATGCCTGGTTAAAAGAAAGTGTACGAATGGTGGAAACTAGCTTGACAAAGCTGAAGAGAGTGGGAATAAGTGTCGTTCCCACAGACGGCGCCAAATGTTGATGCACAAAATCAGCGAGGACTTTGGTACAACATAAAGTGTTAAGTTTGTGACCTTCGCTAGATTGCTCCGTTCACTAGTGTGGATAAGTAAGTAAATAGATAGGAACATGGAAGCAAACATAAGATGTATGTGGTTCACCCAGATTGGCTACGTCCACGGAGTAGAGAAGTTCTCATTAATTGTGAAGGGTTTACCCAAGTACATAGGTTCAAGCTTTCCTTTAGTGAGTACTAGTGAATGATTTAGTACAAATGACATTAGGAAATATTGTGAGAGAATGATCTCTATATATAGAAGAGAGTTTCTAGTTTCATTTTGACATTGACACGTGTCGTGTTGTGATTGGCTTCTGATATTGACACGTGTCGCGCTATGATTGGCTTCTGATGTTGACACGTGTCACACTATGATTGGCTTCTGATGTCGACACGTGTCGCACTGTAATTGGCCTCCTAGTATGAGGGAAACTCTTCTGGGTCCTTGACAGTATAACGTTAACTGATACTCAGTAGTTTCGGGATTGGTCAAGTATGGTACAAACATAAGTCATATAAACCTTACAAATAGCATAAGAATTTCAGTATATGATCTTCAAGAACATATAGGAAAAGAAAATATATTCCAAAATAATTTAGAAAAAGAAGTGGCAGACCTTGGATTAGAAAATATAAAGCGTCAAAATATAAGAGTAGTTGTAATTGTTATTCATGTGGAGAAGCTGGACATATTAGACCTAAATGTCCAAAATTAGGTAAACAGTCGAAAGAAAAAGTACATTTGATGGAGTTGTTTAAGTTAGACGAAGATGAGGATATTCAGTCAATATATAGTTTAGATGATTTAAGTGATAATGAGAGTATTTATAGTATAGAGAGTATTAACATGATAGATTCAGACTCAGAAGATTCAAGTAGCACAAATAGTGATTTAGAAGAGTATATGTGTACATTCATAGAAGAGCAATATGAAGAAGAAAATAAATACATTAATTTAGGTTGGCCAGAAAAATGTCGTAATTGTAGTAAATTAGTTGCAAATAAATATTATAATACATATTCAATATTATGTGAAAAGTGTTATAATAATAGAGTATTAGAAATTAATTCAGCATAATCACAAGAAAATACTGAAATATTAGGAAATATTGTGTATAGTATAGAGACGTCAAAAAATAGTTCTTTAATTACCATAAATTGTGAAATATAATTAGCAAAAGAACATAAGATACAAACAACAGCTATAATAGATACATGGAGTACAAAGAGTGTCATAAGAGAAGAATTAGTACCAGAAAAATATAGACAAAAATTAGCAAAACCAGTAAAAATAACACAATTTGATGAGAGACCAGTTTACTTAACACATTGCATTAATAATGAGTCTATTAAAGTAGAAAAGCAACAATTTAATTTACCATTAACGTTTGTTTCATCAGTAGGATCATACCCATTCATTTTAGGTTTAAATTTTTTGAAAAGTTTACAAGGTTTTTTATTTATGAACCCTAACATAACATTTTTCAAAAGAGGCAATACAATAACTGATCAAAGCAATACTGTATAAGCGTACAAAAGTATAAGTATAGAAGAATCTAGTAGTCAAGATAATTATTATTTGGAAAACTTAAAAGAAAATTATGAGCATAATAACATAAAAGAATTTAATGAAGAAATATTTGAACATGAATATCCAATTATAGAAGAAGGAAATCGTATAGAAATATTACAGTTAAATAAACCAAAGAGTTTAGAAGAATTGTTACAATTAGCAGAAGAAACTAGAATTATAGGAGAAGACCCACAGTCACATTGGAGTAAAAATAAAATAGTAGCAAAATTGAATATAATTAATCCAGATTTAACCATTAAGATGACTGATATGCCTTGTAGTTTAATAGATAAACAAGAGTTTGAGCAGCAAATAAAAGAGTTGTTTAATTTAAAAGTAATTAGACCCTTTAAGTCTAGACATAAATCAACAGCATTTATTGTGAGAAAACATTTAGAATTAAAAAGAGGTAAGGCTATAATAGTTTATGATTACAAGAGATTAAATGATAATATATATGAAGATAGTTATAAGTTACCAAATAAGGATGAGCTTATAAATAAAATTCAAAAGAGTAAATATTTTTTTTAAATTTGATTGTAAATCAGGATTTTGACAAATACGATTAGCAGAAAAATCAATTGAGTGGACAGCTTTTCATTGTCTAGAAGGACATTTTGAGTAGCTTGTTATGTCATTCGGACTTAAAAATGCTCCTTTGATCTTTCAAAGAAAGATGAATCTAATTTTCAAGAAATATGATAATTTTTGTAGTGTTTATGTAGATAATATTTTAGTACATAGTAAAAATAGAAATGAACATAGGAAGCACTTAGAGATAGTTTTACAAGAATTTATCAATAATGGAATTGTGATTAGCAAAAATAAAATAGCATTAGAAAAACAAGATATAGAATTTTTAGGAATGTATATAAAGTCAAGTACAATACAATTACAAGATCATATAGCTAAAAAGGTTTTAGAATTTCCAGATAAGTTAGAAGACAAAAAATAGTTACAGGTAGTTTTAGGATTGTTAAATTATGCAAGAAATTTTATCCTTGATTTAGGAAGAAAAATAGCAGTATTACATAGTAAAACTAGCAAAACAGGACAAAAATATTTTAATAGTGATGATATAAAATTAGTTCAAAATATAAGGGAAGAAATTACTCAACTTAAATTATTAACATTACCATTAGATGATAGTTACAAGATAGTTGAAATAGATACTTCATCATTAGGATAGGTAGGTATACTATACCAGAAAAAGCATAAAGAGTCACCAAAGTCTGACGAACAAGTTTGTAGATACTCATCAGGAAAATTTAGTGATGTACAGTCAAGATTACAATCAACAGATTTAGAAATTTTAGGGATAATTAATTCACTTGAAGCATTTTCTTTATTTTTACATAATGAAGTATTTACGATTAGAACAGATTGTCAAAATATAGTTTCTCATTATAATAAGATACATGCTAATAAACAAGTAGCCCGAAGATGGGTTAATTTTGTTGATTCAAATACAGGAAATGTTTTTAAACCAATTTTTGAACATATAAAAGGTAATGACAATACATTAACTGATATCTTATCAAGATTAATTTGTTGAACAAGAATGGAATATCGTGGACCATCATCGAATAGCACAAGACTACAAGGTAGAAGAGCATCTTTCAGGAGCATAATCATGCACCGTCAACCTCCACCATTTAGTGGATTCCAAAATAGCATAAGTAGACCAGCATCACCACCAGTACCTACTTTCAACTTTAATGGCAATATTGTTAAAGGAATCAGAAATCCAACTCTGAGGTATAGGTCAAGAGTACCAGGACTTTCTGATAGGCAACAGGTTCTCTTAGATAATTTTTGGAACATCCAAATTAAACAGCCAAGCATGAGGTTAGGTCATGAAAAATTAATTAGAGCCTTAGAACAAGAGTTTGATAGCTTTAATTTTAATTTCCATCAAAGCCAGCATCATATTCATTCTCTTGAGCACAACCTTCAAGTCCTCTTTAGGGACCATGAGTCATTACTTGGTAAGTTTACCAAAATGAACCAAGAACTCCAATCTCTTAGAATGTCGCAAAAGGCAAGTGACACCTTGAAAAGAGAATTGAAAATAAGTTTAGAAATTGATCAGCATAAGAATAAAGGAAAAGAGGTTATTGAACCCATAGAACAAGAGGCTAATGAGCCCATAGAAAAAATTAAGACTGAGCTCTTAGAAGAAGACATTGAAATGGAGCAACATCAAAATAATGAGCAGCATCAGATTCTGAGTGAAAAAAAAAAACAAGAAAAATATGAAAGTTTTCTTAGGAATATATATTTAGACTTAATATTAGATGATAATTTATTAGAAGAAATTTCAAAAGAAAAATTAAGAATAGTGCCATTAGATATGCAAAATGAGATCCTGAGCAGAGCATTACAGTTCATAAAGGAGTTACAATTACAATGTGCTTTGTATCAGTCCATCTGTGATCCAAAACCAGGGATGAATATTATTACAAAGATGTATCCATCATGTCATTGTGATAGTACAGAGAATTGTATTTGTAAACCAGAGGTTAACATAGTTGTAGTCAGGATTAACATGAGATATTATAAACCATGACATTTTAGTTATGAGCATCAGAAAAAACATAATGTGGTAGAAGTTACCCTTGCCTTACTATTAGAGTTTGGCTATCTTGATAAAATATTCATTAACCGTATTTCCTAACTAGAATCATTTCCTGAAAAACTTATAAAAGTAACAGAAGATTATCTGGAAAAGTGGAAAGAAATTTGCATAAGCTTTATTAGTAGTCCTCCAGATTGGTATGTACATATGCATAAGGAGAAAGTTAGGCATATAACCATGATTAATTAAGAGTCTTTTAGAATATCCCTTATCTCCTCATATAAGTGGACTCCTTTATACAAAGATATTTTAAAATTTAGAGGAATCCAAATGTTTGCCCTAGATGAGTTTGAAGATTTTAGGTATGATATGGTACTATTAGTAGAAGAAGAAGAAATGTATATTTACAGGAAGACAAGGATCAGCCATCAGCCATATTGGAAGCCTCAAAATTTCAAAGAAGGAACGGCAGAAATGTACTACAAGGTGAAAGAAGATAGAGAAAGAGATGCAGAGTTAGTAGAAGGCGATGAACAGTACTGGAACAATTTGACAGAAGAAAAGCTGCATAACATCGACAACATGATGGAAATATGAAGAGTTGGCAACAAATTAGCAAAAGTAGCATAAGATGAATAGCATCATGCAAAATAATGTATTGTAATCAGACAAAAATATCAACATCATTATGGACCCTGCTACAATAATGAAATAATGGCATAAGAGTAAATAAAGAAAAGAGCTTGACCCATTATAGACTTTTCATACATAAAATGTCCTTTTGATTAAGAATGAACAGTGGAAAGCCTTTTTTATTAGAACTCCCTTCTTTTTTTCTATGGTCAAACCAAGGGATTTTATTTGGTATGGTAGTGCTGACGTAACTTGTGTAAGTGAAATCTTTATATGGTAATTATACTAACACCTTCTAAGATTTATCGGGTTTTCATAAAATTCCTTCAAGTTTGAGACAAGACACAAACACTCCCTTAGATTTTAATTTCCCTTCATATAACTCCTGAGTCAAAATTTTGCTTATAAATTTACTAATTTATCCTTATCAATTACTTAAAACTAATTGTTTGTACCATACTTAACCAATCCCGAAACTACTGAGCACCGGTCAACGTTATACTGTCAAGGACCCAGAAGAGTTTCCCTCCAACCAGGATGCCAATCACAGTGCGACACGTGTCGACATCAGAAGCCAATCATAACGCGACACGTGTCAATATCAGAAGCCAATCACAACACGACACGTGTTAATTTTGAAATGAAACTAGAAACTCTCTTCTATGAATAGAGATCATTCTCTCATAATATTTCCTAATGTCATTTGTACTCACTAAAGGAGAGCTTGAACCTATGTACTTGTGTAAACCCTTTACAATTAATGAGAACTCCTCTACTCCATGGACGTAGCCAATCTGGGTGAACCACATACATCTTGTGTTTGCTTCCCTGTCTCTATCCATTTATATACTTATCCACACAAACGACCGGAGCAATCTAGCGAAGGTCATAAACTTAACACTTTCTGTTGTACCAACGTCCCCTCCGATTTTGTGCATCAACATTTGGCGCCGTCTGTGGGAACGACACTTATTCCCACTCTCTTCAGCTTTGTCAAGCTGGTTTCCACCATTCGTACACTCTTTTTTGACCAGACATCCCTCTCCAACATGGGGAGCGAAGGAAGCCACTGATAGGAGCACATTTATGCGACTTAGTTGGCTTGTTCTTGTGCATTTATGTCGTGTTTCCTTAGTTATTTTAATGTTTAAAGTCATTTTCGTGTGTTTTCAGATTTTATGGACAAAGTATGCAAGAAGATGCATTTTGGAGGCCTTTGGAGCATGTTTCGGGCTTGGAATGGATAGCAAATGCATGGGCCAAGTGGATGGACGAATTTGAGAACTAAAGAGGCCAAGAATATGAAGAATTTATGGTCCAAAAGATGAAGAAAACAGCCCAAAAATCTGTCACCCCAACTTGCATTCCTTGCCATGCAAACCACATAGAATTCCCTTTGGATTCCATACCATGCTTGATCACTCTTGTCCCCTACATAATTTCTAATTTCATGCTTCAATTCATTTAATTATTACACTCAATTGCTTGATACCTCTTGTTCCCTTCACTCATTAGATTTTAGACAACATTTACATCCATTAAATGCACCAATTGATGCTCCATCATTCACATTTGGAATCCAATGCCATGTGCAACACATGTTGTTGCACCTTTGACCCATTTGTTGACACAATTCACCTCCCTTTCCATCTCTATGCAATGTACACAATCATTCATGCTCCCTAGCTACAACACCACTCCATTTTACCCTTCACACTTTGCATCATTACTTCATTTTCACCCTTGGACCATTGCACACCACACACACAAATTGCCATGCATTTCATCCTTAACCTAACCTAATTTTCTAAGGTTTTTGGGGCCTATAAATACATGTTTACACCCCTTGGCCAAAGGAAAATCCCCCATATTCATCATTTTATCACAAAAATTCGTCCATACACACCCTAGGAAGCAAAACACCCCAAAAACACCATTTTAGTGCCTAGAAAACATAACAGCCACTCCACCTTCTTCCACCCTCTTTGCCTAGTTCTCCACCACCCTCCAACCATCAAACACTCCTCCACACTCACCCTAAACCCTTCCATACCATTCCCCATCCATTCTACATCATAAAACTACCCAAAATCTGTCCATAACCCAATCTGCCGCAAGCATAGGGAAAGGAGGAATCTTGGATGCACTTGCTACCAAGTTGGAGCATTTTAGGTGTTTTCTTTCCTTTGATTTTAATGTCTAATTTTATGTATCTTTGCTTTGTGAGTATGAGGAACTAAACCCCTCTTAGTTAGGGGGTGATTCAAAACTATGTTCATACTTGCAATATGATTTGATTACATCCAGTTGTGATTCATAAGTTGTGAATTCAATTTACTTATCCGTTCATATAAAAACTAATTTGTGTATGTTGGTTAAGAGTGCACGCTTAATTTTCATGCATGAATTTGACGCTAGAATATAAGGGAGTTTCACCTAATCGTTATAAACTTATATTCACAAGTAGTGAAGGTTGCTAGTCACAATCACGTTAAGTAAAATCTTGGCATAAGTTTCATGCAAATCATAGTAACGAGTGCCTCGTCAATGCTTATGTTTTTCATAGAACTTAATGATTCTTGCTTGTATCTCTATTATGCAATTCATGTAGGGAACTTGTAGGGAATGTTTTGGGTTGTCGTATGCAATCATCCAACCTAATAACTTGTGGAAAAAACTGAGGGTTAATTAGTGCAATTCACGGTTAATTTGGGGCGTTGAGTATTCATAGCTTATCGAAAAGCAACTAGAAATCGTTTTGTATGCAAGTGTGACATATGTGGAGAAGAACCTCCTAGCTAATCTTTCATCCATAAGTTTCATTCAAATTCACTTACAATCTGTTTTGTTTTACAAAGTTGTTTTGTTTTCAAATTCATTAAAACCAAAATCCCCCTTTTACTTTATTGTTTCAAAGTGTTTAATTTCTGTTTTGGTTGTGTGTTAGAGTGTTTTGATTCACCCAAATTTGTCTAAGAATTTGTTTACTTTGTTCTTGTCTTAATTTAATTATTTTCGTCGAAAATCAACCCCATCTTATTTCTTTGAGTCATATTAATTAGAACTTGTCTTAGATCATGTATTTAAGTGTTTTAGTTCATTAGAAAACCAAAATTTGTCCAAGTTTGTGTGAGAGTCCCAAAATTGCCCAGATTGTGTTTTTAAGGTAGTTTTGAGTGTTTAGGGGCTGTTTTGAGTCTTTTGGTTTGTTTTAGTGTTTTAAAGTATAGTTTTGCATTCTTTGAGTCTAGTTAGTGTTTTAAACTTTGTTTTTACGTTTTCAAGTCAGTTTCCAAGTGATTTAGCAATCCCTCCTAATCCCCGGCCTAGAACGATCCCTACTTACATACTTTACTACAATTGATAAAAAGAGGGTTTAATTTGTGTGTTTAGTTATTTTACGCATCAGCCACAGCACACAAAATGACACCCCTCTTGCACCTAGTGCAAAGCAACGAAAGAAAGAAAGAAAGAGGGTTGCTCTTCAAGCTAAAGTCGATGAGCTAGAAGCTCAGAACAACAAAATAGCAATGAAGAATGAGGTCCTCCAGGAACAGTATGAGAAGCTATTTGAGACGTTCAATGAAACTAGGCGTACTCAAACACACGAGCTCGTTGCCCCTGTGGACATCAACCGTCATCTGGGTGCCCCCTAACACGGAGGGTCACCTTCCTTCGACATGGGTATCCCTGATGAGGAGCTAGCTAATCATCAAAACATTGATCAACATAATACTTCTCTCAACCCAACTGCTCCGATCCGAAGCAGGAGAAGTGGAGGAAGACACCTCCTTACAGAAGGGTTGGAAGGGTCGAAAGCCATTTATCGTGATTGCCGAGACTTCCTAAAGCAACGTCGAGAGAATCCCCTCCACATATGCTCGAAGATCAATGACCCAAAGGTTTCTGAAAGACTTGGTCCCCTCCCACAACCTAGGCCAGCTACCAATCTAGGGAAGGAACGACATATCCTAGAGGAACATGAAGGTACATGGGACTTTGAGGTATTCCGACAGACTCGCCCTAGAAGTCAGTACGGCGAGTCTAAGGAAAAATCACACGCCCTTACTCAAACTTTCCTACTTCCAAGAGGCGATGGAGACTTACGAAAGAAAATTTCAGTAGTACATGACTCCACTCAAGATCCCCTTGTCCTACAGCTCCTTGAGGAAGTAAACAAGTTGAAGGCTGAATGTCAGGCCGAGATACCTGACTGGAACCAACCCAGGCCTGGCCTTCTCACAAGGAGGATCCTCGACACCCCCTTCAAGCGAAGACAAAACAAAAGCTTGGTTTACAACTCTATACTGGAAGGTAGGACCTAATTGAACACCTTAACCTCTTTGAGTCCACCATGGCATATCGGATGCACACCGACGAAGAACGATGTCTTCTCTTCCCCTCCACCCTCTCTGGCGAAGCTCTAAACTGGTATTGCCGTCTTCCACCTGAGACAGTAGACTCATTTGAGGAACTGAGGAAACTGTTTGTCTCTCAACACATCTTCCAGACCGATCGCTTGCATTCTGCAGATGACTTGTACACTATTCACCAGAGGCCGGACGAGTCACAAGGAGAGTATGCTGGTCGTTTCAGTTATGAGTATTCTCTCTGCACTGAGGCAGATGATAAGACCGCCCTCAAGGCCTTCACGGCAGGCCTACGTGATTGTTTCTTCAAGTACATGATCAATGCCAACACTTGGAAGACTTACTTTGAGGTGATGGCATATGCTTACAACCATGCCTCCACCGAGACAAGGACATATCAAGGGAAACCCCCCACAACCACCCCTTATCAGCAAGTAGGGAATGGAAACCAAATCCAACCAAATGAGAAGACCTCGACCTTCCAAACGGCAGCGGTGCCTCCCCTTACCTTACTTAATACTTTGCCAAGTCAACAGACATATCAATCTCAGGGCAAAAGGAAAGATTTCTATCCTCACCAGTCTCATTTTAGCAAAATGAGTAAGAGACACTATCGCGATAACCAAGGGTAATAATCCCCGACCCCAGGCAGTCAACACAGTGGGTCAAGCACGTGTCAAGACATCCCATACCCCGAGGTATGAGCCATACACACCTTTGAACGCCATATGCGTGGCCATTTACCCCAGCATACCACACCTGATACCGAAACCAAAGCCAAGGCACCCGGATTACAAGCCCACGAAGAACACGGGCACGTTTTGCTGCTACCACGAGCATAACGGCCATGACGGCGAGAAGAGAATCACCCTTCGTGATCATATTGAAGCTTTGGCACATGAAGGAAAAATTGATCAATTCCTCATTCACCTTTTAAAAGGTAACCGTAACCAACGCCAGGTGAATGTGATATATTCCATAAGTGGTGGTATACCCATATCTAAATCTTCTAACAGGGCCATGAAAAATAGCGAACGTGCTTTAAGGTCTGGCCACCAAGTGTTTCACGTGGAAGACATCAGGGGAGGTAAGCATCAAAAGCCTAACTGAGATCCAATATGTTTCTACCCTGAGGAAGAAAGAGGTATCATCTAACTTCACAACGACCCACTCATCGGGGAAGCTCACATAACCAACTTTGAAGTACGAAAAATCTTGGTAGACACGGAGGCTTCTATCAATATCATGTTTGCTGAAGCTTTCAGGGCCTTTAATGTAGCTGAACACTTGCTCGATCGCTCGATTTCCCCTCTGATAAGCTTCTCCGGTGATATCATGCAACCTTTGGGGAACATACACTTACCTTTCACCATTGGTACAGGCCCTTACACAGCTACCATTACCACTAACTTCCTGGTGGTTGATTGCCTAACGGCATACAATGTCATCTTGGAATACACAGGCATCAATGATCTCAAGGCCATGGTATCCACACATATGTTGTTGATGAAATTTTCAACCCTCTATGGCAATGGTTACATCAGAGGAGATCAACTTAGTGCATGATCATGTTACAACACTTCGGTCAAGCAATATCACCTGTTTGTGCCTAAAGAAACCCTTTCTATACATGACCAAGTCATAAAGACCAACCCAGACGAAGCCAACTTGGATCTTCACGGTGGCAACAGTCAACCCGACGATCCTCGAGATGACTCTTTCACCAGTGAGCACAACCTGCTGAAAAGTTTGAGAAGGTCTCTATTTCAAAAGATTATCCAGATCGCATGGTGAAGATTGGCAGCACCTTATCACCACCGATTCGGTTGGCATTGATCTCTTTTTTGCAAGAGAACACTGAGGTCTTCGCCTGGTCATACGAGGACATGTCAGGCATTTCTCCCGATATCATCTGTCATCGCTTAAGTATTGACCCCAAAACCAAGCCAGTGAGACAGAAGCGAAGATCTTATGACGCTGAACGGTACGAGGCAATGAAGGTAGAAGTTGAAAAACTCAAAGGCATAGGCTTCGTCCGCTAAGTCAATTATCCAACGTGGGTAGCAAATGTTTTCCTTGTTAAGAAGAATCCGACCAAGGAAAGTCTCCTGCTCTAAAAGGTCTTGTGGAGAATGTGTGTCGATTACACCGACCTAAACAAAGGATGCCCGAAGGATAGTTTTCCTCTTCCTCTCATAGACAGACTTATAGACTCTACGGCAGGGTGTGAACTTCTGAGCTTCATGGATGCTTACTTAGGATACAACCAAATCTTCATGAACCTTCCGGACCAAGAACACACAGCATTCACTACTGACAAATGACTATATTGCTATAAAGCCATGCCTTTCGGCCTAAAGAATGCAGGAGCGAATTATCAGAGACTAGTTAATTCAATGTTCGCCGAACAGATTGGGAAGAACATGGAAGTTTACGTTAATGATATGCTAGTCAAGGGCAAACATGCTGACCAACACATCACCAACCTATCTGAAACTTTCACCATTCTGAAGAGGTATCGAATGAGGTTAAACCTCAACAAATGTGCCTTCGGCGTAGGCTCTGGCAAATTCTTAGGTTCCATGATAAGCCAAAGAGGCATTGAGGCTAATCCCGAGAAGATCAAAGCAATCCTCAGCATGAAGGAACCGGTAACTTCAAAAGACATCTAGAGCCTTACTGGCAAGGTGGCAGCCTTAACTAGGTTCATCTCTAAGGCCACAGACAGGTGTGCTTAACTAGGTTCATCTCTAAGGCCACAGACAGGTGTGCTCCTTTCTTCAAAGCACTTAAAGGAAGTAAGAAGTACATTACATGGACTGATGAATATGCGGAGGCATTCAAGAACCTCAAAGACTACATGAGTAAAGCCCCTTTGCTTTTCAAATCTAAGGTTGGTGACACTCTCATTATCTATCTGTCGGTATCGGCTTCAGCAATAAGTTCCATTCTCATTCAAAAGGATGGTAATGTTGAACGGCCTGTCTACTACGCTAGCAAGGCCTTACAAGATGCGGAGACACGATACTCCAACATTGAGAAATTGGCTCTAGCATTGGTCGTGTCTGCTCGAAAACTTCGCCCTTACTTCTAAGCACATTTCATCATCGTGCTTACCAATCATCCACTTCGAAAGATACTCTAAAGTCCTGACACTTCCGGGCGAATGATCAAATGGGCGATAACATTGGGTGAGTTTGACATCTCTTACCAACCAAAGCCAGCTGAAAACGGTCAAGTAGTGGCAGACTTGATCGCCGACTTCACATATCCTATTGATATTGTTTCTACGCCTAAAGAAGTGGTTTCATTACCCTCGGAAGCTCAGAAAATAAAACCAACAGCCCAGTATGGAGTCTATATGCTGATGGCTCGTCCAACCAGCAAGGTTGTGGAGCAGGACTAGTCCTTACGACCCCTGACAAAGTGGCGATGGAGTATGCTCTTCGTTTCAAATTCAAGGCGTCGCACAATGAGGCCGAATATGAAGCCCTCCTAGCAGGCTTACGTTTGGCCAAACATCTTAGGGTTAAACGAATTGATATCTTCAGTGACTTCCAATTGGTGGTTAACCAGGTCACCAACAACTTTGATGCTAAGGATAGCTCCATGGCAGCATATCTGGCACAAACACAATTATTGCTCAAGCACTTCCACTACTAGATCACCCAAATTCCTCGAGTGGCAAACAGTCATGCAGATGCTTTGGCTCGCCTTGCCTCAGTGGTGGAAGACAAGATTGGGAGAAAAATTCAGATCGAATTGTTAGCAGCACCAAGCACCATGGCTGCGGAAATGTGCAACTTACAACAAGGAGATAGTTGGATTACCCCGATTTATAGATTCCTTGCTTATGGCACCCTTCCAAATGACAAAGTCTAAGTTAAGCAGATTCGATACAAGGCAACCCGTTACTTGATCATTAATGACCAACTCTACAAGCGGGGTTTTAACCTACCATACCTAAGATGCCTTACGCCAGCATAGGCGGAAACTGTCCTTCGGGAAATACATGAAGGAGTCTATGTAGATCATGTTGGATCTCGATCCCTAACACACAAGGTTTTTCGCCAAGATTATTACTAGCCAACACTCCACCAAGATGCCATCAGAATATCCCGCTCATGTAATAAGTGTCAACGCTACGTAACTATTCCTCACTCCCTTCCCGAGCTGCTCACTCCTATGATCAGCCCTTGGCCCTTTGCCCAATGAGGACTTGATTTGATCGGCTCAATGCCTGCAGGGAAGGGCAAGGTTCGTTATGCAATCGTTGCAGTTGACTACTTCACAAAGTGGGCCGAAGTAGAACCCTTGGCAACCATTACTAAGGCAAAAATAGAAGACTTCGTATGGAAGAAAATCCTTTGCAGATTTGGCATTCCCAATGCGATAGTCACTAACAACGGGCAACAGTTCGACAACAATAAGTTTAGGATGTTCTGCTCTAAGTTCAAGATCAACTTATGTTTTGCCTCCCCAGCTCATCCTCAGTCTAATGGACAAGTTGAAGCCATCAACAAAATAATCAAGCGAACTTTGAAAACCAGCTTGGACAAGGCTAAAGGTTGTTGGCCAGAATTTGTACCCCAAGTTCTTTGGTCATACCGCACTTCGTATCGAACATCAACAGGAGAAACCCCATTCTCACTTGCCTTTGGTACAGAGGCAGTTGTCCCAGTTGAGCTTGAGCAACCAACGTTCAGAGTCCAGAACTACGTGCAAAGCGAAAATGACAAACAACTTACCCTCAACTTAGATCTAGTCGAGGAACACAGAAACCAGGCTCACTTGAGGAATGTCGCCTACAAGCAGCGTATCTCCAACTACTATGACTCAAGAGTCAAACCTCGTTCTTTCAAAGTGGGGGACTGGGTATTGAAGAAAAGATTACTCTGCGACAGAGTCCCGGGTGAAGGAACATTTAGTCCAAACTGGGAATGACCGTTTGAAGTTGTTGGCATCAGTCGCCCTGGCTCCTACAAGCTTAGAAGCTCCGATGGCAAGACCCTTGGCCATCCATAGAATGCTG
This sequence comes from Malus sylvestris, assembly GCF_916048215.2. Taxonomy (NCBI): domain Eukaryota; kingdom Viridiplantae; phylum Streptophyta; class Magnoliopsida; order Rosales; family Rosaceae; genus Malus; species Malus sylvestris. The sequence continues at coordinate 92,159 of NC_062271.1, read as the reverse complement.
ATCACTTGAAGTACTATTACAAGTAAACTCACATTGTACAAGTGTTAAGCTTCAGCCTTTCAGCATCTTAGGTGATTTAGACAACTTGATCCTAACCTTCTTACATTCCTAGCAATAAAACACTCGAGTTCAAAGCTTTAACATGAAACAAAGCCTAAGTATATGTCAACTATACAAATAAACGAACAGCTTCACAATATATTTGTTCAATCATATATTCCAACACATTCATACATAAGCCAATCGTGCTTTGAAAGGGTTCAACATATTTTGTGTTATTCGACACTTGCTACAATGTGCCTAGACACCTTGCCCTTATTCTCACCAACCAGGTGATGAAATGTGAAGAAGGAACTCATCTTTATGCCACTAACCAGGTGATGAAATGTACAACCCGTACTCTCCTTCATGCCACCAACCAGGTGATGAAATGTACAACCCGTACTCTAATATCATTTGACAACTTGCCACGAATGCCACCAACCTAGTGAATAAGGAACTCATCTTCATGCCACCAACCAGGTGATGAAATGTACAACCCGTACTCTCCTTCATGCCATTAACCAGGTGATGAAATGTATACCCTCGTACTCTAATATCATTTGGCAACTTGCCACTCATGCCACCAACCAGGTGAAGAAGGAACTCATCTTCATGCCACAAACCAGGTGATGAAATGTACAACCCGTACTCTCCTTCATGCCACCAACCAGGTGATGAAATGTACAACCCGTACTCTAATATCATTTGGCAACTTGCCATTCATGCCACCAACCATGTGATGAATTGTACAACCCGTACTCTAATATCATTTGGCAACTTGCCACTCATGCCACCAACTAGGTGATAAAATGTACAACATGTACTCTCCTTCATGCCACCAACCAGGTGATGAAATGTACAACTCGTACTCTAATATCATTTGGCAACTTACCATTCATGCCACCAATCAGGGGAAGAAGGAACTCACCTTCGTACCACCAACCAAGTGATGAAAGCAACTCACCATTCATTCCACCTACCAGAAGACGAGTGGTACAACTTGTACATGTGAACTCCTAGCATTCACAAATAATCAAAAACCCCCAAGCATGACAACTGATGCGAAAATTAACTTAACACACAAATTAAACCCTCTTGTTGTCAAATTGTAGTATAAATGCAAGTAGGGATCGTTCTAAACCGGGGATTAGGAGGGCTTGCTAAAACCTCTAAACTGACTTAAAAACATATAAACAAAGTTAAAAACACTAAACTAGACTCAAAGAACTTTAAACAAACTTAAATGACTCAAAACAAGCTAAAAACGCTCAAATCTGCCTAAAACACACAAATTGGGCAGATTTGGACTCTAACACACTTTTGGGACACCAAAAAACACAAATCAAAACAGATTTTGACTAATAAAACACTTTAAAGTAAAGGGGGTTTTGGTTTTGACGAATTTGAAAACAAAACAAGTAAATTAAAGAACTAATGAAATCTGCACGAATTTGAGTAAATTGAATGGATGGAAGGCTAGTTAGGAGGTTCTTCTCCACACATGACATACTTGCACATAAACCAATTTTCAGTTGTTCTTTCGATCAATCATGAAACTCAACACCCCAGGTTAATTAAGTCCGCTTAAATTAACCTTCAAGTTCTCCTTAAGTTATTGAATTGGATGGGAAAGCGCATACAACAATTCAAGCATTCTTCAAAAGTTCTTTATGTGAACAGCACAATAAAGATACAATCAAAGATCATTAAGCATTATGAAAACTATAAGTATTGACGAGGCATTCGTTACTATGATGAGCATGAAACTTCTGCCAAGAATTTATTTAACGCGATCGTTTATAAGCGACCTCCACTACTTGTAAATATAAGTTTGTAACTATTAGGTGAAACTCCCTTATACTCTAGCATCATATTCATGCATGCAAACTAAGTGTGCACTTTTAATAAACATACACGAAAAAGTTATCAATCAAGCAGTTAAACAAATTGAATTCACAACTTATGAAATCACAACTGAAGGTAATCAAATCATATTGCAAGCATGAACATGGTTTCGAATTCTCCCATAGCTAAGGGGGTTTAGTTCCTCATACTCACAAAGCAAAGATAAACAAATTTAGACATTGAAAACAAAAGAATGAAAACACTTAAAAACGCTCCAACAATCCAACTTGAATGGCAAGCACGTCCAAGGGTCCTCCTTCTTCTCTTTGTTGCGGCACAAGGTGTGGTTTGATGGATGAGTGGTAAATTATGGTGGTGGATGGATATAGGTGAGTTATGGTGAAGGGTGGATGGGTGGATTGTGTTCTCCCGGCCAAGGAATGAAAGTGTAAGTGTATGGAGTTGTGAAATGTGAATGTAGTGTCTTTTGATGGATTTTTCTCCTCCCCCTTGTTATGGTGAAGGGTGGATGTATTTATAGGCTAGGGAGAGGACCACCATCTAATTAAGGTGGTAGTGGTGTATGTTGTGGTAATGAGTGGATGTAATGGGTGTAGTGGATGGATGTTTGTTAATGAGTGGATGTAATGGGTGTAATGGATGGATGTTTGGTAATGAGTGGATGTAATGGGTGCAGTGGATGAGTGTTTGGTAATGAGTGGAAGTAATGGGTGTAGTGGTTGGATGTTTGGTAATGAGTGGATGTAGTGCGTGTAGTGGGTGGATGTTTGGTTATGAGTGGATGTAATGGGTGTAGTGGATTGATGTTTGGTAATGAGTGGATGTAATGGGTGTAGTGGATGGATGTTTGGAGTTGTAGGTCAACACACTTGCACACACACATGCTGATTTCTAGCCTTCAAATCTTCAAAAACGTCCATCCTCATGTCTCCATGCTTGCACTATCCAATCTTGGCCCAAAAATGCTCCAAAATGCTTCAAATAGCACTTTGTTGCTAACTTTGTTATTTGAACCTACAAACACACGAAAATAGCTTAAAATACATAATTGACTAAGAAATAACAACATAAATGCACAAGAACAAGCTAACTAAGTCGCATAAATATGCTCTTATCAACAACTTAACTAGGGGAGCACTTATGCCCAACAAGAGTTATAGTTACCAACAAAGTCTTATTGCAAGCCAACAGCAACTTCAGTGCATGGCATACGAAGATCAAGTTATTCATCTCTCTTGCATCTGCTTCAAACATTTCCCCTCTGTAACAATGCAAACACTACAACTCGTAGAAAGCTTCACACACTCTTGATTAAGACAGTGTGAAGCAAAACCAATTTATGGTGCCAACAAGAGCTTCATCAATGGAGGGCAACCACAATTCTCAAAAGCTTCACACACTCTTGATCAAGACAGTGTGAAGCAAAACCAATTTCTGGTGCCAACAAGAGCTTCATTAAAGGAGTTCAACCACAATTCTCAAAAGCTTCACACACTCTTGATCAAGACAGTGTGAAGCAAAACAAATTTATGGTGCCAACAAGAGCTTCATCAATGGAGAGCAACCACAATTCTCAAAAGCTTCACACACTCTTGATCAAGACAGTGTGAAGCAAAACCAATTTATGGTGCCAACAAGAGCTTCATCAAAGGAATTCAACCACAATTCTCAAAAGCTTCACACACTCTTGATCAAGACAGTGTAAAGCAAAACGAATTTATGGTGCAAACAAGAGCTTCATCAATGGAGGGCAACCAAAATTCTCAAAAGCTTCACACACTCTTAATCAAGACAGTGTGAAGCAAAACCAAAACTTCACCAACAAAAGCTTCATCAGTGGAGGACAACAACAAATTCTCAAAAGCTTCACATTATCTTGATCAAGATAGTGTGAAGCAAAATCAATTCATGGTACCCAACAAAAGCTTGACCTACAAAAGCTTGACCCACAAAAGCTTGACCTACAAAAGCTTCACACTATCTTGATCAAGATAGTGTGAAGCAAAATCAATTCATGGTGCCCAACAAAGCTTGACCTATAAAAGTTTGACCCACAAAAGCTTCACCAACAAAAGCTTCACCCACAAAAGCTTGACCCATAAAAGCTTGACCCACAAAAGCTTCACCTACAAAAGCTTTACCCACAAAAGCTTGACCTACAAAAACTTGACCCACAAAAGCTTGACCCACAAAAGCTTCACCTACAAAACTTCAACAAAAAAGATTCACCTACAAAAGCTTCACACTATCTTGATCAAGATAGTGTGAAGCAAAATCAATTCATGGTGCCCAACAAAGCTTCAACCTCAAAGCTTCACCTACAAAGCTTCAACACCAAAGCTTCACCTACAAAGCTTCAACACCAAAGCTTCACCTACAAAGCTTTAAAATATATATATATATATATATATATAATATATATATAATTTTTTTTTTCGGAAATTCGAAAATTCGAAAATTCAAAAATTCAAAAAAAAAAATTGCCTAAGCCTCCTCTTCTTTGGGCCTAACAACTTTCATAACAAATATATATAAAGAAGGAGTTTTGGGCTACCATTTAGAAAGGAAATGCCTCATTCATCAACTCCCTTGACCGGAGACTTGGGGGACTCCTACCATATGCTACTGCACCTTGATACTCGGAAGTTTCACGACCACTCAGTGACTTGGATTTTTCAAGTCTCCAAACGAGAAGTTTTCCTCACTCGGGAAATTAAGGGAGCACTACCTCAACCTACATGCTTCACTCATAAAGCTTCAACATACAAGCTTCAACAAAAGGAAAAATTCAAAGAACTTAGTGAAGAAGGCCTTGGTGTATTTAACACAATATGTTGAAATGAAGCAAAGCTTGTTTATTGATATCTCTTATAAGTTACAAATATGTACATATACATGAATCAAAATAAACAAACAAGAGGGAGCCTTCACAAAGGTTGCTCAGGAGAAGTCTCAGAAGTCGACAGAGCCCCAGATCGAGGAGGCACCAGAGGGGGATTATTCGGAGCCTTAGTGCTAGGCAAAACCCCAAAAGTAGGAGGCACCAAAGGTTGATCATTTGGAGCTTCATTACGCGGTACAGCCCCAGAAGACGAAGGCAATAAATGCCTTTGGAACAAACCCACAAACCTTTGATGATCAAGTAAAATCTGACCATCAGATTCCTGCAGTTGGTCGAGCTTTCTCTTCATGTTTGTAGCATAGTCATGTGCGAGCCTGTGCAACTGTTTATTCTCATGTTTGAGCTCTCTGGTCTCTTGTTTGAGACTTATCACTTCAGCCGCCAATGATTCAACTTGGCGGGTTCGAGCAAATAGGCGTTGGGCCATATTAGACACAGAACCTGCACACTGACCACTAAGAGCCATAGAATCGTTAACAGCCAACTTATCAGACCGTTTGGAAAGTAGTCTGTTATCTTTGGGAGTGAAAAGGTTCCTGGCCACCACCGCAACGGTTATATCATTCTTCATCATAGAGTCCCCAACAGTAAGAGGACTAGTAAGGGATAAGAAGGATATGTGCCATATGTTGTCTTGAGAAGGCATGGCTGCCTCTTCACCAAAGTTCAAGTCAAAACGACGGTCGGATGGGCCAGACATTCTCAGAAATGATGAAGGAGAAATAAGGTGCAATAAATCTCTTAATTAAGGGGAAAATTCCTACAAGCAATAACTCTCTGAATGTACTCCTTGCACATAATTGGTGCCCTTATAAAAGAAAGGGCAACAGGGTCGTTGATTCAAAAATCGAAGTGGCACCACTCTCCGAATTCCGAAAAGGCACCACTCTCCGGATTTCGAAGAGGAACCACTTTCCACACGTAACATCAGCTCCCCGGGTACCACAGATAACTTTGCCAAAGATCTCTGACAAAGTTTTGTTGGAAATGTGCCCTAAAGCCAATCATGTGATGATACTTTACGGACATTTCACATGTTAAACTAATCTAGTTTTACATATAAAGGGCATAAATTATTGTTTGAGCCGTCTCATATAAATGTTATATGCTTAAACGATAAAGTCCAAGGAATATGTGATTGGGAGAATGTAATCTAATGAAGTTAGATTCATGAGACCATTCTTTCGTAGACACATCCTAAATGTTCCTGATCATAGGATTGCCAATTGGGCGTTGACAGTCCGTTAAGATCAGTACGTACTATGTCTTCTCTCAGGGAGAGTGATTAGTCTCGAGTCATTGGTGTGTGTGACATCAAGACAAGTACGTAGGTGCTCAATAGAGAATGAGTTCACTGAACGTGATCAACGAAGAGTTCTTATATTCCATGTCACATGAGAACTCATGGTTGGGATAATGCAAAGTAGTCCTTTGACCTGAGGCATCACAGTTGTCTTGTGGTTAAGTCCTTGATCTTTGATTATGTCAAAGTCACCCCTTCGGGGTGTCCACGGCATCGTTGGGGTTAAGCCACTTAGCTATGGAGACAAGTGAATGCGCAACAAGGGATCTCTAACCTTCAAACAGTTGAGGGAGAATACTCTATGATATGATTTGGAATCTCTGGCCAGAGTATGAATGAGATTAGGGAATGCGTTCCAAATCACATTCAAGGAAATCATATAAGCACACGAATCACATTGGATAGTAGACATGAATAAATAAACTATCATACCAAACAATGTGGTCAAGAGTATTAGATTAGAGAAGGACCGTATTGCATTTGTAATCCCAAACTGAATAGGTTCTCTATCCTCTTCTGATTAGCTTGGGTAACCATGATATGCTGCTAGGTGTCACTCATGGTTTGTGGAAGCCCTAAACGTGTGTAATCACTAAAGGGAGAATTGAAAATAGTTTCAATTCACAATCAATGTAAAATGGTTTTAATCGCCCACTACCTCGCTAAAAGGAACCTAATGGATCGCACACCATAAAAGGTGGAGATTGAAGATTAAACGGAAATGAGTAAGAATGATTAAATGGTTTAATCATTTATTTATGGCAATGATTAATTAATATGTTAATTAATCAAACGAATAAGTTCGTTAAAGACTTCGGGATAGTTTTGGACCTTAAGGCCCAATGGGCTTCGAACGTCAAGCCCATTAACTTAAGTTGTATGACAATTTAATGAATGAAGATTCATTAAAGCCCAAAAGCCCAAAATCCCCTAAATGGCCAGCCATAGTGTGATGAATTAGGGTTTTGGTTATTTAGGTCACTTAAAGAAGTGACTATATAAATGACTTTATAACTAAATATTCATTAAGTGATTAAGGGTTTATTTTGGGGGAAAATTGGTGAGAATTGTCTCTCCATTTTCTCTCTAAAGAAGCTAACACCTTGGAGGGTACATCTAGCAATCCTACTACTCCAAGGTCACTCATTTCTTCTACAATCAAACCTTGGTGAAGAGACTTAGAGGTTCCCTATTTTGGGAACTTGGAGAAACCTATTCTTCCATCCAAATCCATGGATCTAAGAAGCAAGGAATGAAGGCCCCTATCTCTTTGGGTGATTAGCCTTTGCTTATGCAAAGAGGAATCTACAAAGGTATTAATTTCAACTCACTTTGTTTTGAGTTGATTATTGGTTCACCAATCTACTAGGCTTTGAATTTCATGGGTAATGTTTTGTTTTTGAATGCATACATTAACATGATTCCGCCTTTAATTTGTTAATTGCATGCTATAGATGTTATTCAAATGAACATGTTTCACAAAATAATTCCTTCAAGTGGTATCAGAGCCTAGGTCTAGTAGTTGGTGAATCCTTTTGGGTTTTGTAGTTCATAAGTTTGTGATTTAAAAGTTGTAATTGTTACAAGCTTTATTCTTGCTTCTTTGAAAGTAAATTTTGTTGGAAAATTTGCTATCTCAAATGTTGTAGATGTTGTTCATATGAGCATGAATATTGGAGCTAAAATTTGGTGCCATGCTTTTGGGAAAATTCGGCCAAATCCAAAGGGTGGAATTTTGGGTTCTTGTTTGACTTGTTAAAAGTGTTTTAATGTGTTCTTTGGAATCCCTAAGTACCCTAGTTTGGTTAGATGTTATTTCCCTTAAGTAAGAATGGTTTTGGAATGTTTTTGGGTGAAAAAAGTTCATGGAAAAATTTGGGTTTTTCATGGATGTTCTTCATTGTTCTTGATGTTCTTGCCAAGAACAAAAAGGTTTGGTGTTTTGATTCAAAGTTTTGATTTATTTCATAAAGTTTATGATATATGTTTTTTCAAATGATTTATCATGTATTTAAAGTGTTAAATATTTGTATAAATGATGATGGAAACATCAATCATCAAAACATATATTATTTTTATGAAAGTATTTAAAGTGTTAAATATTTGTATAAATGATGAAAGAAATATCAATCATCAAAACATATATTATTTTTATGAAAGGTGAAAGCACTACTTGATTGTTTTTGACAAAACTAATAAATCAAAACATCCACCACTCCTTTTTATCCCTAAAAACCGGCCACCCTAATAAAATAGGGTATTTTTTGGGCTTTTATGCAATTACATAAAGTTTTGATACTTTTGTGTATTTGTACTTTGACCCGAAAGTTTACGTTTTGACGTTAAGGCCTAAAAACGCTAAAGGACAAATTGTTTTGCTCCTTTAATGAAGTTTTGAATTTATTTAAATTTTGGGTTCTAGTTGTATTTACATGAAGTAGTGACTTTTGTGTTTTTACAAAGTGACCCCAAAAGTTTATGTTTTCGCAATATGGCCCAAAAAGTTGTGGTTATTGCATGATGGCCCAAATAGGATGAGAACAAAATTGTTTTGTCTCTTTAAATGAGAATTGGATTTTCATTTTGTTTAGCTCCACTTAAATCAATTTTATGGATACAAAAACCAAATGAAAATGTTGCATTCAATTAATTAGTTAAAGCGTTAATTAATTAAAGGATGATTATGAACCTAAGCCTAATATAATTGAGCTATGTGAAAGGCGTTTCAAATTTGTTTGAACCATGGGAATGTGTAGATTAGATTTTGGTTGTAATTTGATTTGATCAAATGTTGTAAAAGGGCATAAGTCCTTCTTTACTTTAAGGTAATTTGTTTTATGCAAATGTTGTAATGAGCATAAGCTCATCCTTTACTTTGAAGTATTTCTTTCTTGCTTTATATGATATGCATGAAAATGAAGTAATTGGGTCCAACGCCCCTAAGACAACACGCCTTAATGTGATTAAACGCGTAACTAAAATCAATCTCCATCCCTAGACCGAGATTCAACACAAGGCTCGTGTTGAATCTAAACAAAGGTTCATAGTCATCCTAAGGCCCTAAGGCAACTATATAGTCCATCAAATGAATGCAAACCTTATGTTAGTAGTAACATATACTCTTGCTTTAAAAACCGTTTTAAAAGCATAGTGGGAGTATTATGTACAACTAAAACAATTATATGGACCAATAGTTGTAATAGGACCAAAATTGTTTTAATAGAGATTAAAATGTATGTTTATATGTGATGAGACCAAAAACCCTCAACCAAACCAATATTAAGTTGATAAGCGGAGAGTGCTTAGAACACTCTTTCGTGGCCTTCCACCGTGGTGGGATCCAATCGTTTATGACTTGTACACCGGCTTCACCCTATCATGGGGGAGTACAAAGTGCATGCTTATACTCAGGAGGAATCCATACACATATGATGAGGTGAGTGTAGGCAACGAGGATGGCCAATATCATATCATTGTGAGGCTATTCTTGAACCCCTTCATGAACTAAGCATGGTGGGAAGAACTTAACTAAGTGCAATGGAACCAATATCATATCATTGTGAGGTTACATTCTCTAGAGGCCAAATAAGATTGGTACTTGCATGAGTTGCAAAAGAGTAAGCGTACTCTCTCATTATTATTGTTGCTAGCCATATATCGTATCATCGTGAGGTGGGCTTGGTAATAGTGAGCCTCCCATAACCTACTAGGAGTTTCATCCAAAACTCTCGAATTCCTATGAGGGATATGGAATTTGCCAAAAATAGTGGGTGGTGCTATTTGATTTAAAGACCCAAATCAAATGGCTTAAAATCAATCAATTTATATTCGTTATGTATTTGTTTACCAATATATTTGCAAACGCTATCCAACACTTGACAAATAAAAGCCGAACGTTTAGTTTACGGACTTGGTACTACAAAACCATAGATTGTCTTTAATGGCTTGTAAATGTACCTAAGTAGTCTCATCCTCACAATCTTCCTATTGATAATGTATCATTAGAAGAATATGTTAGAAAAGGTCTATCATAGAGAGGACAACACTTTTAATGTCATAATTCTTCAATTACAAATTGTTGTATGAAGAAATAAGAGTTGCTTTGAACAACCCTTAGTCAATACAAACACTTAGTGCTTATTTCTTTGTTAATTGAACAAAGAACTTGAGAAGTAAGCACAAGGGCATGGACACTTTATGTGCCATGATTCTTCACTTACAAATTGTTGTATGAAGAAATGAGAGTTGCCTTGTACAACTCTTGAAAGTTTGTAATTATGTTTAGAACATAATGGTTGGTTGACAAAAATAGTCCATTAACATGGACTTATGATGATTTTGAATCATTGAGTATTGAAGTGTTAAACCACTTAACGAGACGGAAACTAGGCAAGGACTTCACCTTTGTTTCCCTATCCTAATGGTTCACTAAGTTTATGGTAAACTATGTAGTGAACAATAACCACATACTCTCCAAATTGTTTGATGTGTATAACACAATTGAAAAAGGTTTCAAGAGAGATAGTGGGAGTTTAGGGACCATGACTAATGTAGTCAAAGGTGAAAGTCAAATAAAGAAGATAAATAACTCCAAGGGAACAAACTTTCTTTATGAAAGGATGGACATTGGAAGGGGTATTTGCAAGAAATGTCTTGCAAGTGTCAAGAACACACCTTTCGAAGGTGTTGTAAATTGTTCTTGAATAGTTCAAAACAGTTGGTTCTTCTACTTGAATGTATGATTCCGTATTAGTAACTATGTTTTACAAATCGTTGTAAAAGTGTGACTAATAAGAAGTAGAAGATATATGAGAGAAGAAAAGGTGCTTCACATACGGAACGTGAATAAGATATAGATCTCTGCGAAAGCAGATAGTACTTACTTCCTCATATGAACTACCAAAGAAATTGGATTATAGTAATCTAATTGATTGTCTCTATAGTAGAGATGATATGGTAGTGTTAACTGTTTAGAATATAATGATGCTTAAAACCCAAAAGGTTGCAAGGTAGTGACTAATCCCAACTAAATTGTGATACCTCTAAAAACATAAGTTACGAGTTGGTGAAACAAGGATGCTTTGGATCGTTAGATCCGGATCCAATACCTTCTTGTTAAAATTGTATAGAGGCGAAATGTTCGAATCTTTATTCTTTTGGAAAGAAGAAAGAATCACAAAGTTGTTGAGGTTAATTCACTTAGATGTTAGTGGCACTTGTCCACAACATAATACTACTCATGTTATATGACATTCACCGAAGATCACTCTCGGTTGGACTATAGTTTATTTTGAATAAACACAAGTCCGAATACTTTGCAAAAGGTTTCAAAGAATTCAAGAAATGTAAATAGATGAGTAAGATATCTAAAGTATTTACCTCCTTAGATTTGATCCAAGGAAAGGTAACACTTTAGATGAGTTTCCTTGAAAGATATCAAGGAAAATAGCATCATAAGATAATGTATTTCTCCATTAGGAGAAGAACGAACTCAAATAAGATTTAGTTCGTTAGATGTTATCTATTACCCATATATAGGATATATACTTCTAAAACAATATGATTGTCAATTAGAAGATCTTCCAAAATTTTCATAACTCCATAAGATGTAGTTGGAAAAGAAAGACAAATCTTAAGCATGTTAAAGATTTGGGGTTGTGTGCTAACTAGCAATATTTGTTTGATAACAATCTTGTAGGATATCCTTAAAATAACTTTTGGATATCGCTTCTATAAACCAACTAACAAAGGTTGTTTTGTTAGGTAGTTCATTGTAATCCTACAATGTGATTTGCCTAAGATGCAAATGAACGAGAGATAGAACTCAAAGAATGGGTTCTTTGAGAGACAAGAAAGTAATCAACAAATATAACAACCTAGTTCCTATACCACAATTTCCAAGGTAGTCGATAAGAATGAAAATCCTTATGACTACATTGAGTGCATATACGATATATACTCAAGAAAATGGTAAAGTACCATTTGACTCGAAATAATGAAACCTTCAAGCTAATTGGTAGCTTAAGGTGACTACAATCAAAGAGAATGGTTGACTTTGAAGAAACCATCTTTGAGATAGTCTTGGTTTCAATTAATTCGAAGATTGCTAGCTACAACTAAATGGTGATTCAATGTTTTGACATAATATGGGTTTCCGAAACCATTATTAAGATAGTCTTGATAATATATGTCTAAAACTATAAATCACAAGACATGTAAGTTGTAGAGATCCATCCATCATGGATCTTAGCAAGTTAGTGGGAGCTATTTGCATTTTATGAGAAAAGGATCAAATCGTTTGATTTCTCATAAAGATGTAAATGAATCTTTTGTTTACTAGTTTTACAAAAGATTAGTGGGAGTTAATCATGTTCCTAAAATTTAAGTATATATGATATATTAATTTTGGAAATGAAAAGAAAGCTTCTTCGTTAAAGTTATGACTTTAAGCATTCTATAAACGATAGAATGTATATGGGAGATATAGTCTATATACATGGGATGGAAATCTATAATGATATATTTCATGATATAATTGGATTATATCAATCCCTAATAATAGACAATGGATGCTAGGAAGTTTCTCATATGATGATAAACTTCAATAAGAAGGACGATTCTAGTGAGACTAGCAAGTTGCCCTTCTCAAAGGGAACGTACCCTTTGACTCCCAAAGAAATAATGCGTAAATTGAATTCTTTATGCATACGCAGAAAGGTGATTTATGTATTTCATATTGTATGAAAAACATTGATATGAGTTGTACCTAGAACGGTACAAGATGATATCAGTGCAAGCCCAGGATCAGAACCATGGCAACTGTCAAGTGAGTCCTTAAGTATTTGAGAAATACTAAAGGATAAATTCCTCAAAGATCGAGGAAGAATCAAAGTGACGTAATGGAAGCGTAAATGTATTAGATTATGAATCTAATCCATTATTGGATGTTTCTTCATTATGAATGAAGAGATAAACAAATATCTCTTTATTATGACTAAAGAGATATTTGGATGGAAACATTAAAGTATGACTTTAGTGTGTTCCATTATGAATGCAAGATATATTGCCATATAGAAGTTTACAACAATGTTGTTTAGATGGGAAAGTTCATTTATGAACTCTCTATTCGGTTCCAACCAGAAAGTGTATGACACTAATGGGGCGATAGCTCAAGCCTGGGAATCAAGGTCTCATCAAGATCCGAACTCATATGAGAGACTGAACCACATGATTGAGAATCATGTATAATGGTGACGTCGTTATTCTCAAGGTTGCTTCTATGGATAACACATATAGATGTCCACTGTCTAGGCCTACTATTCAGCCATTTATGAAATGACTACAGAAGAGGTATCATCAAGATGACCAAGCTGATTGGCTCTAGTGCAAGTGGGAGATTGTTGGAAATGTGCCCTAAAGCCAATCATGTGATGATACTTTACGGACATTTCACATGTTAAACTAATCTAGTTTTACATATAAAGGGCATAAATTATTGTTTGAGCCGTCTCATATAAATGTTATATGCTTAAACGATAAAGTCCAAGGAATATGTGATTGGGAGAATGTAATCTAATGAAGTTAGATTCATGAGACCATTCTTTCGTAGACACATCCTAAATGTTCCTGATCATAGGATTGCCAATTGGGCGTTGACAGTCCGTTAAGATCAGTACGTACTATGTCTTCTCTCAGGGAGAGTGATTAGTCTCGAGTCATTGGTGTGTGTGACATCAAGACAAGTACGTAGGTGCTCAATAGAGAATGAGTTCACTGAACGTGATCAACGAAGAGTTCTTATATTCCATGTCACATGAGAACTCATGGTTGGGATAATGCAAAGTAGTCCTTTGACCTGAGGCATCACAGTTGTCTTGTGGTTAAGTCCTTGATCTTTGATTATGTCAAAGTCACCCCTTCGGGGTGTCCACGGCATCGTTGGGGTTAAGCCACTTAGCTATGGAGACAAGTGAATGCGCAACAAGGGATCTCTAACCTTCAAACAGTTGAGGGAGAATACTCTATGATATGATTTGGAATCTCTGGCCAGAGTATGAATGAGATTAGGGAATGCGTTCCAAATCACATTCAAGGAAATCATATAAGCACACGAATCACATTGGATAGTAGACATGAATAAATAAACTATCATACCAAACAATGTGGTCAAGAGTATTAGATTAGAGAAGGACCGTATTGCATTTGTAATCCCAAACTGAATAGGTTCTCTATCCTCTTCTGATTAGCTTGGGTAACCATGATATGCTGCTAGGTGTCACTCATGGTTTGTGGAAGCCCTAAACGTGTGTAATCACTAAAGGGAGAATTGAAAATAGTTTCAATTCACAATCAATGTAAAATGGTTTTAATCGCCCACTACCTCGCTAAAAGGAACCTAATGGATCGCACACCATAAAAGGTGGAGATTGAAGATTAAACGGAAATGAGTAAGAATGATTAAATGGTTTAATCATTTATTTATGGCAAGGATTAATTAATATGTTAATTAATCAAACGAATAAGTTCGTTAAAGACTTCGGGATAGTTTTGGACCTTAAGGCCCAATGAGCTTCGAACGTCAAGCCCATTAACTTAAGTTGTATGACAATTTAATGAATGAAGATTCATTAAAGCCCAAAAGCCCAAAATCCCCTAAATGGCCGGCCATAGTGTGATGAATTAGGGTTTTGGTTATTTAGGTCACTTAAAGAAGTGACTATATAAATGACTTTATAACTAAATATTCATTAAGTGATTAAGGGTTTATTTTGGGGGAAAATTGGTGAGAATTGTCTCTCCATTTTCTCTCTAAAGAAGCTAACACCTTGGAGGGTACATCTAGCAATCCTACTACTCCAAGGTCACTCATTTCTTCTACAATCAAACCTTGGTGAAGAGACTTAGAGGTTCCCTATTTTGGGAACTTGGAGAAACCTATTCTTCCATCCAAAT
This sequence comes from Malus sylvestris, assembly GCF_916048215.2. Lineage (NCBI taxonomy): Eukaryota > Viridiplantae > Streptophyta > Magnoliopsida > Rosales > Rosaceae > Malus > Malus sylvestris. Next base: position 77,094 of record NC_062271.1, on the reverse strand, counting down.
CCATGGATCTAAGAAGCAAGGAATGAAGGCCCCTATCTCTTTGGGTGATTAACCTTTGCTTATGCAAAGAGGAATCTACAAAGGTATTAATTTCAACTCACTTTGTTTTGAGTTGATTATTGGTTCACCAATCTACTAGGCTTTGAATTTCATGGGTAATGTTTTGTTTTTGAATGCATACATTAACATGATTCCGCCTTTAATTTGTTAATTGCATGCTATAGATGTTATTCAAATGAACATGTTTCACAAAATAATTCCTTCAAGTTTAGACACATAAATTTTGAAGGTCCAGCTACCCTACTATTACCCACAAGGGTAAAGGAACAGTACCACTGCTTGATAACTAAACAGTCCCAATGCGTGTTAACTTCCGTGCTCCGTGGCAAGGCAGACTGGCAAAAATGCACAACCTTTACTCACATTCAAGAAAACACTCCCAACAAGATTGCTTGCTCAAAAATCGAAGAGGAACCACTCTCCGAATCTCGAGAGCCAGACTCCCAACATGATTACTTTCTCAAAAATCGAAGAGACACTGCTCTCCGAATCTCAAGAGTCAGACTCCCAACAGGATTGCTTTCTCAAAAATCGAAGAGGCACCGTTCTCTGAATCTCGAGAGCCAGATCCCTGACAGGATTGCTTGTTTGAAAACCGAAGAGGCATCGCTCTCTTAACTTCGAGAGCCAGATTTCCTTGGATAAAGCTTATCTGCAATCTTCACACGCAACATCAGCTTTCCAGATACCACAGACCATTTTTTCAAAGCGCTCTGACAAAGTTAAAACATATGAAGCTTGCAGCTCCCACTACATTGCTATGACTAAGAAAGGTAAAGGAATAACATTATTACTTGATCAAAAATCGAAGAGGCACCGCCCTCCGAATCTCGAGAGCCAGACTCCCAACAAGATTACTTTCTCAAAAATCGAAGAGGCACCGCTCTCCGAATCTTAAGAGCCAGACTTCCAACAGGATTGCTTTCTTAAAAATCGAAAAGGCACCGTTCTTCGAATCTCAAGAGCCAGATCCCCAACAGGATTGCTTGTTCGAAAATCGAAGAGGCATCGCTTTCCGAACTTCGAGAGCCAGATTTCCTTGGATAAAGCTTGTCTGCAACTTCACACGCAACATCAGCTTTCCAGATACCACATATCACTTTTTCAAAGTGCTCTAACAAAGTAAAAACACGTGAAGCTTGTAGTTCCCACTACATTGCTACGACCAAAAAGGGTAAAGCAATAGCATTACTACTTGTTGTTAGGGAGACTTCTATATATGTCGACCTCCATCCTCCACGAACAGGCAGACTGGCAAAAATGCTCAACCCTTCCTCATATCTGAGAGGGCACTCTCAACAAAGCCTCTTGAAATACTCAGTTTTCTTCCCCCCAATAATACCTATGCAAACCAGCCACACCAGAGCAAGAGTATCTCATATCATCAGGGTTAAAAGAAAGAGTATCTTATATCATGCTTTTTCCCTGTCTTTTCCTTTGACCTTGTTCTTACCTGCAAGACAAGGAGAAAGAGAGCAATCAGTCAGCACTTGGAATCAAGCTTCCAGTCAGGAACTGACTGCCTGGAACCCTTTGCCTGATTACTTACCTGGCATTGCTCTCGAGTACTCATCTTCAACAGCTTATGCTTCCAGAGATGATACCACATCTGCCTGAGGAACAAATAGGGCAAGTGAGAAGGATACAAGGAAGCATGTGAAGACAAACGTAATAGAACACGTGTCGATACATCCATTACTTTGTCAAAAGAAAAAGTATCCCATATCATCAGGGTCGAACGTACTCTAGATTTGATGGACTTGTTTTGACCCTCAAATTCTTGAGTCGGCCTTATACTTTGGAGGAAACCAGAAAACCCTCCAGGCCAATTCAAGAATAAGCTTGTGGAAAGTTACTTCTTCAAAAGCAAAAGTATCTCATATCATCTCTTCTCCATTTGCTTCTCCTTATCCTTGTTGCTGTTTACGACATAAGGAGAAGGAGAACAATCAACCGGAAGCCGAAGTCGAACCTCCGATCCAGGTTACTTGCTTGGAAGTCTGATTGCTTACCTTGTCTGTTACCTCTTTCGGCAAATCTCCTAGCTCGGCGACTTGGAGGACTCCTATTATAGGGTTTTGTGTCACACTTGACCAAGCCCGAAACTACAAGTAAGCTTCAAGTGAAATTGATACATTACCTTTTACATCTTCATCGATTAAAGATACCACCCCTAGATGGAGGAAAAGTACTTCCAGAGAAGATACCACATCTACATATGAGACAGATAAGGCAAGTGAAAATGATACCATACTTCGGTACTTAGAAGTTTCGTGAATACTCAATGGCTTGGATCTTGCAAGTCCCCAACCGAGGAGTTTCCCTCACTCGGGAACTTAGGGGAGCACTGTTTGTACCATACTTGACCAATCCCGAAACTACTGAACACCGGTCAACGTTATACTGTCAAGGACCCATAAGAGTTTCCCTCCAACCAGGAGGCCAATCACAGTGCGACACGTGTCAACATCAGAAGCCAATCACAACACAACACGTGTCAATGTTAAAATGAAACTAGAAACTCTCTTCTATAAATAGAGATCATTCTCTCACAATATTTCCTAATGTCATTTGTACTAAATCATTCACTTGTACTTACTAAAGGAGAGCTTGAACCTATGTACTTGTGTAAACCCTTCACAATTAATGAGAACTCCTTTACTCCGTTGACGTAGCCAATCTGGATGAACCACGTACATCTTGTGTTTGCTTCTCTGTCTCTATCCATTTACATACTTATCCACACGAATGACCGGAGCAATCTAGCGAAGGTCACAAACTTAACATTTTCTGTTGTACCAAAGTCCCTTCCGATTTTGTGCATCAACACTAATAAAGAAAAACTTTATAATTATATAAATGTTGTAGTCATATTTAGAATAGAAATGAGATTGTGTAAATCCTAGTGAATCTAGGAATATCTCTTATATTCCTATTAAGAGTTTATTACCTATTAAGAGTTGTAATCCTAAAAGGATAAGGTTTTTGCCTATCCTACTACTATAAATAAATGCACAATGGGGTGATACAAGCATACCTCACAATTAAATCATTCTCTCTCAATACCACTGGCTCCCTTTTTCTCTCTAATCCCTTAGATTAGTTCAATCAAATAGGCTACAACACGTTATCAGCACGCTCTTGCCAGAAGTTAAGGAATTGACGCATCGTATGAGAAGGCTATCTTCTACAAAATTCAAAGGCTCTTATTTGTTTTTTGCCAATCAGGTACGTTTAAAATAAAGTAAGATATTTGAAACGACCTTGAAGCATGAAAACATTCCTCATAATGCATGAACCCCTATATGTTTATATTTTCCTTCCGATATATATATTGTATATGTTTCATGCATTACACAATTAAATTGCTATGTGGAATTTGTGAGTCAAAGTATATAAAATAAATTAGAAGTAATTTAGGGTTTCTCTAACCCTAGAAAATTTCAAAAAATAAGAGAAAGGAAATTAGGATTTTGAAGCACCACTGTCGGCCACACCATGCACCGTCGCTGGCCTGAAGCCCAGCCATATGGATCACCGCAGCAACCTTTGGGCTTTTTACTTCTACATGCAACAACTAGGCTTCAGCCTAGGGTCAATTTCGACGGGCCTGAAGCACAGAGCCCACTAGTAAGCATGTAGCCTTGCTAGGCTAAAACCCTATAGCTTGGCTCGACCCGCTTGCAAGCTTTTGCGCTTGCTGAGCTTTGTACCTACCATGGCCCGCGCCTCAATCAGCTAACCCACAGGGCTGGGCTTAGTCCTTACGACCCAAAAACTGAAACCTAGCTGCTGTTGGGGTTTCCTCGCACCCACGAAGGCATGGGCTTGCTCCCGTGCGTTGGTCTGGCCCAATCATGCCAGCAGCTTACTGTTGGGCTTCCTGTCTCTCGGCCAGTAGCCTGCAGCCACATATGGGCTTCTTCTGCAGCTATACCCGAGCCCATATGCCATCTAGGGCTTTGCCTTACTCATGACACCCAGCCCAATTCTTTTTAGGTTACGATTTTTTGAATTCAATGATAATATTTGGTATTATTTTGCTTTCATGATCGACCCCATTTAGTCCCGATCTATTGAATTAATTAAAAGTGACATGCAGTCCATTAATTTGATAATGAATCCAAAATTATTGACTTGAATATCACTTTTGGACATTAACGATTCAATAATTTATCTTTATACTTTGAACCGTTGACATACTTTCATAGTAACGAAGCTCTCACACTTGAGTTCCTAAAGAAACTCAAATCCACTATACTTAAATCAGCATATTGTATTATGTGTTTCTTGCAGGAACATCTCATTATGAACTAATCGTTCATAAAAACTAAATTGAACCTGTAGCTTCATATTTAGTACCTTTGAAACCTGAAGTTTTCATTCAAAACATACCACATGAAACCTATAGTTTTCATGCATCAATTAAACGAATACATGTCTCTTAGAACCTGTATGTTCTACGATATATGTCTATGGTTTACCATATGACTAATCGCGTTTTTCCCTCCATTTTAGAGACATGTTGAACTTAAACAAGCTCGATTTCACCGCTCTGGAAGTATCTAGCAGAAACTACCTGAAGTGGGTTCAAGACATGAAGTTCCATCTAACTGCAAAGGGCATTAGAGCCACCATTGAGGCACTTACTAACGACAAACTTGTCAACGAAGCTTAGAAGGCTAATGCAATAATCTTCATTCGAAGATACATATATGATGCACTGCAGACCGAGTACCTCGTTAAGGGGGACCCACGCACCATCTAGCTTGCTCTGGCCGACCATTTCGATTACCAGAAAGACATATACTTGCCTAAAGCAAGACACGACTGGCAGCATCTTCGCTTCTAGGACTTTTAAGTCCATGAATGAATATAACTGTAAAGTGGACCTTACCGAATCAGATCTCCTGGAGAATACATATTCAACCTTTTATGCCACTAATATTGTCTTGTAACAATAATATAGGGCACATGAGTTCACCAAATTTTTGGATTTGATCTCTATACTACTTCTCGCTGAAAAGCAGAACTAGCTTTCGATGAAGAATCATCAAGCTCGACCGACTAGCTTGAATGTCGCGCCTGAAGCGCATGCGATACATTCTAACAGCCATAAACAACGTAAGAATTGTCGTGGCCGTGGTAATAGGTGGCAAGCCCAACCACAAGCCCAAGGTCAATAGAGTGCCAGACCCAAGAGAGGAAATTTGACCTAACAGCGTCTACCCCTTGCCTTTAAAGCCCCGAACTTCAAGAACAAAGGAAAAGCTCTTGTTCAACCTGCTTCAATTGAACTAGACATGTGATATCGTTGTTGATCAAGGGATCATTAGTCACGCATATGCCAAGCTTCCCCTGAGGATATTGCTAAGTATAATTCCCGTTGTGAGTCTAACTTTGCACATGTGGATCATTCGAGAGATGCTAATACATCAATGGAGATATCAAATTTTCAAGAGGCGTCAGCTCCTATGGACGAATAAATTAGACATTTTTTTAGGGTGTTTACCCCTAGCGGCCGAACCCACTAGGAGTGGCCAACCCCTCTCCCCTATTTTTCTAGGTTTATGGTTTAATTTTGAACAATTTTTCTAAGTATTTGGAATAATTTGTTTTGTTTTGGTTTGTTTTGAATTATGGATTGTTATGTGATGGATATTATTTTCTCGAATTGCTTATTTGAATGAATGGAATTATATTTATGCATGTGACCAATTCAATCCAACTGTTTCTAGGTATGTCTAGTGGGGAAGTTAGTTGTATGGCTGATAATGATACCATGCACACCATCTTGCGTGAGCGCCCTAGACACTAATTTACTAACTTGATACCCAAGAAAGCTCATTTGACAACTCTCTCAGGCCCATCCAACTTGATTGAAGGATACAGAAAGGCTCGTATCATGCTGTCCAATGGTACAATCTTAACCATTAAGGAGGCACTATATTCTCCACGTTCCAGAAGAACGTTGCTGAGTTTTAGAGATATTTGAGATAATCAATATCATATTAAAACCACTAAAGATAATGGTTTTGAATTTCTTTGTATCACTTCATACAAATATGGAAGTTGGAATGTCTTCCAAGTGGGTTGTACATCACAACCATTCGCAACATAAAAACCAATCATGTGGCCGACCCTATGCCTGAGTTCTAGAGCACTTTGTTGCTTTGGCATGATTGTTTAGGACATCCTGGACGTGACATGATGTGCAGTATTCCTCAAATCATCTCATAAGCATCAGTTACATCCATACGTTGGATTATCGCCATGCAAAGCGTGTTCTTTGGGGAAGTTGAATACTCAACCCTCATTTACAAAGATTATTCACGACCCTCCTAAGTTTCTTTAGAGGATTCAATGGGACATTTGTGGACCTATCCAACCAACCTGTGGACCATTTAGATATTTTATGGTATTGGTTGATGCATCGACACGATGGTCACATGTTCGACTAGATAACGCTGGAGAGTTTACGTCATAGACCCTTGACGATTATTGCATGTCAATAGGGATTGAAGTGGAACATCATGTACCTCATGTTCACACCTAAAACGGCCTAGCAGAAGCTTTCATAAAGCGTCTTCAATTGATAGCTCGGACTTTGGTTATGAGAACCAAACTGCCGATATCTGCCTGCGGCTATACAATATTGCACACAGTTATGCTGGTCTGCCTGAGGCCCATCGCTACCCAATCACATTCACCATTACAATTGCTTACTGGATACGAGTCAGATGTCTCACATGTACAGGTGTTTGGGTGCATCATTTATGTGCATATAGCACCGCCACTATATACCAAAATGGGTTTTAAGAGAAAAATGGGAATCTATGTTGGTTATGATTCGCCATCAATTGTTCACTATTTAGAACTCTTGATAGGAGATCTCTTTACCGCACATTTTGCGGATTGTCACTTTGATGAGCCAGTTTTCCCATTGTTAAGGGGAGATAAGCATACCAACGTTCCTGGAAAACGCCGCAAATTGTCGTGGTATACTCCTATTATGTCTCATTTAGATCCCCGCACTGCTCAGTCTGAAACTGAGGTACGCAAAATTATAGATCTTCAGAATGTTGATTAGAGCATGCCAGATGCTTTTACCGATCTAGCAAAGATGACAAGATCACATATAGCCACTGCAAATGCACTTGCAAGGGTAGATGTACCCCACGTACGTCATCATCTTGCCTGGGAAGACCGTACCTTCCATACGGCCCAGTACATTAGCGGCTAGCCAATCATCTGCTCCAACCCTGAAGCATGGTAGACCTCTTAGTTCAAAGGATTCACAACCCTGTAAAAGGAAATCGACACTAACTAGTGACCCTAGTTTGAATTCAACTATCACTCACTCATGTGTTCCAACGCATGAGGTTATTCTAGATTACGATGATGTCTTAGGCGAGACACACCGGCCTCTTGAGAATCGTGAGATTTCGGTCCACTACACAGTGTTGGATGAAGTTTAGAATCAGAATGAGATGATTGTAGACGATGCATTTGCGTACTCAGTAGCTACTGACATCATGCTTAGTGATGACATTGATCCACGTTCCATCGATGAATGTCGATGTAGAATAGATTGGTCAAACTAAAAACAAGCAATCTAGGTCAAACTCGATTCACTTGCGAAACGTAAGGTGTTTGGGCCCGTAGCTCTTACCCCTTCACATGTGAAGCCCGTTGGCTACAAGTGGGGTTTCATGAGGAAACGTAATGAGAAGAATGAAATAGTGTGATACAAAGCACGCCTCGTAGTGCAAGGCTTTTCTCAGCGCCCTGGGATTGATTATGAGGAGACGTATTCCCCCGTAATGGACGTTATAATGTTTTGCTACCTAATTAGTTTGGTAGTTTCCGAAAAACTGAATATGCAACTTATGGACGTGGTAATCGCGTATCTCTATGAGGATCTAGATACGAAAATATACATGAAAGTTCTAAGGATTTACATTGACTGGTTCAAATAGTTCTAGACCATGGAACACTCTCTCAATTAGGCTGAGGAGGTTACTCTATGGATTGAAACAATCCGGGCAGATGTGGTATAACCATCTGAGTGAATAATTGATAAGTTAGGGTTATGTGAACAACAAATTATGCCTATGTGTGTTCATAAAGAAGTCACATTCCGGATTTGCAATCGTTGCAGTTTATGTCGATGATATGAACCTCATTAGAACTCCCGTAGAGCTTAAGGAAATTACTACGCACTTGAAATCAGAATTTGAGATGAAAGATCTTAGGAAACTCGATGTTGCCTCGGCCTGGAGATCGACCATTGTTCGGATGGAATCCTAGTACATTAATCGAACTACACCCAAAAGGTGTTGCAACGTTTTAATGAGAATAAAACGAAGCCTTCGAGTACACCTATGGTCGTTCGAACTCTAGATGCTAAACGAGATCCCTTTCGTCCAAAAGAGGATGAGGAAGAGATTTTGGAACCCGAAATTCCTTACCTAAGTGCAATTGGGGCTTCATTGTACTTGGCTCAATGCACTAGACTCGACATCTCCTTTGTTGTTAATCTTTTGGCAAGATACAACAATGTGCCGACATGCAGGCATTGGAATGGTGTTAAAGACATTTTTCAGCTACCTCAAGGGTACAACGAATTTAGGCTTGTTCTATACCCGCGAATCTTTGAGTATTGCCGCCCATTTCAGTTCTCGAAATGATTCTTGCCTTGTTGGTTATGCAAATGCTGGATATCTGTTTGACCAACATAGGGCACGTTCTCAAACGAGTTATGTCTTTACCGTTTGAGACACTGCTATATCTTGGAGATTTACCAAGCAAACACTAGCTGCGACTTCTTCGAACCATGTTGAGATTCTTGCCCTGCATGAAGCATCGCGTGAGTGATTTTGGCTGAGAGCAATCATGCAACATATTCGAAGCTCTAATAGTTTTACTTCATTCATTGACCTTCCTACAATGATCTTTGAAGATAATGCAGCATGTATCGAGCAGTTAAACAAGGGATACATCAAGGGAGACAACACCAAGCACATAGCGCCGAAGTTCTTTTACTATCACCAGCAACAACAGCATCAGAACATTGAAGTCAAGCAAATCTGTTTCCAGGACAACCTGGCCGATCTCTTCACCAAGTCATTGCCCAAGTCTACTTTTCAGAAGCTTATCCAAGGAATCGGTATGCGTAAATTATCTGAGTTGAATCATTTGTAGCTCTTTTATTTAGAAGTTATGTCTAACTCAGAGGGAGTATCCAGAAGTATACTCACTTGATCTTAATGTACTATTTTTCCTACGATTAGGAGCATTTTTCTCACTGGGTTTTTGCTACCTAACGAAGTTTTAATGAGACACCCATCCTGGCATGATTATACTCTGTTGAGTTCATTCCCTACGTCCTGTTTGACATTGTTTTAGACATATGCATACTTCTCACTTTTCTCCTTAGTTTATGGGTTTTCCCTATGCGTTGGGTTTTACCATAGCGAGGTTTTGTAAGTTTTACTACAAACGCATACTTTCTTAAATTTGAGACTTGCATTCACCCGTTATGCCAATGACTTTATCAACTATTCTACCTTGTCTGCTGAAGATCTGATGCAATGGTTTGTTGAGTATTTACACACTCAAGGGGGAGTGTTGCAATTAAATTTAGAATAGGAATATGATTGTGTAAATCCTATTAAATCTAAGTATATCTCTTATATTCGTATTAGGAGTTGATTACCTATTAAGAGTTGTAATCCTTAAAGGTAAGGCTTTTTCCTATCCTACTACTATAAATAAAGGCACAATGGGGTGATACAACACTACACCTCACAATTAAATCTCTCTCTTCTCTCTCTCACCACCGCTGGCCCCCTCCCTCTCTAATCCCTTAGATAGCTCAATTAAATAGGCCTACAACATATGTAAAATTATAAGCATTTTACACATGGTAAGAGATGGAAAGATTGTTTTTTGGCTTGTTCAAAGTTTGAATGGGTGATGGTGGTGGTGATGGAGAAAATAGGAGATGGATATGGAGGTGATTGCTCACTAGCAGAGGGAGTAAAGGATTAGGGAGTGCCTCGGCCCATCTTGACTTATATATATTGGGGAATTATGTATGTTTCTTTTACTGAAGAGTTGAAGTCCTGCTTTCCAAAAGCTTCAAACATAAGCGGCTCATCTCACAATTAACTTTAGTATTTTACTTTGTTTGTACCATACTTGACCAATTCGGAAACTACTAAGCACCAGTCAACGTTATACAGTCAAGGACCCAGAAGAGTTTCCCTCCAAGCAGGAGGCCAATCATAGCGCGACACGTGTCGACATCAGAAACCAATCATAGCGCGACACGTGTCAATATCAGAAGCCAATCACAACACGACATGTGTCAATGTCAGAATGAAACTAGAAATTCTCCTTTATAAATAGTGATCATTCTCTCACAATATTTCCTAATGTCATTTGTACTACATCATTCACTAGTACTTACTAAAGGAGAGCTTGAACCTATGTACTTGTGTAACCCTTCATAATTAATGAGAACTTCTCTACTCCGTGAACGTAGCCAATCTGGGTGAACCACGTACATCTTGTGTTTGCTTCCCTATCCCTATCCAGTTACTTACTTATCCACACTAGTGACCAGAGCAATCTAGCGAAGGTCACAAACTTAACACTTTCTGTTGTACCAAAGTCCTCATTGATTTTTTGCATCAACATTTGGCTCCGTCTGTGGGAACGACACTTATTCACACTCTCTTCAGCTTTGTCAAGCTGGTTTCCACCATTCGTACACTCTCTTTTGACCAGGCATCCCTCTCCAACATGGGGAGCGAAGAAAGCCACAGCACACAGAATAACACCCATTTTGCACCTAGTGCAAAACAACGAAAGAATGAAGGAAAAAGTGTTGCTCTTCAAGCTAAAGTCGATGAGCTAGAAGCTCAAAACAACAAAATAGCAATGAAGAATGAGGTCCTCCAGGAGCAGTATGAGAAGCTCCATGAAACTATGTGTACTCAAACACGCGAGCTTGTTGCCCCTATGGACATCAACCATCATCTGTGTGCCCCCCAACACGGAGGGTCACCTTCCTTCGACATGGGTATTCCTGATGAGGAGCGAGCTAATCATCAAAACATTGATCAACAAGAGACTTCTCTCAACCCAGCTGCATTGACCCGAAGCAGGAGAAGTGGAGGAAGACACCTCATTGCAGAAAGGTTGGAAGGATCGAAAGCCGTTTATCGTGACTGCCGAGACTTCCTAAAGCAACGTCGAGAGAATCCTCTCCACATATGCTCGAAGATCAATGACCCAAGGGTTTCTGAAAGACTCGGTCCCCTCCCACGACCTAGGCCAGCTACCAATTTAGAGAAGGAACGACATGTCGTAGAGGAACATGAAGGTACAGGGGACTCTGAGGTATTCCGACTGACTCGCCCTAGAAGTCAGTATGACGAGTCTAAGGAAAAATCACAAGCCCTTGCTCAAACTTTCCTACTTCAAAGAGGCGATGGAGACTTACGAAAGAAAATCCCAGTGGTACATGACTCCACTTAAGACCCCCTTGTCCTATAGCTCCTTGAGGAAGTAAACAAGTTGAAGGCCGAACGTCAGGCCGAGATACCTGACTGGAACCAACCCAGGCCTAACCCTCTCACAAGGAGGATCTTTGACACCCCCCTTCAAGCGAAGACAAAACAAAAGCTTGGTTTACAACTTTATACTGGAAGGGAGGACCCAATCGAACACCTTAACCTCTTTGAGTCCACCATGGCATATCGGATGCACACCGACGAAGAGCGATGTCTTCTCTTCCCCTCCACCCTCTCTGGCGGAGCTCTAAACTGGTATTGTCGTCTTCCACCTGAGATAGTAGACTCATTTGAGGAACTGAGGAAACTGTTTGTCTCTCAACACATCTTCCAGACCGATCGCTTGCATTCTGCAAATGACTTGTACACTATTCGCCAGAGCCGGACGAGTCACTACGAGAGTATGCTGGTCGTTTCAGCCATGAATATTCTCGCTACGCTGAGGCAAAAGGCAAGACCGCCCTTAAGGCCTTCACGACAGGCCTACGTGATTGTTTTTTCAAGTACATGATCAATGCCAACACTTGGAAAACTTACTCTGATGTGATGGCACAAACTTACAATCATGCCTCCGCCGAGGCAAGGACATATCAAGGGAAACCCTCCACAACCACCCCTTATCAGCAAGTAGGGAGTGGAAGCCAGATCCAACCAAATGAGAAGACCTTGACCTTCCAAACGGCAGCGGTGCCTCCCCTTGCCTTACTTAATACTTTGCCAAGTCAATAGACATATCAATCTCAGGGCAAAAGGAAAGATTTTCATCCTCACCAGTCTCATTTTAGTAAAAAGAGTAAATGACACTACCGCGATAACCAAGGGTGTCGCCATGATAATCCCCGACCCTAGGCAGTCAACATAGTGGGTCAAGCACGTGTCAGGACAGCCCCTACCCCGAGGTATGAGGCATACACACCTTTGAACGCCACATGCGTGGCCATTTACCCTAGCATAGCCCACTTGATACCGAAGCCAAAGCCAAGGCACCCGGATTACAAGCCCACGAAGAACACGGGCACATTTTGCTGCGACCACGAGCATAACGGCGAGAAATGTATCACCCTTAGTGATCATATTAAAGCTTTCGCACGTGAAGAAAAAATTGATCAATTCCTCCTTCACCCTCCAAGGGGTAATCGTAACCAACGCCAGGTAAATGTGATATATTTCATAAGTGGTGGCACACCCATATCAAAATCTTCCAATAGGGCCATGAAAAATAGTGAACGAGCTTTAAGGTCTAGCCACCAAGTGTTTCACGTGGAAGACATCAGGGGAGGTAAGTTTCAAAAGCCTAACTGGGATCCAATATGTTTCTACCCTGAGGAAGAAAGAGGTATCATCTACCCTCACAACGACCCACTGATTGTGGAAGCTCACATAGCCAACTTTGAAGTACGACGAATCCTGGTAGACACGAGGGCTTCGGTCAATATCATGTTTGCTGAAGCTTTCAAGGCACTTAATGTAGTTGAACACTTGCTCGATCGCTCGATTTCCCCTTTGATAAGCTTCTCCGATGATATCGTGCAACCTTTGGCGAGCATACACTTACCTTTCACCATTGGTACAGGCCCTTACACAGCTACCTTTACCACTAACTTCCTGGTGGTTGATTATCCAATGGCATACAATGTCATCTTGGGACGCACAAGCATCAATGATCTCAAGGCCATGGTATCCACACATATGTTGTTGATGAAATTTTCAACCCCCTATGGCAATGGTTACATCAGAGGAGATCAACTTAGTGCACGATCATGTTACAACACTTCGGTCAAGCAACAGCATCTGCCTGTGCCCAAGGAAACCCTTTTTATACACGACCAAGTCATAAAGACCAGCCCAGATGAAGCCAACTTGGATCTTCACGGTGGCAACAGTCAACCCGACGATCCTCGATATGACTCTTTCACCCAGCAAGCACAACCCGCTGAAGAGTTGGAGAAGGTCTCTATCTCAAAAGATTATCCAAATCGCATGGTGAAGATTGGCACCACTTTGTCACCACCCATTCGGTTGGTATTGATCTCTTTTTTGCAAGAGAACACTAAAGTCTTTGCCTAGTCATACAAGGATATGCCAGGCATCTCTCCCGATATAATCTGTCATCGCTTAAGTATTGACCCCAAGACCAAGCTAGTGAGACAGAAGCGAAGATCTTATGACGCTGAACGATACAAGGCAATGAAGGTAGAAGTTGAAAAACTCAAAGGCATAGGCTTCGTCCACGAAGTCAATTATCCAACGTGGGTAGCAAATGTTGTCCTTGTTAAGAAGAATCCGACCAAAGAAAGTCTCCTGCTCCAAAAGGTCTAGTGGAGAATGTGTGTCGATTACACCGACCCAAACAAATGATACCTGAAGGATAGTTTTCCTCTTCCTCTCATAGACAGACTTATAGACTCTACAGTAGGATGTGAACTCCTGAGCTTCATGGATGCTTACTCAGGATACAACCAAATCTTCATGAACCCTCCGGACTAAGAACACACAGCCTTCACTACTGACAGAGGACTATATTGCTACAAAGTCATGCCCTTCGGCCTAAAGAATGCAGGAGCGACTTATCAGAGACTGGTCAATTCAATGTTCGTCGAACAAATTGGGAAGAGCATGGAAGTTTACGTTGATGATATGCTAGTCAAGAGCAAACATGCTGACAACCACATCACCAACTTATCTGAAACTTTCACCATTCTGAAGAGGTATCGAATGAGGTTGAACCCCAACAAATGTTGCTTCGGCGTAGGCTCTGACAAATTCTTAGGCTTCATGATAAGCCAACGAGGCATTGAGGCTAATCCCGAGAAGATCAAAGCAATCCTCGACATGAAGGAACCAGTAACTTCAAAAGACATCCAGAGCCTTACTGGCAAGGTGGTAGCCTTAACTAAGTTCGTCTCTAAGGCCACCGACAAATGTGCTCTTTTCTTCAAAGCACTTAAGGGAAGTAAGAAGTACATTACATGGACTGATGAATGTGCTGAGGCATTCAAAAACCTCAAAGACTACATGAGTAAAGCCCTTTTGCTCTCTAAACCTGAGGTTGGTGACACTCTCATTATCTATCTGTCGATATCGGCTTCAACAATAAGTTCCGTTCTCATTCAAAATGATGGTAATGTCGAACGGCCTGTCTACTACGCTAGTAAGGCTTTACAAAATGCGGAGGCATGATACTCCAACATTGAGAAATTGGCTCTAGCATTGGTCATGTCTGCTCGAAAACTTCGCCCTTACTTCCAAGCACACTCTATCATCGTGCTTACCAATCATCCACTTCGACAGATACTCCAAAGTCCTGACACTTCCGGGCGAATGATCAAATGGGCGATAGCATTGGGTGAGTTTGACATCTCCTACCAACCAAAGCCAGCTAAGAAGGACCAAGCAGTGGCAGACTTCATTGCCGACTTCACATATCTTGTTGACATTGTTTCTACGCTTAAAGAAGTGGTTTCATTACCCTCGGAAGCTCAGAAAATAGAACCAACAGTCCCAGCATGGAGTCTATATGTTGATGGCTCGTCCAACCAACAGGGTTATGGAGCAAGACTAGTCCTTACGACCCCTGACAAAGTGGTTATGGAGTATGCTCTTCGTTTCAAATTCAAGGCGTCGAACAATGAGGCCAAATATGAAGCCCTCCTAGCAGGCTTACGTTTGGCGAAACACCTTGGGGTTAAACGAATTGATATCTTCAGTGACTCCCAATTGGTGGTTAACCAGGTCACCAACAACTTTGACGCTAAAGATAGCTCCATGGCAGCATATCTGGCACAAACACAATTGTTGCTTAAGCACTTCTACTACCAAATCACCCAAATTCCTCAAGCGGCAAACAGTCATGCAGATGCTTTGGCTCGCCTCGCCTTAGCGGTGGAAGACAAGATTGGGAGAAAAATTCAGGTCAAATTGTTGGCAGCACCAAGCACTATGGCTGCGGAAGTGTGCAACTTACAACAAGGAGATAGTTGGATTACCCCGATTTATAAATTCCTTGCTCATGGCACCCTTCCAAATGACAAAGTTCAAGCTAAGCAGATTCGATACAAGGCTACCCGTTACTTGATCATTAATGACCAACTCTACAAGTGGGGTTTTAACCTACCATACCTAAGATGCCTTACGCCTGCAAAGGCGGAAACTGTCCTTCGGGAAATACATGAAGGAGTCTGCAGAGATCATGCTGGATCTCGATCCCTAGCATACAAGGCTTTTCGTCAAGGATACTACTGGCCAACACTCCACCAAGATGCCATCAGAATATCACGCTCATGTGATAAGTGTCAACGCTACACAACTATCCCTCACTCCCCTCCCAAGCCGCTCACTCCTATGATCAGCCTTTGGCCCTTTGCCCAATGAGAACTTGATTTGATCGGCCCAATGCTAGCAAGGAAGGGCAAGGTTCACTATGCAATCTTTGCTACTTCACAAAGTGGGCTGAAGTAGAACCTTTGGCAACCATTACTGAGGTAAAAATAGAAGACTTCGTATGGAAGAACATCCTTTGCAGCTTCGACATTCCCAATGTGATAGTCACTGACAACGGGCAACAGTTCGACAACAATAAGTTCAGGATGTTTTGCGCTAAGTTCAACATTAACTTATGTTTTGCCTCTCCAGCCCATCCCCATTCTAATGGATAAGTTGAAGCCATCAACAAAATAATCAAGCGGACTTTGAAAACCAGCTTGGACAAGGCTAAAGGTTGTTGGCCAGAATTTGTACCCCAAGTTCTTTGGTCATACCGCACTTTGTATTGGACATCAACAGGAGAAACCCCATTCTCAATTGTCTTTGGTACAGAGGCAGTTGTCCCAGTTGAGCTTAAGCAAGCAACGTTCCGAGTCCAGAACTACGTTCAAAGCGAAAATGACAAACAACTTACCCTCAACTTAGATCTAGTCGAGGAACACAGAAACCAGGCTCACTTGAGGAATGTTGCCTACAAGCAGCGCATCTCCAACTACTATGACTCAAGGGTCAAACCTCGTTCTTTCAAAATGGGGGACTGGGTATTGAAGAAAAGATTACTCTGCGACAGAGTCCCGAGTGAAGGAACATTTAGTCCAAACTGGGATGGACTGTTTGAAGTTGTTGGCATCAGTCGCCTTGGCTCCTACAAGCTTAGAAGCTCCGATGGTAAGACCCTTGGCCATCCATGGAACGCTGATCACTTGAAGTACTATTACAAGTAAACTCACATTGTACAAGTGTTAAGCTTCAGCCGTTCGGCATCCTATGTAATGAAGACTATTTAGCATGAATTCAATAAAGAGGTGATTTAGACAACTTGATCCTAATCCTTTTACATTCCTAGCAATGAAACACTCGGGTTCAAAGCTTCAACATGAATGCTTTCAACATGAAACAAAGTCTAAGTATATGTCAACAAGATTATACAAATAAACGAACAGCTTCACAGTATATTCGTTCAATCATACATTCCAACACATTCATACATAAGCCAACTGTGCTTTGAAAGGGTTCAACATATTTTGTGTCATTCGACACTTGCTACAATGTGCCTAGACACCTTGCCCTTATTCTCACCAACCAGGTGATGAAATGTGAAGAAGGAACTCATCTTCATGCCACCAACCAGGTGATGAAATGTACAACTAGTACTCTCCTTTATGCCACCAACCAGGTGATGAAATGTACAACCCGTACTCTAATATCATTTTGCAACTTGCCACTCATGCCACCAACCAGGTGATAAAATGGACAACCCGTACTCTCCTTCATGCCACCAACCAGGTGATGAAATGTACAACTCGTACTCTAATATCATTTGGCAACTTGCCATTCATGCCACCAACCAGGTGATGAAATGTACAACCCATACTCTCTTTCATGCCACCAACCAGGTGATGAAATGTACAACCCGTACTCTAATATCATTTGGCAACTTGCCACTCATGCCACCAACCAGGTGAAGAATGAACTCATTTTCATGCCACCAACCAGGTGATGAAATGTACAACTTGTACTCACTTTCATGCCACCAACCAGGTGATGAAATGTACAACCTGTACTCTAATATCATTTGGCAACTTGCCATTCATGCCACCAACCAAGGGAAGAAGGAACTCACCTTCGTACCACCAACCAAGTGATGAAAGCAACTCACCATTCACTCCACCTACTAGAAGACTAGTGGTACAACTTGTACATGTGAACTCCTAGCATTCACAAATAATCAAAAACCCTCAAGCTTGACAACTCAACTAAGGGAGCACTTATGCCCAACAAGAGTTATAGTCACAAACAAAGTCTTATTACAAGCCAACAACAACTTCAGTGCATGGCATACAAAGATCAAGCTATTCAGCTCTTTTGCATCTGCTTCAAACATTTCACATCTGTAACAATGCAAACATTACAACTCGTAGAAAGCTTCACACACTCTTGATCAAGACAGTGTGAAGCAAAACCAATTTATGGTGCCAACAAGAGATTCATCAATGGAGGGCAACCATAATTCTCAAAAACTTCACACACTCTTGATCAAGACAGTGTAAAGCAAAACCAATTTATGGTGCCAACAAGAGATTCATCAATGGAGGGCAACCACAATTCTCAAAAGCTTCACACACTCTTGATCAAGACAGTGTAAAGCAAAACCAATTTATGATGCCAACAAGAGCTTCATCAATAGAGGGCAACCACAATTCTCAAAAGCTACACACACTTTTGATTAAGACAATGTGAAGCAAAACTGATTTATGGTGCCAACAAGAGCTTCATCAAAGGAATTCAACCACAATTCTCAAAAGCTTCACACACTCTTGATCAAGACAGTGTGAAGCAAAACCAATTTATGGTGCCAATAAGAACTTGATCAATGGATGGCAACCATAATTCTCAAAAGCTTCACACATTCTTGATCAAGACAGTGTGAAGCAAAACCAATTTATGGTGCCAACAAGAGCTTCATCAAAGGAGTTCAACCACAATTCTCAAAAGCTTCACACACTCTTGATCAAGACAGTGCGAAGTAAAACCAATTTATGGTACCAACAAGAGCTTCATCAATGGAGGACAACCACAATTCTCAAAAGCTTCACACACTCTTGATCAAGACAGTGTGAAGCAAAACCAATTTATGGTGCCAACAAAAGCTTCACCAAAAGAGTTCAACCATAATTCTCAAAAGCTTCACACACTCTTGATTAAGACAGTGTGAAGTAAAACCAATTTATGGTGCCAACAAAAGCTTCATCAATGGAGGGCAACTACAATTCTCAAACCTTCGAAGCAAAATTCAATTTATAAGGTTGATCTAAAACCTTCGACTACTACAAGGTGTGGCTTGCATCACAATCTCTTGCTCAACAGTGTGGAAGCAAAATTTGTATATGTTGTCTCTCCCACATTTTCAAATTTCTAGTTTCCAAAAAATTAAAAAATAAAAATAAAAGGGAAATTCAACAAAGCTTCATCAATGGAGGATAACTACAAATTCTCAAAAGCTTCACACTATCTTGATCAAGATAGTGTGAAGCAAAATCAATTCATTGTACCCAACAAAAGCTTCACCAACAAAAGTTTCAACTCCAAAGCTTCACCTACAAAGTTTCATCAATGGAGGACAACAACAAATTCTCAAAAGTTTCACACTATCTTGATCAAGATAGTGTGAAGCAAAATCAATTCATGGTACCCAACAAAAGCTTCAACTCCAAAGCTTCACCTACAAAGCTTCAACTCCAAAGCTTCACCTACAAAAGCTTCAACACAAAAGCTTCCAAAGTTTCACCTACAAAAGCTTCAACACAAAAGATTCACCCACAAAAGCTTCAACACAAAGGCTTCACCTACAAAAGCTTGACCCACAAAAGCTTACCCTATAAAAGCTTCACCCACAAAAGCTTCACCCACAAAAGCTTCACCCACAAAAGCTTCACCCACAAAAGCTTCACCTACAAAAGCTTCACCCACAAAAGCTTCACCTACAAAAGCTTCACCTACAAAAGCTTCACCCACAAAAGCTTGACCCACAAAAGCTTGACCCACAAAAGCTTGACCCACAAAAGCTTCACCCACAAAAGCTTCACCTACAAAAGCTTGACCCACAAAAGCTTCACCTACAAAGCTTCAACACAAAACTTCACCTACAAAAGCTTCACACTATCTTGATCAAGATAGTGTGAAGCAAAATCAATTCATGGTGCCCAACAAAACTTCAACCTCAAAGCTTCACCTACAAAGCCTCACCTACAAAGCTTTAAATATATATATATATATATATATATATATATATATATATATTTGGAAATTCAAAAATTCAAAAATTTGAAAATTCGAAAATTCAAAAATTCGAAAATTCGAAAATTCGAAAAAAAAAATTTCGAAAAAAAAAAATTGCCTAAGCCTCCTCTTCTTTAGGCTTAACAACTTTCATAACAAATATATATGAAGAAGGAGTTTTGGGCTACCACTTAGAAAGGAAATGTCTCATTCGTTAACTCCCTCGACCGGAAACTTGGGGGACTCCTACCATATGCTACTGCACTTTGATACTCGGAAGTCTCACGACCACTCAGTGACTTGGATTTTTCAAGTCTCCAAACGTGAAGTTTTCCTCACTCAGGAAATTAAGGGAGCACTACCTCAACCTACATGCTTTACTCACAAAGCTTCAACATACAAGCTTCAACAAAAGGAAAAATTCAAAGAACTTAGTGAAGAAGGCCTTGGTGTATTTAACACAATACGTTGAAATGAAGCAAACCTTGTTTATTGATATCTCCGATAAGTTACAAATATGTACATATACATGAATCAAAATAAACAAACAAGAGGGAGCCTTCACAAAGGTTGCTCAGGAGAAGTCTCAGCAGTCGGCAGAGCCCCAGAAAGAGGAGGCACCAGAGGGTGATTATTCGGAGTCTTAGTGCTAGGCAAAACCCCAAAAGGAGGAGGCACCAAAGGTTGATCATTTGGAGCTTCATTACGCGGTACAGCCCCAGAAGACGAAGGCAATAAATGCCTTTGGAACAAACCCACAAACCTCTGATGATCAAGTAAAATCTGACCATCAGATTCCTGCAGCTGGTCGAGCTTTCTCTTTATGTTTGTAGCATAGTCATGTGCGAGCCTGTGCAACTGTTTATTCTCATGCTTAAGCTCTCTGATCTCTTGTTTGAGACTTAGCACTTCAGCCGCCAATGATTCAACTTGGCGGGTTCGAGCAAATAGGCGTTGGGCCATATTAGACACAGAACCTACACACTGAACACTGAGAGCCAGAGAATCCTTAACAGCCAACTCATCAGACCGTTTGGAAAGTAGTCTGTTATCTTTGGGACTGAGAATGTTCCTGGCCACCACCGCAGTGGTCATATCATTCTTCATCACAAAGTCCCCAATGGTAAGAGGACCATTAGGGGATAAGAAGGATGGGCATCATATGTTGTCTTGAGAAGGCATGGCTGCCTCTTCACCAAAGTTAAAGTCAAAACGACGGTCGGATGGGCCAGACATTCTCAGAAATGATGAAGGAGAAATGAGGTGCAATAAATCTCTGAAGTAAAGGGAAAATTCCTACAAGCAATAACTCTCTGAATGTACTCCTTACACACAATTGGTGCCTTTATAAAAGAAAGGGCAACAGGGCCGTTGGTTCAAAAAATCGAAGAGGCACCACTCTCCAGATTCCGAAGAGACACCACTCTCCGGATTTCGAAGAGGCACCACTTTCCACACGCAACATCAGCTCCTCGGGTACCACAGATAACTTTGCCAAAGATCTCTGACAAAGTTTAGCCACAAAAATTTTGAAGGTCCAGCTACCCTACTATTACCCACAAGGGTAAAAGAATAGCACCACTGCTTGATAACTAGAAAGTCCCAATATGTGTCAACCTCCGTGCTCCGTGGCAAGGCAAATTGGCAAAAATGCCCAACCTTTACTCACATTCGAGAAAACACTCCCAACAAGATTGCTTGCTCAAAAATTGAAGAGGCACCGCCCTCCAAATCTCGATAGCCAGATTCTCAATAGGATTACTTTCTCAAAAATCGAAGAGACACAGCTCTTCGAATCTCAATAGTCAGACTCCCAACACGATTGCTTTCTCAAAAATCGAAGAGGCACCGTTCTCTGAATCTCGAGAGCCAGATCCCCGACAGGATTGCTTGTTCGAAAATCGAAGAGGCACCGCTCTCCGAACTTCGAGAGCCAGATTTCCTTGGATAAAGCTTGTCTGCAATCTTCACATGCAACATCAGCTTTCCATATACCACAGACCACTTTTTCAAAGCGCTCTGACAAAGTTAAAACATGTGAAGCTTGCAGCTCCCACTACATTGCTATGACCAAAAAGGGTAAACGAATAGCATTATTACTTGCTCAAAAATCGAAGAGGCACTGCCCTCCAAATCTCGAGAGCCAGACTCCTAATAGGATTACTTTCTCAAAAATCGAAGAGGCACCGCTCTCCGAATCTCAAGAGCCAGACTTCCAACAGGATTGCTTTCTCAAAAATCGAAGAGGCACCGCTCTCCGAATCTCGAGAGCCAGATCCTCGACAGGATTGCTTGTTCGAAAATCGAAGAGGCATCGCTCTCTGAACTTTGAGAGCCAGATTTCCTTGGATAAAGTTTGTCTGCAATCTTCACACGCAACATCAGCTTTCCACATACCACATACCACTTTTTCAAACTGCTCTGACAAAGTTAAAACACGTGAAGCTTGTAGCTCCTACTACATTGCTACGACCAAGAAGGGTAAAGGAATAACACTACTACTTGTTGTTAGGGAGACTCCTATATATGCCAACCTCCATCCTCCACAGCCAGGCAAACCTACAAATTAAAAAAATGCTCAACTTTTCTTCAATTCCGAAAGGGCACTCTCAGCAGAGTCTCTTGAAATACTCAGCTTCTTTTCCTCCTGATAATACCTCTACAAACAAGCCACACCAAAGCAAGAGTATCTCGTATCATCAGGGTTAAAAGCAAGAGTATCTCATATCATGCTTTTTCCCTGTCTTTTCCTTTGGCCTTGTTCTTACCTGCACGGCAAGGAGAAAGAGAACAATCAGTTAGCACTTGGAATCAAGCTTCCAGTCAGGAACTGACTGCCTGGAACCCCTTGCCTGACTACTTACCTGGCATTGCTCTCGAGTACTCATCTTCAACATCTTATGCTTCCATAAAAGATACCACATCTGCTTGAGGAATAGATAGGGCAAGTGAGAAGGATACAATGAAGCATGTGGAGACAACTGCAACAGAACACGTGCCGATTCATCCACTACTTCGTCAACAGCAAAAGTATCCCATATCATCAAGGTTGAACGCACTCTTGATTTGATGGACTTGTTTTGACCCTCAAATTTTTTAGTCGGCCTTATACTCTGGAGGAAACCAGAAAACCCTCCAGCCCAGTTTAAGAATAAGCCTGTAGAAAGTTACTTCTTCAAAAGCAAAAGTATCTCATATCATCTCTTCTTCATTTGCCTTTCCTTATCCTTGTTGCTGTTTACGACACAAAGAGAAGGAGAACAATCAACCGGAAGCCGAAGTTGAACCTCTGATCCAGGTTGCTTGCTTGGAAGTCTGATTGCTTACCTTGTCTGTTACCTCTTTCGGCAAATCTCCTAGCTCAGCGACTTGGGGGACTCCTACTATAGGGTTTTGTATCGCACTTGACCAAGCCCGAAACTACAAGTAAGCTTCAAGTGAAATTGATACATTACCTTATGCATCTTCATCGGTTAAAGGTACCACCCCTGGATGGAAGAAAAGTACTTCCAGAGAAGATGACACATCTACGTATGAGACAGATAAGGCAAGTGAAAATGATACCACACTTCGGTACTTAGAAGTTTCATGATTACTCAATGGCTTGGATCTTGCAAGTCCCCAACCGAGGAGCTTCCCTTTCTCGGGAACTTAGGGGAGAACTGTTTGTACCATACTTGACCAATCCCAAAACTACTAAGTATCAGTCAACGTTATACAGTCAAGGACCCAGAAGAGTTTCCCTCTAAGCAGGAGGCCAATCACAGCGCGACACGTGTCGACATCAGAAGTTAATCATAGCGCGACACGTGTCAACAGCTGAAGTCAATCACAACACGACACGTGTCAATGTCAAAATGAAACTAGAAACTCTCTTCTATAAATAAAGATCATTCTCTCACAATATTTCCTAATGTCATTTGTACTACATCATTCACTAGTACTCACTAAAGGACAGCTTGAACCTATGTACTTGTGTAACCCTTCACAATTAATGAGAACTCCTCTACTCTGTGGACGTAGCCAATTTGGGTGAACCACGTACATCTTGTGTTTGCTTCCCTGTCCCTATCCATTTACTTACTTATCCACACTAGTGACCGGAGCAACCTAGCGAAGGTCACAAACTTAACACTTTCTGTTGTACCAAAGTCCTCACTGATTTTGTGCATCAACATACTTATTTCCCTAACATATATTAATAGCATTTAAATCAAAGCAATATTTTGCCTTTCTTTGAATAGAAATCGTTCAATTTTCATTATAAATTCTTTAACAGTGTTGTCAAGTTCCAGAGCTATTCCCTTTTTTCTTGTTGAAATCTCATACATGTTAATTGTCATCCCAAATTCAAATTGTATTCAACAAATAAGTTATAAATTTCTTTAGTTCTCTATTGTTTCTTCTTTATTCTACATCATACATGAGAGTTGCGGTTTGTAAAGTTTTTATTGACCTCATTGAATTTAATAGTATAGGCGACGAAGTTATAAATATAATACAATGATTTTAAAACATAAAAACTCATCGTGGGCAATTATAATTTTTGTGAATATGTAATATTATCTATGCATGTTATGTTGGACATTTGATTACTTTTAATATATATATAATTAACATGATGTTTAGTAGATTTGTAAATACTAAAATAAAATAAAATAAAATAAATAAATAAAAGAAGATGAACAACTTCTTTTTTTAGATTTTTTTTTTCTTAATTTGTTTTTGTCCCCATGGTCTTCATCTTGTCTTTTTTTCAAGTGTTTTTTTTTAACAAACAATATTGTCTACACTACAGAGAGGGGATGACTTAGCTTCACAATGTGTTAGTAATATTGTTGTTCGAATTCGCCTTTTTAAAAAAGTGTTTAATGAATTTTAATTTTTATATACTAATAAAGTTTTTCTATATTAGTTTCAAGTAATTGATAAAGGTAAATTAGTAAGTTTATAAGCCAAATTTTGACTGAACGGGTTATATGAAAGTAAATTAAAACTTGAGAGGTGGTTTGTGTAATGTTTCAAACGTGAGGGAATTTTGTGAAAACTCATTAAACCTTAATGCGAGTTTAGTGTGATTAACTCGAGGTTATTGTTTGATAGATGTGTGGTTACAAAAATTATTTTTGACTTATGTTGGTACCACAAATATTGAGCCTCAAACTTTGACACATTGTGCCTCATTACCCAGCCCATAATTATGTAAAAGGAGGAGCCCCTTATTTTATAAAATGGGACTCCTCCCCCCTCACAAATCAGACTCTGGGATACCCCCAAAACATACAAGTCTCAAACAACTCAGAGACAACACTGTCTTCCTCAGGAGGACTCCTATCCTCCGAATTTTGTACATCAACAACTCAGTTATTTTTATTGAAAGTTGTAAGAATACAAAAAATTGCATTAATTACTGATCATGTTTGTTTTTAATATGTAGCCATTGAAAAAAGAGAGACACTAGTCTGAAACCGTGAATTGAACCGAAGAATCAACATTATTACACTCTCCAAGATTGAATTCGCATTTGGTACGATTTTCGGGCACGATCCAGTCCAGTATTTGCCGCTCAAACTATGGATCGAATATATGGTTCGATCCGATTCTTAAAACCACATATATAAATAAAAAATCTTTTTCCCATTTCCTTCATATTGGGCCGTGATGGGCCCATGTCCATCCTAAAACACAGCCTAGTAATCTCCAGTCTTCTTCACCAACAGATGTGCAGCTTTACAGACCCAGGTCGCTTCGGTTCCCCGAGGGACCATAACTGTTTTTTCAAGCTTTTCTTACTATTGATTTTGGCATCGAAGCCTCCCTTGCTTGTTCATCTTCCTCGTTGCGCTGGTGCTACATAAATTCTGTGCTACCTCTCTCAGTCACCAAACTGATTTTCCTCCCTGCTCCAGGCTCCAGAGGATAATAATTTCACAGCCTTTGGTTTTATGGGTAAGATTTTAAAAGAAAAAATTGATTTGCTTTTCCAACAGCTATATCGTTAAGGCTTTTTATTTTTTATTTTTGGTGTGAATTTCGTTAAGATTTTTGAATTTGAAATCTTTGTTTGTATATATGAACCTTTTGTGCGATTTGAGTAGATGCAATGGACTGTATGTGGTAAATACCCTCTTTTGGTGTGATTATATTTTAATCTCTGTTCACTTAGCTGTTAATGACTTAATGTATTTGAGAATTAATGAATCATATTCATATCATGTGCAACACTGCGTTAGGAATGTTAACCTAACTTACGTGTTTGTAATTGTATCTTTACCAGGTCATCCAACATGCTATATAAATCTTAAATCGGATAGGGAAGAACATAAATATTCAACTTTGCAGTAATGGTAATGATTTTACACAACACAGTGACTGAGAAAGCAAAATCAATTCTAAGAGTAATCAAAGTAAATTGGGGCACCAAACAACCCATAACATGGTAATGATTTTGTTAACTTTGAATTCTTCGCATAGGACATACCCATGGAGTAAAAGGTTTACCTTGTGTTATTGTTCGTTCAACTTTCTGTTGCATTAAACATTCAATCTTGGAACACTTTTACCTCAAAAACCACATGTAATGCTGATTCTTCGTGTATTGTTGGAGAGTGTATTAACTGGTGGTGTGAAAAATTACTAACTAGCTCACTTTCTAGATGGAAGATAGAATAAATGGGCATTGTGTGAATGCATAAGATTTTAATTTCTGCTAAATTAAATTTAAAATGTGAGAGCGGTAAGTATAGAATCACAGTTCTATTCGATGTTGTTTCGTGATAATGCAATTTGAACCTAAAAATATAGGATAATGCTAGAGAGACCAAATTTTGTAGACTAAATTTGCAAACTAAAAGATGTGTCACGAATAAGAAATAAGCACGTTAATCAACACTTATGTAATAATCCACTCATCAACTTCCATGTCATCTAGTTTACAAAATTTGGTGTACAAATTTAGTCTCCCTAGCTTACCTAAAAATATAACTTATATAACAATGACAGTCAATCTGTTACTTTGCAAAGTGCTCTTACATGATCTCTGTTTGTGTTTGCAAGATACCATTATTTGGAAGTTAAGTCTTACGGGAAAAATACGAATGAAACTTGTGAAGACTAGGTGTCAATAGGATGTAGTAATATTAAAGAAAGGATTATGGATAGAATACACTTCAAATGGATTTGATGTAACTATATACCAGGAATCAGTTAAATCTGCATCTCCTTTATTATTAACCGAATCCCTATATTTGAACTTTGAAGTCATTCCTTCCGAGTGGGTCCACAAGTGTAAATTGGTATGAATGTGGAAGAAGATTGAAAGAAAAAAGAATTCAGTATTATATATAGGGTACCCTGGCTGTCCATTGTCCAAAAAGAAAGATTTGACTGTAGAAATTCTGTGTATCTGGTCGTTAGTACTCAGTTGAAGGTTGGTCTTCGGTTGGTGTTTGAGATATGTTGTTGTTTCGCCTATCAATGTTTCGTGGTTTCATCCTTCATCAAAGTGATATGTTAAACTGTACTTTGTGAAGAAGTTGATGATGGGTGGAACTTTGATCCATTTCCTACTCTGTCTACGGATGTGTATCAAATCTGTATGTGGTCGCTGCTTTAATATCTAAACAAGTTATATTCTTTTAGTATAGAATTGGAATGATTATGGGCTTTTTGAGTTTTTGGTCATTCTGGAAACAATAAAGTTCAAATCAGAACTTTTCAGTTGTTAATATGATTGAGTGTTGAAGCATCTCTATTGGTCCTAGTGCACAAATGAATTTTTTGGATGAGGATGCTTCTGGCTCTGGAGACGATGCAAACATGCAAGATGGAAACAAGAATCATTCTGGGATACCATCCAGTTCAGGTTGTCGAAAGAGAAGTCGCAAGGCTACCGGTGATGCTATAGTCGATGCTATGCTCGAAATAGCCGCTGCTTCAAAAATGAGGGCAGCAGCAATTGTGAAGAGCGAGGAACGGTTTTCTATAAGCAAATGCATAAAGGTATTGGATGACATGTCAGGCATCGATCAGCAGATCTACTTTTGGGCATTGGATTTATTCGAGAACTCCAATGTGAGAGAAACTTTCATATCTCTTAGAAGTGAGAAACGACTACCGTGGTTGCAACGCAAGTTTAGTGCTTCCTCTAATTGAATAGATGAGCAGTCTTATCTAATTCCATCTTTTTATTTTATGTGTAGTTTAAGTGTCAAAGATTCTTATGGGTTGTATTGAGTTCACTCCGAACCGTTGATATTGTAACTAGTATGACATTCTGCTTTACGGCTGTGTCATTTTTTGGATTGATATTAGAGGGTATTTAGTGGATTTGTATTTTATATTTTTATGAAATTAGAGGAATTAGTTTCCATTTGATGGTTTATTGTTTTTGTTTGAAGGCTGGCCACGCCACTCAAGTGATTGTCTTGTGTAGTATCTTAATTTTAATTTTGCAGATACATCAGCTGTCATGGATGATTTTGACGTAGAATTGGAAGAGATGGAACTAACTGCAGCAGCAGCTGGTTACTATTATTATAACAGTATTACCAGGCAACCTTGTCGTGGTCTGTCACCTAGTAAAGCATGTGGATTTATGACCGAAGTCCTGAGTGGTCATGATGATGTGTTCCAGGAAATGTTTCGGATGGATAAACATGTGTTTCACAAGTTATGTGACGTTCTCCGGCAAAGAGGAATGCTACGTGATACTGCTGGTGTTATGATAGAGGAGCAGCTGGGAATCTTTTTGAATATTATTGGCCATAATGAACGCAACAGAGTTATCCAAGAGCGATTTCATCATTCAGGTGAAACCATCAGCCGTCATTTCAATAATGTGTTGAAGGCAGTCAAGTCACTGTCACGTGAATTTCTACAAACACCAACCCCCACCAGACCTTCAGAAATCCGTGGATGCATTAGATTTTATCCATATTTCCAGGTTTTAGTCAAGTTACATACTTTTCTCACTTTATTTATTTATTTATTTTGTCATGTACTTTTAGTTACTATCTACTTTAGGATTTGTATCTTATAGCAACAAAATTATCTGTCTATTCTTAGGATTGTCTCGGAGTCATTGGTGGAATGCACATTCCAGCCCATGTCCCAGCCAAAGATCAATCCCGGTTTCGAAATAAGAAAGGTGTTCTTTCACAAAATGTGTTGGCAGCTTGCACGTTTGACCTTCAGTTTATATTCATTTATCCTGGCTGGGAAGGCTCAGCTGCAGGAGCCCGTGTGTTGAAAGCAGTCCTTGATGATCCGCATCAGAATTTCCCTCGTATTCCTGAAGGTGTGCCTTCGATATATTATCTGTAACATGCTGCCTGTAAGCATTATTTATTTATCATGACATTGCACTTTGTAACGCCATCTACAACTTACTTTTATCAATGATTTTATCTTGCAGGAAAATATTACCTTGTCGACACAGGATATGCAAATATGAAAGGCTTTATTGCCCCATTTCAAGGCGTCAGGTATCATGCTAATGAATATAGAGGTGCAAATCAGTTACCTAGAAATGCAAGGGAGCTATTTAATCACAGGCACTCATCTCTTAGCAATGTCATCCAGAGATCTTTTTATTTGTTGAAGACTAGGTTTCCGATACTCAAACTTGCTCCTCAATACGCATTTCATATTCAAAGGGATATAGTTATAGCTGCGTGTGTTCTGCACAATTACATCCGGCGTATGTCAAAAAAGGATTGGCTGTTTTCGAGTGCGGAAGGGACAACAATGGATGAATTGCCTGATCTCGATGATAATCTTGACACAGAGTTACTTACTTCGATACAAGAACATGTTGCTTTATCAGTGAGAGAGTCAATTGCCACAGAAATGTGGGATGACTTTATAAATAAATGGGATCAATGGTAACTGTCAGCAGTAGCTTTTATTATGGTGATATTTTCAAACCGTAAGAGGCATCCTTTGACAAGGAGCAAAGCAAGGAAGTTATTGTTTGGGATGCATCTTAGCATTTGGTCTTGGTCCGGCTCAAGAAGTAAAACCTAGCTTTTTTTTTTATATATATAGAGAGAGGTTAAATGATGCAGATACTATGATTGTGATAATTGTAATTATTTGTAAGAAAGTGTTATTCATACATCTATTTTTACATCCCACACACTTTTGTTAATTTTGGCCATAGATCTTTAATTCATTTTATCAAATGGTCAAAAATTGAGAGAGATGCGTGAAAAGTAAAAATAAATGTGTAGATAGCAGTACCTATTTATAATTGACCATTTCTGCTGTGAGGCCGTGACCAAGGAAAGTACTGAGGATCAGTTTTTCTTCTAGCTTCATTTAACATCTACAGAGATTAATCATGACACGAAAGCAATTAAATTTTAATTAGCATGAGTTTAAAATCAAAATCAATTGGTATATATCTTTACGTAAATAGTTGATGTATTTTTCGGTGCAAATGCTCTCAGAACTCATATTTAAGCATTCAAAATCAAGGATTCAAAACCTAAATCTAAAGATATTTCAATTGGAAAAAAACAAAAAACAAAAAAAGATATTTCAATTGAATAGTGGATAATGTCCCCAAATTTTGCTTATCTATTTTCTATTATACGTGAGTCCGCTTATTTAAAATGGTCTTTGAAAGTTGTCTCAAAATAAATTACAATTTATATGCAAATAACAAATGTATCCATTTTTAATTATACCAAAATCTATTACGATAAAACTCCACAACCTCCCCTGATAATTTTATTTTATTTCAAAATTTTAAGCAAATTTTTTTTACTGATTTTGATTTCCTCTTCTTGTTTTTTTTTTCTTCAATCAAATGAGAATGTAAAAGAAAAATTCAAAAATAATAAAGTCACACCCCGATCCCAAGATACGTCTAAATCAATTCAATGGTATCACAAAGTGAAGTAGCGGAAAAAATCATAATTCAACAGCGCATTATACTTTTCTCTTATTTTATATTAGACTACACCCTGAAACAAGGTCAAGCGGTTCATAGTTCACTCTTTGTTATACTTAGACATTTCTCATGGCATTCCTAGCAAGAAAACATAAAGTTCTAGACAACTCTTGACATAAGTGATGCACCGGTATGTCATTCAATCTTTCACATACCTCAAAATAATTTCCTACAACAAAACCATAATCAATACCTACTAACATTTCAATGAACCAACGATGCACAAAAATTCACATTTAACCACGTTAATCAATCAATATGATCAAACATTACTTCATGAATTTTAACAAAGTCAATTTTCGTAAGGTTTGCCGTAATTTTCTACCAGTTACAAACACGAACGTAATTTTGAGCAACTTCTATTCACAAAAATCTAATATTTCAAACCAATTCAGCATAACCAATAGGAAGCAGGATTCCAGACCAACTCAATGGAACCATCCTTAAAATGCGTATGGTCTCCTAATGTTGATTAACTGGGCATGACCACTTATGGAACGATGTAACCAAATAGGTAGTGACCTCTCGATGCTGATTAACCAGGCATAACTATATACAAACAAATCATAATGTGGTCCCCCAATGCGGATTAACTAGGTATGATCATAGTTCCCTAATTCGGATTAACTAGATAGAACCAAAAGCATACAAATAATAGAGTGGTCCCCCATTGCAGATTAACCAGGCAGGACCCTTGGCATACTTATGATAGTATGATCCCCTAATACGGATTAACTAAGAAAGACCATTGATGTACCACACTGTTACATGGTGCATTCTCATAATCAAACATCCAACGTGCTAAATACTACAACATGGAAACTACATCACACATCATACATAATTCATCACCCTAAACCTAAACCCTAAACCATAAACCCTACCTTATCGATTCAACATAACAATCAAATAACTAGTCACCCAACATACAAGTTCTACATAATAACTAAACATAACAACCAAATAACTAGTCACCAACGATAAGTTCTACATAATAACTAAAATATGGTGCCCCCCCCCCCCCCCCCTCATCTCCTCATACCAGCATTTCTCATTCACATTACTCTTTATCTACAGGCCCAATAATCACATAGGTCCGCCATTTGCACGCAAACCGAGGTACACATTGCCAGAGACTAGAGTGGCATGCTGACTAGAATAGGCCCAAAAGCTTTATCGAGTCTGTGAACTGCACTCGCAGACTCCGGTCCGAATATGATTGCTAGATTTATTTCCCTCTCTCACAATCCCTCAAGGCTAAGTGTACTGCGGTTTCGGTTAAAATAAGGGTATTTTACGCACCCCTTTTTACGTACCCCTTAGCCTCGTATTCTATCCATGTGTTCCTGTATTTGTATATATTTGTAGGGATTAGTAAATGAAATTTGAATCTGATGATTATCTTTTGGTTTTTCGTATTTGGTGAAGAAATATGGATGTTGCGTGCTTCTTGTTGTGGGTTTGGTACTTTTGTATTGCGATGTCTTGTTTGTTTTCACCACTCGGTCGTTTTCTTTAGTGTTGTTGATGGCAAGACTTTTATGGCGAACGCTTCTTTTTGCGGCCGGAAATTAGGAATTTGGGTTTCCATTTTAGTTTTATTTAATTGAACTGAACTTTTATGTATCTGTTTCTCCCAAATGTATAAGGATTATTTTGCCTTCCTTTGTGTTGGCTTGTAACCTTCGGATTACTAAAATTATATTTTCTTACCACAAAAAAAAAAAACCTTCTAATGAAGAGGAGGGCTTCCTATCCAATATGTCGCTCGCACCCAAAGCCCCCTTAGGCTTTTGCGGCACACAGACCCTTTGTGTGTAACGCCCCTTGCCGCACGACTGACTCAAGAGAGTCAGGACTCAGGTCAGGACCCAGGCGGAGGACAAGTACATCGATTATAATTTACTTCAACTCTCTGTGTGTGTCTCTACTCCATATTATCTCATCAACTCCAAGTCTCAAGTCTCAACTGAATCTAAAATCGCAGCAATGGCGGCCATAAGCTCTCTTGTTGTAAACGTCCCCCTAATCCGTCCGTCCCGGAGAATAAGCAGAGACGACGACACTTATTCGAATAGGCGGCTGAATTCGGTGGTCTGTGTTCGCAGTGCTCGTGGCCCTCTCACCGTTTTGCATATCAATCGTCTGTCTTTATTTTCTCCAACCAGGTAATTTCATCTATCTTTCTTTCAAATCCTAGCTTCTGCCTTAGCGGTTTCTATGCTCTCTCTCTCTCTCTCTCTCTCTCTCTCTTTCTTCCTAGTCCTTGTATGTTTTCCTAATCTTGATATTTAATCTTGCTAGCGTCACGCTAATCACATGTACTCGTAATAAATGCAACATGTCATTTTGAAGACTCTGCTTTTCACACCCCTGTTTCTGCCAATTGTTGGTATAAACGCCGATTCTAAAACAAAAAGAAAAAGTGCACAACTTCTACTATACTTGCTGCTTAAAACATCAGAATTAGGCATTCATTCTTGTTTAATTTATTGATTCTTCCAATCTTGATGTCACTTAAGGGACTCCATTTGTGAGTTATCACTTGCGATTGGATTTTGAGGTAGATTGTGTTTGTTGTTTGCTATATATATATGCTGGCCCTTCCAGAGTGGATCCCTCTATGGAAGGGCTCTGTGTATAGTATGTAGTATATACTATTAGAACAAGTATGACTGGCTAATCTTTTTGCAATTTGTAGCTCACTGCCTAATCTTTTTGCCAACCGGTTGTCTTTCAGTTCAACCCACTTAACCTGAAGATAACAGTGTTGACTACTATGCACTATGCAGCTCACTGCCTATTTAACATGTTTAATAATTGCGTAGTATGGACCTAAATATATTGCTTGTGTTAAAATGTTCCTCTATATTATAGTGCAATACATTTTCAGTGCCCTCTATATCACTCTTGTTGACTTTTTGGCCACTTTCTTGTGGGTGAAAGGCGTCTACTTGAAGCTGGTGCAGGTAGATCAGGTGTACATAGAAAGAAAATTAATACTTGGGAACAATGTGTCTCCATGCTTGGAGAGCCAGTGACTGATGCACTTTTTCCAGGAAAGTATAACTGCATTACTAGCTCTTTTTGCCAAAACAGAAGTCGTCATCACTGTAGGACATCTACACCAAGGGTCTTTAATGACAAAACTTCTTTTTGTTTATTCAAGCCTAAACTTGGAAATGTTGCTGTAAGTAGAGCACCCCAAGTTTTTGTTGATGCATTTTGTTACTCAGTCTTGCATTTTATGCCTTGTGTTTAACTATTAGCTGGTGTGTTTAGATATGTTTGTACCGTATGTATTGTGTGTGCATTCATGATTACATATTCGAGGTTTGGAAATTATTCTCATTTGTTTGGTACAGTGGCGGGCAAATCCCTGCAAAAACAGTTGAGAAATTATTAATACTAATATTAATATGAGAAAGAAACTATTATTTTAACATTTGACATTTACAGATTTACAATGATGATTCAGCTCAAAACAGCAAACTTACTGTTCAGTTTGATTGAATTACAGAGCCACGTTCTATGTGGGTTGCATGTATGCAACAATAATTTAAGATGTGAAATAAGTTGTGAAACTTAAAGTCTTTCAGTGAATTTTTAAGAAATTGTGTTCACAAAACAAAGTGTTTTTAAAACGGCTGAAGGCGCTTTTAGAGAGAATGTTTTTGGGTTCCAAAAGCACTTGAAGTGCTTCCTGCAAGAAGCATCAGTTATGTGTTCTTTGTAGGAAGCACTTCAACTGCTTTTTCAGGATTCACTTGCATTTTTACCTAGGATTGGCTCCAAAGTGCTTGTAGTCATTTTAGAAGCACTTCCCCAACAAGCCCAATTATCAGTGACTTTTAAAAAAACTTTCATTAGGAAAATAACAGTTGCTGGTGCAGTTGAAGGTTCCAATAGGAAACTTCTGCTCTTGCTTTCAATACAGCCTTTTTTCTGACTTATTGTGGTCCATATAATTTTAAGGGCAAACATGCTCATGTTTCATATGCAACCGTGGGCCCAGATGAGCCACATGCAGCAAGTACAGCCTGGCAAGATGTTATTCTGGAGAAACAGGAGCTGGATTTATTATATCCTGGAGTAGAAAAAACAAAGTTAGAGGGGTTTTTAAGTTCTGAAATTCCATCTCATCCAAAGTTGTATCGAGGGCAACTAAAAAATGGGCTGCGCTATGTGATCTTACCAAATAAAGTTCCGCCAAACAGGTTGGCCTCCTTACATGAACACTTATAATTGGTTTATGCTTTATGCTTATGCTGGAAATACAAAAGCCAGGTTTCATGTGCAGCTTACTTATAAGATAATCTCATATCCCTTACCAATAGATCACATTTGTTGGAGTTTAGGTTTGAAGCACACATGGAAGTTCATTCAGGATCAATTGATGAGCAAGACGATGAGCAAGGAATTGCACATATGATTGAACATGTTGCTTTCCTTGGAAGTAAGAAACGTGAGAAACTTCTTGGGACAGGGGCTCGATCTAATGCTTACACTGACTTCCATCATACAGTGTTTCACATCCATTCGCCCATTAGTTCAAAGGTCCTTTCTCGTTGCACCAACATTATTGAGTGTTTGTCATTTTAAGTATTTGTAGATTTATGTATCAAACAGAACGAATACATAGCTTCAAGGATCTGAGAACGAATATGTAACTGTTTGTTTCAAAACTTTGTTATGTTTTTGCAAGAATAGAAAAGACTAATTCACTTTAAGCTAATATGTATATCACTCTTACAACCTAGGCCTCTAAACATATAACATATTCACGAGTATATGTTGCTCTCCAGGATTCTGATGGTGATCTGCTTCCATATGTACTGGATGCCTTGAATGAGGTATGGATGATTGATTTTTCTATATGGGCTTAGGTATATTCCTGGGTGTAGATATATTGTACATATTTGTATGGACTTATTATATTGTTTTCAATTCATCACTTCATTATTTTCAGAATACCTTTGTATAATCATCTATGTGACGGAAAAATAAAATTAACTAAAAAGGACTGAACTGGAAGTTGATAGTTTTCAGTTTTATTTACTTGTGCTCCATACATGTGTACAGATTGCTTTTCACCCGAAATTCCTTTCTTCTCGTGTTGAAAAAGAACGGCATGCGATTCTGTCAGAATTACAGATGATGAATACTATAGATTATCGCGTTGACTGCCAGGTTTGACTGGGGAGTTTTATTATTTTCTGAAGCCGGTTAATAATTTTTTTGTTCAGCTATATCTCAACTTTTACTCGTTTGATCTTGGGTGTAGTTATTACAACATCTGCATTCTGAAAACAAGCTTAGCAAAAGGTTCCCGATTGGGTTAGAAGAGCAGATTAAGAAGTGGGATGTAGATAAAATAAGGAAATTCCATGAGCGTTGGTACTTCCCTGCAAATGCAACCTTATACATTGTTGGGGACATTGATAACATCTCAAAAACGATTTACCAGATTGAAGTATGCAAGAGCTCACTTATTGAATCATTTATATCCTGTCTAGCTGAGTAATTTGTGTTCACTTTTAGAGTCATAAGTAGAATAAAATTAGTTGCTTTATTGCAGGCTGTCTTTGGACAAACTGGCCTAGAAAATGAGACAGTTCCTGCACCTGCTCCTAGTGCTTTTGGTGCAATGGCTAGTTTCCTTGTGCCCAAGCTTTCAGTTGGGCTGACTGGAAGTTCTTCTAATTCCGTTGATCAATCTAAAATCTTTAAAAAGGAAAGGCACACAGTTCGTCTTCCTGTGAAACATAATTGGTCACTTCCTGGAAGTAATATGGATTTGAAGCCTCCACAGATTTTTCAGCATGAATTGATTCAAAATTTTTCGTTTAATATGTTCTGCAAGGTATAAGGGGTCTTGTAGAGTTGCATTAATTACGTGCTTTAGAGATTTAGTTACCCCTCTCTCTCTCTCTCACAAATATTTGTTGTGGAACTGCTGCAGGTTCCTGTGAGCAGGGTTCAAACATATGGTGACTTGCGAAATGTTCTAATGAAGAGAATATTTCTGTCTGCTTTGCATTTCCGAATTAATACAAGATACAAGGTGCATTTTTAGGGTTACGAGCACAATTTCCAGTTTCCACCATGAAGAAAGTCACTACGTTGCTTTTTTGAAAATTTAGCTATTTTATTTATTGTTTTTTATGTATTACTAAGAACAATTAGCTTAATTAAAGAAAAAAAAAAAGATACAGGTAAAATAGGAGAAGTCCATCAAAATCCAGGTAGTTACACCTTCAAAGCAAAATAAAATAATTTACTTTATTTTTACAACCAAACAATCCACAAAAGAGCCAAGATTGCACACCACCAAAGTTTTCTATGAAGATATTGTAGGCTGAATATCCCATTTTTGTAGGTCGTTTTTGAGTGCTAATAATCAGTTACCATCTATTTCTTTTTAAGTGCTAATATCTGAAATGTTCATATTTGTATACCCGAAATCCTGTCATGTACTTAATTTATGTATTTGCTTGAGAAACCTTGCAGCTCTTTGTAAGTTTGCTAATCTTTAGAAATGACAGAGTTCAAATCCACCATTTACTTCAATTGAATTGGATCATAGTGACTCTGGAAGGGAAGGATGTACTGTCACTACTCTTACGGTAACTGCTGAACCCAAGAATTGGCAAGGTGCAATTAGAGTTGCTGTACAAGAGGTTGGTATTTCTATCTTGATCTTCCATACACTTTGGAAGGGAAGTTTGTTTACGATTTTCTGAATGTAGTTTACATGTCAGTTACATATGTTACATAACTCATTTGTTATATTTTATTCGGTGCAGGTTAGAAGGCTCAAGGAATTTGGTGTTACTAAGGGTGAATTAACTCGCTATATGGATGCCTTATTAAAAGATAGTGAACATCTGGCGGCTATGATAGATAATGTGTCTTCTGTTGATAATTTGGATTTTATTATGGAGAGTGATGCACTGGGGCATACAGTAATGGATCAGAGGCAAGGACACGAGAGTTTGGTTGCTGTTGCTGGAACAGTTACTCTTGAAGAGGTGATGTTCAAAGTCATTATCATTTGTTAATGTTACTTGATCTGAATTAACCATAAAAGGCATATATAAGCATAACTAGATTCTCTCTCAAAGAAAAAAAAAGCACAACTCCCAAGGAAAAAAAAAGGCACACTTAGAAGTTGTACTTTATAATGCTAATACATGCCATATCAATATTGCCAAGATGTACCTGTTACAAATAGGATAGTTCACCATTTTGGACTGCGTGACACATTGGAGTGCTACGTAGGGTCACTTTGGTATATTTTTAACGAGTCATGACACGTAAAAAATAAAAGATTGATCTAGTGAGAATTTGTTTAATTTATCATTTATATGATATAAGATTTAATTTATAGTTTATATACTATATCTTAGTAATAAAGATATGTAATGGAACACAGATGACTTTTTGTGTCTGTTCTTGGTTAAGAACTTGTAATGCAATGACCGCATTCCTTTGTTGATGGAATCTTGTATTATGGTTAATCATAAATGAAATTGTGTATATATAATTTTGTTCTTTTCTTGGTTAAGACTTTGTAATTACGAATGACTTTTTGTGTCTTTCTTAATCATAAAGATAATTAGAGGATAAAGTTGGAGTCAATTTAGTGGTCCTGAGCATACATGTATATGTGTAGTGATCCAGGTAACACACACTGTTGGAAAACTAGAAACAGGATCATGATGCTAAATCTTAATAAGCCTTATTACTTAATCTCCTTTCAAAGTTTGACAAGATTTCAAAGAGTTCAAGTTTTACCTGCCAACTTATAGGCAAAGAAAAATTTGATATTATGAGGCAATGTGCACTGAGATTGATGAACTATACCACATATAATTCAAATTTTTGTGTGTAGGTCAACTCTATTGGCACCAAGGTGTTGGAATTTGTTTCTAATTTTGGAAATCCTACTGCACCTCTTCCTGCAGCGATTGTTGCTTGTGTTCCAAAGAGAGTGCATGTAGAGGGAATAGGTGAAACTGAGTTCACCATTTCCTCTAATGAGATTATAGCTGCTACAAAAGCTGGATTGGAGGAACCCATTGAACCTGAGCCAGAGGTGTCTTTTTTTTTATAAACTTAGCTTTCTCACTTTTACTGGCTTAAGTTTTTATATATATCTATGCTGTCAAATTTAAGATTATGGCTGATTCTTTTTCTCTTCTATTTTGCGCAGCTTGAGGTGCCAAAAGAATTGATATCTTCGTTGCAGTTACAGGAATTAAGGCAGCGGCGCATGCCATCCTTCATTCCCTGTAGTCCAGAAATAAATGTGACTAAAGTTTATGACAAAGAAACGGGGATCACTAAATGTCGTCTGTCAAATGGAATTTCTGTAAATTACAAGGTATGTCATCTGATGTTTATATGGTAATGGGTTCATTGATGTGTAATTGAAGATTTGGTAATGTTTTTAAGTCAGTCATTTGTCTTGTGAGTCATGTACTTATTTGTGTAAAATCTTAGATTGACATAGAGAATCAGTGAAAAAGTGAGCAGAGCTTAATCACGAGATACATTATTGTAGATGATTATGGTGTTTAGATGTATATGTGCAGAGTAAAGACTTACTAATAATAACAAGTTATATCTTTGTTCATTACAGATTTCAAAAAGTGAGGCAAGGGGAGGCGTAATGAGGCTTATAGTTGGCGGTGGACGGGCAGCTGAAAGTTCTGAGTCCAGAGGTTCTGTTGTTGTGGGTGTACGAACTCTTAGTGAGGGAGGTCGTGTTGGCAACTTCTCAAGGGAGCAGGTATGTCAATTCCTCTCTTTGTCACAATTTTATATATGTATATATATCAGATGCACGGAGCTTTTTTTTTTATTTTCCCAATAGTATGATAGAGAGAGATTGTGTGGCTGAGATTATGCCACATGTATGAAGATTAGAGAGTCAGATAGTTAGTTCAGTTGTTAGAAGTGTTGAGAAGTGTATAAATACTATTGAATGTACTTGCTTAATTGACAAGAAATTAATACAATGAAGTTTTTCCATTTTCTACTTCTCTCTCTCTCTCTCTCTCTCTCTCTCTCTACATTTCTGAAGGTTAACATAGTATAGCTAAACTACTTAAATAGGAGTTTGTTTCCTCTTTAATAATTCTATAAATTATTTATTTGAGATAGGTTCTTGGTAAGTAAATTAGGTATCATAAATGCTCATTGTGTAAACAAGCATGCACAACTTCACTAGTTGTTGGAAGAGCAAATAGCTGGTGTGTTCTTCTGTATTCTGTGTTAAATAAATATCTAGTAAATAGCTCAGTGCTGCATGTTTGTTATTGTAAATTATAACTATAAACTTTTTCTCCCTCCAAGAAAATGTGAATTTGAAGCATGCTCATGAGCTTATTCCTTATCATATTTGTTGCCAACTGATGTCAATGAGTTGCAATATTTGTGACATGCATTTGCTTAATTAGATGAGATCCTTAATCATATACTCAGATTATCCATATGCCGTCTGTAATTATTGTTTAATATTAGGATCTCACCATTCGTTTCACTATCTTTAATTCCTCATTTTGCTGAGATTATGTATCATGTATGCAAATTGTTTTTATCAGGTAGAACTGTTCTGTGTGAATCACCTGATTAACTGCTCATTGGAGTCCACCGAGGAATTTATTTCTATGGAATTCCGTTTTACTTTAAGAGATAATGGAATGCGTGCGGCTTTCCAGTTGCTTCATATGGTACTTGAGGTAACCCATCATAACTTTTAGTCTCTCTGTTCTGGTATGTGGATTCCATGAGGGATTCTCGTCATTGTTGTTGTCGACATGTTTTGGGCACAATGTTGTTGTAGTTCCTGCTCCATAGGAGTCATCTCATTAGAGACGCATGCCTTGTAATGGGTTAATTTATAATGCATGTTTGCTCACTTGCAGCATAGTGTCTGGCTGGATGATGCATTTGATAGAGCAAGGCAATTGTATTTGTCATATTATCAGTCCATTCCCAAAAGCTTGGAGCGCTCAACTGCTCACAAACTCATGTTAGCAATGATGGACGGAGACGAGCGGTTTGTAGAGCCTACACCAAAGTCATTGCAAAATTTGACATTGCAATCTGTAAAGGATGCAGTGATGAACCAATTTGTAGGCAGTAACATGGAGGTGCGTAATTTGCTGATTTGGTTGTAGTTTTACAAAGTATGCACATGACGAATAATTTATAATACTCAAACATTTCTCATTATATATGGCTGTGTCTGCTTATTGCATAGGTAAGTATTGTTGGGGACTTCTCAGAGGAGGATGTTGAGTCTTGTATTCTTGATTACTTGGGAACCGTAAGATCGAAAGGAAATTATGAGATGGAGAATGCTTATAATCCTATTGTATTCCGATCATCTCCTTCTGATTTGCAGTCTCAGCAAGTGAGTACACTTATAGCTTGATACTTTGGATGACAGAAGTTCTGTAACCTTGAATTGTGCTCATGGTTCATATACATCTAAGCAGGTATTCTTGAAGGATACGGATGAGAGAGCATGTGCATATATTGCAGGCCCTGCACCAAACCGATGGGGTTTTACAGTCGATGGCAAAGATCTGTTTGAGTTATTTAGTCATATTTCAACTCACGATGGTGAGTTTATCAAATCTGGAATTAGGTTTTGAATTTGCATCTTATTGAGAGAGGTGTTGTAGCTATAATTTCTGATGTAGATGCAAAACTGAAATCGGAGGAGGTGCTTATGGTGGATGAGGATACTCAGAAGGATGTGCAAAGAAAACTCTGTGGTCATCCCCTGTTCTTTGGCATCACAATGGGGCTCCTGGCTGAGATTATAAATTCTAGGTAATTTTTTTTTTGCTCAGTACAAAGCTTGCATGTGAACTTGTAGTTTATCTATGAATGTGTTCATCCTTCTGAATGGTCAGCTATTTATGCGCAAAATGTATTACTTTTCTCTATTGGGTGGAGCACATCTTGGGCAACAACCACATTGACCAAATGATTGTTAAAATAAAAACTCTATACTTTTCTTGAAAACAGTACCGAGTACTGTTATAAGTTTGGAGGTGTAATTTTCTAAGCATCCGAAGTAGTACAACGTGGGTGGACACCATGTCATGCCCTCAACTGTCTATTACAGCAGACTTTGGATGGAAGTCTCAAAATTATAGCACAAAATTTCTTATGCAAGATACTCTGGTTAGGCGTAGCCGCGTAGGCTGAGAGTTGGGTTCTAGTCTCCTTTGTAACCAATTACAAAGAAATTGGGAGATGGTTTGCAAGGATATTGAAATGATATGGAGGTGGTGATACTGACGATGGCAGATGTATTTTGGGGTTGGTGATGGTGATAATCCTGTTTTTGTTTAACACATTTTAGGAACCTATAAGTAATTTAAAATACGTCAACCTATCCCGAAATATGGAGATATTTATTGACCTAAACCAAATTTATTACTTGTCTTTTACATGTTACTGATGTGGCAGTAATATTATGTTGTATGCCTTTTGTAGCTTTGTAATCCCTCAACATCAAAACGTAAGCCTGTTATTGTTCACCTAACAAATGAACAACCAAATTGACAGATTTTGAAGGACAAAATTGGAAACTAACTTTTCTTTTATGGACAGATTTTGATCATTAATTCAAGATGATATTTAAGACAAATATGTGGTTCTTGTTATTTTGATTGGTGGTGAAATATTCTATGTGGTGTTGCACAGGCTTTTTACGACTGTCAGAGACTCTCTTGGATTGACATATGATGTATCATTCGAGTTGAACCTTTTTGATAGGCTGAATCTTGGATGGTATGTCATATCTGTAACATCAACCCCTGCGAAGGTGTGTATGCTCTATTTGTATATATTCGAGCAGAATATGTTCCGTCACTTTGCACTCTCTTCACATGTTTAGGTCTATTGAGTATTCAGGTTCACAAAGCTGTGGATGCATGCAAGAATGTCCTTAGAGGTTTACATGGCAACAAGATTTGCCAAAGGGAGTTGGACAGGGTTAGTTGCTCCTTCCTTTTTTTTTTCTTTTGGGTTTTTTATTTTATGTTATCATTTTTTAAAGTAAAGTGGGATTATCTAGACCACGTCACTTGTTTATTTACTCAAAATTTAAGGCAAAGCGGACCCTTCTGATGAGGCATGAAGCTGAGATCAAGTCAAATGCGTATTGGCTTGGACTGTTGGCTCATTTGCAGGCTTCTTCTGTTCCAAGGAAGGTAAACAGAAAGGTTCTTTAGTGTTTAAAGATGGTACTAATAAAAAAATATAAGTTGATATTTTTCCTGTACCAGTGCTTAATTATCTCTTTGATTTATAATAGGTGGCTGTTCAGTCGATCAAAAGATAAAAATAAATAATGGCCCATAATCAAATACACTGTTTACATGAAGATATTCTGACTGTTCAGTCGATCAAAAGATAAAAATAAATAATGGTCCATAATCAAATACACTGTTTACATGAAGATATTCTGATTCATAGTGCTATTTGGTCCAGGACATATCGTGCATCAAAGATCTCACAAATTTATATGAGGTTGCTTCTATTGATGACATATACCTTGCATATGATCAATTGAAAGTAGGCGATGATTCTTTGTACTCGTGCATTGGAGTTGCTGGAGCTCAAGCTGGAGATGAAATAACTGGTGAGTTGGACATATTTTGTACCGTGTTCTACTCTTATCAATCCACATACCATAGTTGAAACTCTTAAAAATTCAGTAGAGTATAATCAATCAACAATGGTTTTTACTTGAGCTAGAGTGGCAATGAGACCTTGAAAGATCTCACCCTTTTCCTCATCATTTTAGTGTTAGTTCCATTCATCAGTTCAACTTGCTTTCTCTATCTCATGAAAACCTGTATTGTGCTGCTTCTTTAGAAGTCGAAGAATCAGTGGATGGCTTTCCAGGAATCTTCCCTGTTGGGCGTGGTTTATCAACTATGACACGGCCTACAACATGACCTTATATGATACTTGCGGTCTCGCATGTATTACAGAGATATTAGCACTAAGGTATCTTCACAAGCTTTTGAGGTTCTCATTTTTTTCTTCTAGTCTGGCCCTTATGGTTGGGAGCAGCCTCTCCATAAATGGGGATAAGGCTAGCCGACATTCACCTCTCCCAGACCCTGCGTAAAGCAGGAGCCTTGTGCACTGGGTACGACCTTTTTTAGTCTGACCC
This sequence comes from Malus sylvestris, assembly GCF_916048215.2. NCBI lineage: Eukaryota > Viridiplantae > Streptophyta > Magnoliopsida > Rosales > Rosaceae > Malus > Malus sylvestris. Next base: position 33,023 of record NC_062271.1, on the reverse strand, counting down.
TTATGGGGGGAGGGAGCTGGAAAGTACTTTGTAATGAAATTTGGCTGCAAAGTACTGAAGTTAGTCACTTCTCTGAGGCGCTGAAATTTTACCCTGCCAGGGGGCATGGATGTGGGATACTCATGCTTGTTTTCTTGGACTGGAAGTATTGATTTTTTAGCCTCTGTTGCATGTATTCGTGATTGGGTAAAAATATAGATGGCTTTCCCCTTGTATTTTGGCTGATTAGTAATTGCAGTAAAGTCCAATAGATGGCATTTCCCCTTGTATTTTGACTTTACAAATTTTTCAGTAGGTCCAACCGTCCAATTGAGAATTGCCGACCACTTGATGTTAGATGTCCTCGTTGCCATAGTTGTGGCTGAACAAATTGTATGCAGCTGCTGTGACAATGCCTTATCCACTGATGCTGATTGCATTCCTTGTTCAACTATGTGCATGAGGAACTATAACGTTGGTTATACTTATCAATGTGTTGTACATAGTTGCGGCTAAATCAAAAGCATTGGGTACTTCAAATTGTAAATTCATGAGCCTTTCATAATTTGTGTAATCCATGCGGTTAACACCCGACATTTGTCTGCAACAGATAAATTTACCTTGTGATGCAAGTGTAACAGTGACCATTGTTTGACCCAACTTTTTATGAATATTTAACTTTCAATTTTACACAAGAATAAAGTGGCATATAAAAGACGTAATTCAATTGGAAAACAATAGCGACCCAAAACCCAACTGTGTGTCCAATGTAAATATCAACCGTGTACAAGGCAAGATAAACAACGGAAGCGCCTTTCCATGCCAAGTCAAGGCACATAAGGGTAAGGCGTGCCGTGGCAAGGCATAGTGAGGCAAAGGCAAAGTGTGATAAGGGGAGAACATGCTTAGCCGGTCATGCCTTGGCATGTTTTACCTTGTCATTGTAAGTGTGGCACGCTCTCTTCTTCGGGTGTTGGTGGTGATCGTGCGGTAAGGTTTAGAATAGGGTTTATTTCAACCACCACTAATTCCTTCTTCTCGTCTTGAACGCAGAGACAATGGAGCCCTTGAGCTCAAACCCAAATAGAGTTTATTTCGGTAGTTATGACAGTAGAGGCGGAGGTGGTAGTAGAGGTGATTCTTATGGTGGTTGATAGTATCAAACTAAAGAGGGAAGCTGCGAAAGAGGAAAGGAAGAAGAAATAAACTAAAGCATTATGATTTCATTCATAACTCCCCCAAATGGTGGAAGCTGGTTCATATACAACCCTAATGCAAGAGTGTGTGCGATTATAACACATCATCACTTCACAGACCGTTGGATGCAACCAACATCATACAATTCAAAAGACCATAACACCCGAAGGATAAACATCTTATTACTAGTAAACCAGAGTCCTAACAACCTTCCCCCCCTAAGAAATAGCTTGTCCTCAAGCGTGGAAGTCTGGAAAGCGTTCAAGGATGGAGTCTGCGTCTTCCCAGGTAGCATTGTGGTCGGGCAGGCTTACCCATTTAATCAGCCAGCGAGTGACGGCGCGGTTTCCCCTTTTTTAACATGCCTCGCTGCAGTATAGTTTCTGGAGTCCAGGCAACTAACCTAGTATCAGTCAAGGGCAAAAGAATGGTGGAGGGAATCACATGAGAGCCCATCTTAGGTTTAAGGAGGGAGACATGGAAAGTAGGGTGGATGCGGGAGTTGTGAGGTAGGTCCAAGGTGTATGCAACATTGCCGACACAGGCAAGGATTTTGTATGGTCCATAGAAGCGAGGTGCCAATTTGGGGCAGTTAGTGTGGTTGACAGAGGACTGGCGGTAAGGTTGTAACTGTAAGAAAACCCAATCTTCCACATGGAATTCATGTTTCGAACACTTCTTGTTGGCAAAGTGACGCATTTGTTCTTGAGCAAGGTGGAGATTCTCATGCAGCTGGTGGAGAAAGGCATCACGATCACGGAGCGTAGTGTCAACCAAGTGAACTGGAGAGGATCCTGGTAAGTACGATGGAACTCGAGGTGGGGGATAACCATAGACAGCTTGGAATGGGGACATCTTGATGGCTGAATGAAATATGGAGTTATACCACCATTCAGCCTATGACAGCCAGTCAACCCATGACGTTGGTTTGTCGCCTACAAAGTTGCGGAGATAATGTTTGAGGGTGTGGTTTAATACCTCAATTTGCCCATCGGATTGAGGGTGGTAAGCCGAGCTACTGCAAAGTTTAGAACCTTGCATTTTGAAGAACGAGTCCCAGAATTGACTGATAAACACAGGGTCCCGATCACTGACCACAGTAGTAGGCATGCTGTGAAGGCGGAATATCTCCCGGATGAAGATGTTAGCAACTTTTGCAGCAGAGTAGGGGTGTTTGATGGGTATGAAATGACCATACTTGGAGAGACGGTCGACAACAACCAAGATGGGGTTACGACCATGAGTTGAAGGAAGTCCCTTTATGAAATCTATTGCAATGTTAGTCCAGATTTGAGTGGGGATTGGGAGTGGCTGTAACAAGCTCGAGGGTTGGAGAGTTTCATAGTTGATGTGCTAAACAAGTGTCATAGCCCGTCCCGAGAAACATTTATCATTAATGTGAAAAGACTAGTTTACCCTTGGATGTTAAAATGTGTGGTGTCTGATTTATTTTGAATTGGATTAATTAAGTTTTTCCTAAGTTTTTGGAACCACTTAGGAACTAAGAAAATTTGGTTGTGATTGGGTTGTTGGCTAGTTTTGGATCACACATCACTCATCCATCCTCTATCTTCCTCCCTGTGCTCTCTCTCTCACACTCGAACTCTCTCTCTCCCTCTTCGAACTCGTACGGACTCACACAATCAAACCCAAAACAACACGGATCGAAGGTTCTGAGGTCTCCAATGTGTTCCTAGGATCCTTACGAGTCGAGTGGTACCCATCTTCAACAAGGAAACCTTCGAGAAACCCTAGTTTGAAAGGGAGCCGTGGGTGTACAGTACACCAAACCAGTTCGTGGATGTTTCAAGCTATTCTAAGGCTCAAAAGGTAATCTCCTAGTCCTCTTGGTTGTTTTGGCATAAATTGGAACGATTTTGGACGTTAGAAAACCCCAGAAAATAGACCTTCGACTTGGGTACTATTCATCAACTTTTAAACCCTTGAGTTTTTGTGAATTTTAGGACCACAGTGAGCTCAAGGAGGTCCTCACAATGCTCAGAGTGCATCGTTGGTAGGATTTGAGTCACGGGAAGCTCAAAAACGGAGTTTTGCAGAGGTCGCTGGAGTTCGAGGACTTCTCCGACATGATTTCATGTGATTTAAGGCATGAAAGAGGTATAACGCGATTCTCTACCTCATAAACTTCATTTTGGTGGAAATTGCATGAAAAATAGTGAAGAAATGAGCGAGATTAAAGAGTTTGAAAAATTGCCCAGTTTTCGATGTCAGGGACGGTTGCCGGAGCTGGAGGTAGGAGGTGAAGGAATATTCCGTCAAGTATGACAGAATATTCTCACGCCGTTAGTTAGATTTAACGGTAACAGTTAGAAGTTAACGAAATATTCCCAGAATATTCCTAACGGCTGACGCCGTCAGTGTGCCTGGCACGGCGCGTGAGGCTTCCAAATTTTTTTCTAAAAATATGAGGATGATCTTGAGGTTGTGTAGGTCATTGTGGTGTATTCATATACCCATTTTGAGCAATGTATGAGAAGTTATTATCTAGTTTTGCCTATGTGCTTTAAAATAACGTTTTTATAGTTAATTCGCATATAGGTGAGACTTATCTCGAGGACGAGCGTATCCACGGGTGACTCGGGGGTTACGACCCGTCGACATACTAGTGAGTGGGCTTTTGTTTTCAGTATATATTTATATACTTGATATATTTCCCAGAACTGCATTTTTAAGGAAAGTATGCTTTGAAATAATATGCCAGATGCTTTTATATTCTGAATATGCATTTCATGGTTGCATATATATAAATGTGGTGCTGTGGAGGCATAGGTAAGTTCAGGTAAGTTATGTTTGGTTATGTGACTCATCGATGATGTGATATGTGATTGAATGATGTTGAGCTCATAAAACTGCACCGATGGTGATTATGATTTAGCCAGAGATATGAAGTACATGCCTGTTTATTTATGTCACCTCCCGCATTATAGGCTCATGTTGGATCCAACTTAAGTGCACAGTCTTGTCGTACAAACCTTATTTATGGTTCCGACTCGTAGGTGACTAGCGATTTATTGCCGGACTATTATGAGAGAGTAAAATTGAGCATAATTATATTACACCCAACCTTGTCATACATACTTTTCTTTTAGTGGTTCCGACTTATGTGCAGTATATTGCCGTATAGGTCATAGTAGTAACTCCGGCTAGATTGAGTTTGAGCTATGAATTATGCCGTACAGACTACCACAGGGGTTCCGGCTAACATGATATGTTTCTATGAATTTATTCTTACCTGAATTGCTTACTCTGTTATATCTTGGCATGACTTACATATGATTATGATTATGTGATGCATGAATTGAATTGATATGTTTATATATATATATATGTATATATATATATATATTATGTGTATGCTTATATCTTGATTCTAGGAAAGATTATACATGTTTTTCAGCAAGGGATTAGTATATTGATAAATGAAATGGTTTTGTTAAGCATTTGTTTTTGCCCACTCACGTTTTCTGTTTTGCGCCTCTCTAGGTTTTAAGTAAGCTTGCTATAGGTGGCTTGAGGACGTCGGCAGTTCTGACCTATCTAAATAATAGTAGGACATTCCTCGTACTGTATAACTAGTACTTGTCCTACTGGACTGCACCTAGACTTATTATGCTCTGATTAGGAATGTTTACGTTTATAACTAACTCCTATCACTTCCTGTTTGGTAGTGCATTCTAGTAATTTGGTTTTTGATTATTCGTATATTTCTTTTTAATATTGCTTCCACACTGTGCATATGGCTACGTCACTCCCACGTGACGGCCAACATGCCTTGATCTCGGTCGGGATGTGTCAGTTTGGTATCAGAGCCAGGTTTAGCAGTCTTGTATAATTCTTGAATGTTCTAATCCTTGTGATGTCTTATGTCAGAACTATGCCACCTCGTAGAGAGCCCCGTCAATCAGCTGAATCTAGTTTCCCTGATATTTCTCAATTAGGGGAAGCTATAGTTTCTGTTATTCAGACTGCATTCCGTACTCCCAAGAGGACACATCTTGAGACAATTTATAATATGAAGTTGACTCACTTCATTGGAAATGAAGGTCATGAGGGGGCAGAAAAATGGCTGAATCATATGGAGAAGACCTTTCAAGTGATGCAGAGTCAGGGGAATCTTTCTCCTGATAGGTGGGTCGAGACGACTACCTAGTTTTTGGGAGAACAGCCTGCATCCTGGTGGAGACAGGAGTCTTACTAGTTGACCCCAATAGAGATTATGGATTGGGGAGTGTTTAAGGAGCTGTTTCGGAAAAGGTTCATTCCTTCTGCGTATATCGATTGTAAGAAATAGGAGTTTACTCATTTGAGACAAGGAAAGATGTCCGCTAATGAGTATTACAGGATGTTTACTGATCTATCGAGATATGATCCGGAGGTTACTGCTAATTCGGTAGAGATGCTTCGTTGTTTCAGTTTGGGTACTAAGAAGATATGGCGTTCCATAGCAACATCTATTCACTGTGCTACATACTAGGAGTTTTATGAGATTTTACTGAGGATTGAGGACTCAGAGAACATGCCTAGTGAAAGTGAGGATGAGGAAGGAAATAATGGGGGCCAGAGACAAGATGACAAAGGAAAAGGGCAAGCATTTTAGGGACCCCGCAAGACCCAAAACTTTAAGAAGAGTGGTGGCAGTTCCAGCTCTTCTAGCAGAGGATTGAGTACTAATATGCAGAGGAGAGGTGGTGGATTTACTGGAGGCCCTAGGTTCTAGAGACAGAGAGATTTTGGGAGTTCAGGTGGATCTGGTGCTCTCTTATGCTGCATGTGTAATAATCGGCATTTTGGGAGTGTAGAAGAGGCAATAATGGATGTTTTACTTGTGGACAGATGAGTCATAGGGCTGCCCAATGTCCTCAGAGTCAGCAGAGACCCCAACAACCTTCTTTCCTACCACCTGCACCGACCTAGCAAGCTTTAGGATCTGGTGGTTATACTCAGACTGGACGAGGAGGTGCCTACCACTATCAGGGCGACGCCGCTCCCTACACCTCAGGACAACATCAGTATTCTCAAGACCTTCAGTATCAGAGTGGGTACCCTCAGTATCAGGGATGATCTATGTCTTATTAGCCTCATTCAGCCAGAGGATCTCAGTGGTACCAAGGGGGACAACCCCAGTAGGGAGAGATTGCTGCTAGTAGTGCAGGATCTTCGAGGCAGTCGGGTCAGCAGAGGCAGGGATGTGGTATTCATGCCAACCGAGGTCGCGGTGGACGATAGTAGAAACAAGGGCGTATCCACAACATGTCACTGTAAGATGCCCAAAATAATCCAGATTTAATTATGGGTATGTTAAATATTCTTGGTCATTTTGCTAGAGTATTGGTTGATTGTGGTGCTACATATTCTGTTATTTCTCATACATTTGCTCAAGTGACACAACCCCATCCTACACCTCTAGGATATACTTTAGAGTTTTCTATGCCTATAGGGGATAGATGTTTTGTGGATCGGGTATATCTAGGATGTCCAGTGGTAGTAGATGACGTTATTATGCCGGCTAATCTTATGCTGTTGGATATTATGGATTTTGATGTGATTTTGGGCACAGATTGGTTGCACTATAATCGTGCCAAGATAGATTGTTATGGAAAAACAGTCACATTTCATTGTCCTAGATTACCTGAAGTTACATTTGTAGGAGAACCTAGTGGGGTGAGGCATGATATTATTTCAGCTATGAAAGGAAAGAGACTATTGTCGAAAGGTTGTCAGGGATATTTGGCTCATGTGGTGTTGAATGATGATACTCCTAGTAGTGTGGAGGATGTTCGTGTGATTAGATATTTTCCGGATGTATTCCCTGAGGATTTGCCTGGATTGCTGCCAGATAGAGAGGTGGAGTTTGTTATTGATCTGCTTCTAGGTACGAATCCCATATCCTTAACTCCTTATAGAATGGCTCCTACTGAATTAAGGGAATTGAAAGTTCAGTTACAAGAGTTAGTGGATAAAGGTTTTATTCAGCCGAGTACTTCACCTTGGGGAGCTTCAGTTTTATTTGTGAGGAAGAAAGATGAAACTTTGAAGCTGTGCATTGATTATAGGCAACTGAATCGGGTAACCATTAAAAACCATTATCCATTGCCTCATTTAGACGATTTATTTGATCAACCCAGAGGTGCCTGCGTATTTTCTAAGATCGACTTGAGGTTGGGTTACTATCAGTTAAAGATTAAAAATGAAGATGTCGCACAAATTTTCAGATATGATAGAGGGCGAGCGAGAAGGCCGAAATGACGCACAAATTTTGGGTAATAGCCAGCAAGGCCCAAGAACCCACGCAAGGCTTTGAGAGTGTGGGGTTGAGGCCACTTCATGATGCAGTGCACCTTTTGAGAGTCCACAGCTACACTTGCGGCCAAAATTTTGTGACCAAGGTAGGCCACCATAGGTTGGCCAAAAGAGCATTTAGACTGCTTCACTTTCAGAGCATGTGCTCTAAAAACATCAAAGACAGAGGTTATATTATACAGATGAGTAGGTAAGTTGGGGCTAAAGATGAGGATATCATCGAAAAAAACCAAGATAAACTTACGTAAAAATGGCTTGAAGATGGAGTTCATGAGTGTTTGGAATGTGGAGGGGGCATTACACAGGCCAAAAGGCATGACCAAAAATTCAAAATGCCCGTCATGGGTGCGAAAATCTGTCTTCAGAATGTCTGGTTCATACATACAAATTTGGTGAAATCCGTACTGGAGATTTAACTTAGAAACAATCTTAGCACCCCGGAGTTCGTCAAGAAGCTCATCGATGATGGGAACCGGGAATGAAAATTTGACAGTCACTTGATTAAGGCCCCTGTAATCCACACAAAAGCACTAAGTCAGGTCGACTTTGTGAACCAAGAGTGCGGGAGAAAAGAATGGACTGGAGCTGGGTCGAATGAGGCATGCGGCAAACATTTCATCCACCTGTTTTTCCATTTCAGTTTTTTTGAACATGGGTGTAGTGGTAAGGACATACATTGATAGATGAGTACTTAGCAACAAAGTGATTATGTGATCAAATTCCTGATGAGGAGGAAGGCTCGTTGGAGCAACAAAGAGGTTTGAGTTAGGGGTGGGCAAACGGGTACAGGAACCGCGGGTCGGGGCGGGTAATTAAGGTTCGGGGTGGGTACGGGCCAGTTTCAATTATTTAATAGGGGAAACGGGGCGGGCCGGGCCGGGCCCTTGATATTTTAGGGGCGGGCCGATTCCAAATGTATAGAAAAACGGGGCCCCGGACCTACCCGTTTTTAGACCAAATGGACGGACGAGATTGAAAAGGAACATAACGTCCAATCTTCACCGTTGATTTTACCCTAGTCTACTCTCTTTCTCTCCTCTCTGATCGACTTCGACTCCTCTGAATCTGTCTTCTTCGGTTCTTCCGCTCTTCCGCAGCTCCGCTGTTCAGTCTTCGACCCTCTCCGTCTCTCGCCGTCATGCTCTGCCGTCTGTGACTCAAGTCACTCAACTGTCTCTCCTCTCTGATCGAGTATTCTTCGATTCTTCTCCTCGACGACATCGGACATCCTACCTAGACTTAGAGAACCCAGGCACCTGCGGTCCCATACCACCCATCTTCTCGTTCTCCTTCTTTCGTCCCGAACGACATTACCGCCGTCGCGACCACGAACACTCCATCGCCGCCGCCAGTTCAGGTGAATTCTTTACTGTTTGCTGAATTCTTCTATTTTTTGTGTTCTTTGGTATATATTTTGGGGAAGAATTGTTAATTGTGTGGATTTTGGACCAATTTGGTAATTGTTTATCTAATTGGTGATCTGGGTTCTTCGGGATTTTGCAGGTGGCTCGGGCTTCCGCATTCTCCTTTCCTTTGGACTCGTATACGAAAGCATCTTCTCAACTGCTCAAGTATCTCCAGACTCCAGGTACCTCGTTTCCTTTTTTTTTATTTCAATTGACGCACCTTTTTATTTTATGAGATAAATTTGTTTTTTTTTTATTACAAATTTGTATTGGGTTGGTTTAAATTTGTTCTTTGTATGATTCCTTGTTCTGATGTCTTCTGATTGAGGTGGTATGAGGCTGTGCAGCTGTGTTTTTTTCTTTTCTTCGTAATGATTTTATTAAAAGGAGATTTTTAAATGACTGATGTTGTGGGGGTTCTGTGAGTGTGAGTCGATAAGTTTTTATAATTTGATTGGGGAATTTAGTTGCTTCAGATCTGTTTGCCATTTGAAAAATTGGGTATTGAATATTAAAATGGTGTGTTTTGTTTTGTTCTCTTCCATTAGGTAGTCCGAGAGCAGAGAGGGATGCAGTCTGAGACGGAGCAGGTGCCACCAGAGTCGGAAAGCATGGAGGTGTTGCTTGTGAGGATGTTGGCCATGGTGAGAAACGTGGCGGTGCCGGCACGGGGCTCGGTGGAGAAGCTGTGGTGCGACGACGAAGGCAGCATGGCGGTGGTTCTGGAGTCCTTTCCGTAGCGGTTTCGCAAAAAAAAAAAAAAAAACCCAAGGACCGGTGGACCCGGCCCGTTTCAAACGGGCCGGGTTCGGTCCGATTCCTGTAATGATATATGATGTACCCGACTCGGCCCGGCCCGTTTCTTTTAACCTCCAGTTCCTTGAAAATTAGGTCCGGCCCGACTCGGCTCGGCCCGTGCCCAGCCCTAGTCTGAGTAGCTGTCCAGAAGGGAGATGAGTGATGGGTGTATAGGGTGGACCGCCTCAGGTGGTGACGAAGCACTCAAAAGAGAGGCGAGAAGGGACTCAATGCGGGGTCTGGAGGATGCCGACGGTGATGAAGGCAAATGGGGAGGAGAATCCGAGGAGTGGAGTCCCACCAAGCGATAATTATGGCCCTCAATTTGAAACTCCATGACTTTGTGCTTGAAATGCCACCCAATAAAACCTAAAGTTTCTAACCACTCAGCCTCGAGGAACAAATTGCAGCCCTGTACCGCAAGTAAGCGAATGTCAGTGGAAAATGTATAGTCATGCAGGGTCATTGTAAAGTTGCAAGCGATACCTTGGGTATAGCAGATACTCCTATTAGCGACAACCACTTGTTCCACCAGAGAATGATCGATGCGCAAGCCAAGATGCATCGCGATCGAGGGGCTGAGGAAATTAAAGTCCACGCCAGAGTCGATGAAAACCTAGATAGGCAATGTGTCACTGTACCCTACAAGGTGCATGACACGCCCTTGGGTGCGTTTGGGCGAAACCAGGGTGTTGAGGGCAATGGGCACTGTCTTATCCAGCAAGGGCTTGTCAGACACAGGCGGAGTGTCTTCGAGGATCAAGTCGAAGGTAACTTCAGAGACAGCTGCGACATCTAACAATAACAAGTGGGGGGTTGTACAAGTGTGGCCAGGAAAATACTTCTCTGGGTAATAAATTGGCCACGAGATTGTCGCTCACGGACTTCGGCTGGAGATAGGTGCAGCGGTAGCTGGGCCGGGGAGGAGAGATGTGGTTTGGTGTGGGAAACAACCACCATCGATGATGCTGCCGGGACCTCGTGGGAAGGGCGAGAAGAGTATGAGCTGAAAGAAGTACGACGCTGTTGTTGCTTATTATCGTAGATACGGGTAAGATCAATGGTGCGGGCCAACGAACGAGGGCCCAGGGCTAAGACATCATCTTTTAAGTCCATCTTAAGCCCATCAAGGAAGACACCCAGAAGCTGTGCATCGGTCCACCTTTAGGCGCGGCAAGATAAACAGATGAAGTCATTCATATAGGCCTCCAAAGAGCTTTTTTGGGCTACATGAAAGAAGGACATATTAAAGTCCAATTGGTCACTCGACCCAAAGCGTTAAATGAGGCATTCTGTGAATGTGGCTTATAATGCTGACCCTACATGCAACTTATACCACTTGAACTATAAAGCCGCATCGTCGGTGAAATAGAGGCCCTCCACCGTGATCCGGTTGTGAGGTTCGACCCCATGGTAGTCCATGTACTCCTCAGCTAACATTAACCAGCTATATGGGTTATCGCCGGAGAAACAGAAAAGTTCAATTTTCATGAATTTGAGAGGAGTGGAAGGGGACGGTGTATCAGGAAGGATGAGGTGGGGTGGGTGTTGGGAAAAGGGAGGGGAAGGCTGAGGACGGAGAACGGTAGTTACGGTGACGAACTAGGGAGAAGCCTGGGGGTAGCCGGTTACATGGCGAATGTGTGTAAGGGAGGTGGAATGATTTGGAGTAGTGAGAGCCTCAGGTAGGAAGAGGGACGACAGCAGGAGGGTGGGGTAGAGGGGTGGAGGCAGAACCAATCAGAATGTGGAAAGAACTGATTGGGATCTGGGAGACCTGGGTAAGTGGCGGCTGTGGTGGGCGGGAGAACCGGAGCTCCTCTATGAGATGGGATTGAACAAGGCTGATATTGGCCAGGGTCGCTTGAATATCCGTCAAGTGGGATTGAAATGACTCCTAGCGGGTGGCCAACAACGACACAGAGTTATGGAACACGTTGAGCTGCTCAAGGATTTGGTGTTACTGATACTCGAGCTCGAGATCAGCCTCCGTGACATCGGCCGCGACTATGGAGGCTTTGCTTTTGCTCATGGAGCAACATAGCATGGCTCTTGATACCAAATGGTAGGATCGAACTAAAGAGGGAAGCTGGGAAAAAGGAAAGGAAGAAGAAATAAACCAAAGCATTCATTCATAATTCCCCCAAATGGTGGAGGCTGGTTCATATACAACCCTAATGCAAGAGTGTGTGCGATTAAAACACATCATCACTTCACAGACCGTTGGATGCAACCAACATCATACAATTCAAAAGACCATAACACCCTAATGATAAACATCTTATTACTAGTAAACCAGAGTCCTAACAGTGGTAGGCAAGGAAGAGATGATGGTGGGTACGGTTAGTTTCCTCGAAGTATTCCACCGTCCTAAACCCTTATCTTAAAAATCCTGCGCAACCAAGGGCAAGCTATCCCTTGCAAAGAGTCATAAAAGGCTGAGAGTGTCAAGCAAATCGAAAGTTAGGGCAAGGCATAGACAAGCATGTCTAGCCGAACACAAATCATTCCACGTTATTGGCATATAAATCGTAGACCCATAAAGTGGGATGGTATTCCCATTACCCATATTAATTCGAAAATCTGTATTTCGGGCACTTTTCTTTCAATTCAACAGTCTAAAAATTTCGTATTCTTTTTATTTGTGCAGAAATGATCTTTAAGGGATGACCTATGAGATCTACAATTGAATTTTTGAAATAAAACTCGTAGACCTATAAAGTAGGGTGGTGTTCTCATTACCTGTATTCATTCAAAAATCAGTATTTCGGGCAGTTTTCTTTCAATTCAACAATCTAAAAGTTTCGTATTCTTTTTATTTTTTGCAGAGATGATCTTTAAGGGATAACTTATGAGATGTAAAGTTGGATTTATGAAATATAACTCATAGACCCATAAAGTGGGACGATGTTCTCAACTTCTCATTACTCGTATTAATTCGAAAATCCGTATTTCGGGAACTTTTCTTTCAATTCAAGAGTCTAAAAGTTTTGTATTCCTTTTATTTTTGGCAGAGATGATCTTTAAGGGATGACCTATGAGATGTATAGTTGGATTTTCTAAATATAACTCATAGACCCATAAAGTGGGATAATATTCTCATTACCCATATTCATTCGAAAATCTGCATTTCGAGTGTTTCGTATTCTTCTTACTTTTGGCAGAGATAATCTTTAAGGGATGGCCTATGAGATGTATAGTTGGATTTTCGAAATATAACACATAGACCCATAAAGTGGGATGATGTTCTCATTACCCATATTCATTTGAAAATCAGTATTTCGGGCACCTTTCTTTCAACTCAACAGTCTAAAAGCTTCGTACTCTTTTTATTTTTTGCAGATATGATCTCTAAGGAATGACTTATGAGATGTACAGTTGGATTTTTGAAATATAACTCGTAGACCCATAAAGTGGGAAGATGTTCTCATTACCTGTATTCATTTGAAGATATATATCTTGGGCACTTTTCTTTCAATTCAATAGTCTAAAAGTTTCGTATTCTTTTTATTTTTGGTAGAGATGATCTCTAACGGATGACCTATGAGGTGTATGGTTGGATTTTTTAAATATAACTCGTAGATCTATAAAGTGGGATGATGTTCTCATTACCCATATTCATTCGAAAAATTGCATTTCGGGCACTTTTCTTTCATTTCAACAGTATAAAAGTTTCATATTCTTTTTATTTTTTGCTGAGATAATCTTTATGGGATGACCTATGAGATGTACAGTTGGATTTTCGAAATATAACTCATAGACCCATAAAGTGGGACGATGTTCTCATTACCCGTATTAATTTGAAAATCTATATTTATGACACTTTTCTTTCAATTCAAGAGTCTAAAAGTTTCGTATTCTTTTTATTTTTGGCAGAGATGATCTTTAAGGGATGACCTACGAGATGTACAAATGGATTTTTGAAATATAACTCGGAGACCCATAAAGTGGGACGATGTTCTCATTACCTGTATTCATTCGAAAATCTGTATTTCGAGCATGTTTCTTTCAATTCAACAACCATATAGTTTTGTATTCATTATACTTTAGGCAGAGATGATCTTTGAGGGATGAGCTATGAGATGTACGGTTGGATTTTCGAAAATATAATTCATAGACCCATAAAGTGGGATAATTTTCTCATTACCTGTATTCGTTCAAAAATTTGTATTTCGGACACTTTTCTTTCAATTCAAGAGTCTAAAAGTTTTGTTTTATTTTTATTTTTTGCAGAGGTGATCTTTAAGGGATGACCTATGAGTTGTACAGTTGGATTTTTGAAATATAACTCGTAGACCCATAAAGTGGGATGATTTTCTCATTACCCGTATTCATTTGAGAAAATGTATCTTAGGCACTCTTCTTTCAATTCAATTGTCTAAACATTTCGTATTCTTTTTATTTTTGGTAGAGATGATCTCTAATGGATGTCCTATGAGATCTACTGTTGTATTTTTGAAATATAACTCGTAGACCCATAAAGTGGGATGATTTTCTCATTACTCGTATTGATTTGAGAATATGTATCTCGGGCACTTTTCTTTCAATTCAATAGTCTTAAAGTTTCGTATTCTTTTTATTTTTTGCAGAGATGATCTCTAACTGATGACCTATGAGATGTATGGTTGGATTTTTGAAATATAACTCGTAGACCCATAAAGTGGGATGATGTTCTCATTACCTGTATTCATTCGAAAATCTGTATTTCAAGTCATTTTCTTTCAATTCAATAGTCTAAAAGTTTCGTATTCGTTTTATTTTTTGTAGAGATGATCTTTGAGGGATGACATATGAGATGTACAGTTGGATTTTCAAAATATAATTCATAGACCCATAAAGTGGGACGATGTTCTCATTACCCGTATTAATTTGAAAATCTGTATTTCGTGCACTTTTCTTTCAATTCAAGAATCTAAAAGTTTCGTATTCTTTTTATTTTTGGCAGAGATGATCTTTAAGGGATGACCTATGAGGTGTACAATTGGATTTTAGAAATATAACTCATAGACCCAAAAAGTGGGACGATGTTCTCATTACCCGTATTAATTCAAAAATCTGTATTTATGGCACTTTTCTTTCAATTCAAGAGTCTAAAAGTTTCGTATTCTTTTTATTTTTGGTAGAGATGATCTTTAAGGGATGACCTATGAGATGTACAAATGGATTTTTGAAATATAACTTGGAGACCCATAAAGTGGGACGATGTTCTCATTACCTGTATTCATTTGAAAATATATATTTCGGGCACGTTTCTTTCAATTCGACAACCATATAGTTTTGTATTCATTTTACTTTTGGCAGAGATGATCTTTGAGGGATGAGCTATGAGATGTATAGTTGGATTTCGAAATATAATTCATAGACCCATAAAGTGGTATAATTTTCTCATTACCCGTATTTGTTCAAAGATTTGTATTTCAGACACTTTTCTTTCAATTCAAGAGTCTAAAAGTTTCGTTTTATTTTTATTTTTTACAGAGGTGATCTTTAAGGGATGACCTATGAGTTGTACTGTTGGATTTTTGAAATATAACTTGTAGACCCATAAAGTGGGATGATTTTCTCATTACCCGTATTCATTTGAGAAAATGTATCTTGGGAACTATTCTTTCAATTGAATCGTCTAAACGTTTCGTGTTCTTTTTATTTTTGGCAGAGATGATCTCTAATGGATGACCTATGAGATGTATGGTTGGATTTTTGAAATATAACTTCTAGACCCATAAAGTGGGATGATTTTCTCATTACCCGTATTAATTCGAAAATCTGTATTTTGGGTACTTTTCTTTCAATTCAAGAGTTTAAAAGTTTCGTATTCTTTTTATTTTTGGTAGAGATCATCTTTAAGGGATGACCTATGAAATGTACAATTGGATTTTCGAAATATGACTCGTAAACCTATAAAATGGGATGATGTTCTCATTACCCGTATTCATTCGAAAATCTATATTTCGAGCACTTTTCTTTTAATTCAACAACGATATAGTTTTGTATTCTTTTTATTTTTGGAAGAGATGATATTTAAGGGATGAGCTATGAGATGTACAGTTGGATTTTTGAAATATAACTCCTAGCCCCATAAAGTGGGATAATTTTCTCATTACCCGTATTGGTTTCAAAAATCTGTATTTCGGGCACTTTTCTTTCAATTCAAGAGTCTAAAAGCATCGTTTTTTTTTTTTTTTTTTTTTTGTTGAGGTGATCTTTAAGGGATGCCCTATGAGATGTATAGTTGAATTTTCAAAATATAACTTGTAGACCCATAAAGTGGGATGATGTTCTCATTACCCATATGCATTCGAAAATCTGTATTTCAGATACTTTTCTTTCAATTCATTAATCTAAAAGTTTCGTATTCTTTTTATTTTTTGCAGAGATGATCTTTAAGGGATGACCTATGAGATCTACTGTTGGATTTTTGAAATATAACTCGTAGACCCATAAAGTGGGATGATTTTCTCATTACCCATAGTGATTTGAGAATATGTATCTCGGGCACTTTTCTTTCAATTCAATAGTCTAAAAGTTTCGTATTATTTTTATTTTTGGCAGAGATGATCTCTAACGGATGACCTATGAGATGTATGGTTGGATTTTTGAAATATAACTCGTAGACCTATAAAGTGGGATGATGTTCTCATTACCTGTATTCATTCGAAAATCTGTATTTCAGGTCATTTTCTTTCAATTCAACAGTCTAAAAGTTTCGTTTCGTTTTATTTTTTGCAGAGATGATCTTTGAGGGATGACATATGAGATGTACAGTTGGATTTTCAAAATATAATTCATAGACCCATAAAGTGGGACGATGTTCTCATTACCCGTATTAATTTGAAAATCTGTATTTCGTGCACTTTTCTTTCAATTGAAGAATCTAAAAGTGTCATATTCTTTTTATTTTTGGCAGAGATGATCTTTAAGGGATGACCTATGAGATGTACAATTGAATTTTCGAAATATAACTCATAGACTCATGAAGGGGGATGATGTTGTCATTACCCATATTCATTCGAAAATCGATATTTCGAGCACTTTTCTTTCAATTCGACAGCAATAAAGTGTTGTATTCTTTTTATTTTTGGCAAAGATGATCTTTAAAGGATGAGCTATGAGATGTGTAGTTGGATTTTGAAAATATGTACTTTGGTCACTTTTTTTTCAATTCAATTGTCTAAAAGTTTCGTATTCTTTTTATTTTCTGCAGAGATGATCTTCAAGGGATGACCTATGAGATGTGCAATTGGGATTTTGAAATAAAACTCATAGACCCATAAACTGGGATGATGTTCTCATTGCCTGTATTCATTCGAAAATCTGTATTTCGGACACTTTTCTTTCAATTCAACAGTCTAAAAGTGTCGTATTTTTTTTTATTTTTTATTTGTAGAGATGATCTTTGAGGGATGACCTATGAGATGTACTGTTGGATTTTCAAAATATAACTCGTAGACCCATAAAATAGGATGATGTTCTCATTACCCGTATTCATTTGAAAATCTGTATTTCAAGCATTTTTCTTTATATTTAACTGTCTAAAAGATTCGTGTTCTCTTTAGTTTGTTTTTAGAGGTGATATGGGATGACCCATGAGATGTAATGTTGGATTTTCGAAAATCAACTAGTAGACTTATAGAGTGAGACGATGTTCTCATTACCTGTATTAATTCAAAAATCTATTTTTTGGGCAGTTTTCGTTCAATTCAAGAGTCCAAAAGTTTCGTATTCTTTTTAATTTTGTTAGAGACGATCTTTAAAAGATGACCTATGAGATGTATAGTTGGATTTTCAAAATATAACTCGTAGACCCATAAAGTGAGATGATATTCTCATAACCTATATTCATTTGAAAATTTGAATTTCGAGCACTTTTATTTCAATTGATAAGTCTAAATGTTTTGTATTCTTTTTATTTTTGGCAAAGATAATCTTTAAGGGATGACCAATGAGTTGTGCAGTTGGATTTTTGAAATACACGTAGACCCATAAAGTGGGATGATGTTCCCATTACCAGTATTCATTCGAAAATCTGTATTTCGGGCACTTTTCTTTCAATTCAACAGTCTAAAAGTTTCGTATTCTTTTTATTCTTTGTAAAGATCTTTAAGGGTTGACCAATTATTTTTAAAGTTGTATTTTCGAAATTTAACTCGTAGACCCATAAAGTGGGATGATGTTCTCATTATTCGTATTCATTTGAAAATCTGTATTTCAAGCACTTTTCTTTCTATTTAACAGTCTAAAAGTTTAGTATTCTTTTTATTTTTTTTTCAGACGTGATCTGTAAGGGATGACATATGAGATGTATAGTTGGATTTTTGAATTATAACTCGTATTCGTTCGAAAATTTGAATTTCGTGCACTTTTCTTTCAATTCGAGATGCTAAAAGTTTCGTATTGTATTTATTTTTGGTAAAGATGATCTTTAAGGGATGACCTATGTGATATATAGTTGGAATTTTGAAATTTAACTTGTAGACCCATAGAGTGGGATGATGCTTTCATGACCCGTATTCATTCGATAATATGTATTTTGGGCACTTTTATTTCAATTCAACCCTCTAAAAGTTTCGGATTCTTTTTATTTTTTGCAGAGGTGATCTTTAAGGGATGACCTACGAGATGTACGTTGGATTTTCAAAATATAACTTGTAGACCCATAAAATGGGATGATGTTCTCATTGCCCGTATTTATTCAAAAATCTGTATTTCGAGCAGTTTTCTTTCAATTCAACAGTCGTATTGTTTCATATTTTTTTTATATTTTTGGCAGAAATGATCTTTAAGGGATGACCTATGAAATTTATAGTTGGATCTTGAAAATATATTTCGTAGACCCATAAAGTGGGATGATGTTCTCATTACCCGTATTCATTTGAAAATCTATATTTTGGGAACTTTTCTTTCCATTCAACAGTCTAAAAGTCTTGTATTCCTTTTATTTTTTGCAGAGATGATCTTTATGGGATAACTTATGAAATATACAGTTGGATTTTTGAAATATAACTCGTTGACCCATAAAGTGGGTTGATGTTTTCATTAATGAGAAAATCACTATGGGTAATGAGAAAATCATCCCACTTTATGGGTCTACGAGTTATATTTCAAAAATCCAACAGTAGATCTCATAGGTCATCCCTTAAAGATCATCCCTGCAAAAAATAAAAAGAATACGAAACTTTTAGATTAATGAATTGAAAGAAAAGTATCTGAAATGCAGATTTTCGAATGCATATGGGTAATGAGAACATCATCCCACTTTATGGGTCTACAAGTTATATTTTGAAAATTCAACTATACATCTCATAGGGCATCCCTTAAAGATCACCTCAACAAAAAAAAAAAAATAAAAAAAACGATGCTTTTAGACTCTTGAATTGAAAGAAAAGTGCCCGAAATACAGATTTTTGAAACCAATACGGGTAATGAGAAAATTATCCCACTTTATGGGGCTAGGAGTTATATTTCAAAAATCCAACTGTACATCTCATAGCTCATCCCTTAAATATCATCTCTTCCAAAAATAAAAAGAATACAAAACTATATCGTTGTTGAATTAAAAGAAAAGTGCTCGAAATATAGATTTTCGAATGAATACGGGTAATGAGAACATCATCCCACTTTATAGGTTTACGAGTCATATTTTGAAAATCCAATTGTACATTTCATAGGTCATCCCTTAAAGATGATCTCTACCAAAAATAAAAAGAATACGAAACTTTTAAACTCTTGAATTGAAAGAAAAGTACCCAAAATACAGATTTTCGAATTAATACGGGTAATGAGAAAATCATCCCACTTTATGGGTCTAGAAGTTATATTTCAAAAATCCAACCATACATCACATAGGTCATCCATTAGAGATCATCTCTGCCAAAAATAAAAAGAATACGAAACGTTTAGACGATTGAATTGAAAGAAAAGTTCCCAAGATACATTTTCTCAAATGAATACGGGTAATGAGAAAATCATCCCACTTTATGGGTCTACAAGTTATATTTCAAAAATCCAACCGTACAACTCATAGGTCATCCCTTAAAGATCACCTCTGTAAAAAAAAAAAAAAAAACGAAACTTTTAGACTCTTGAATTGAAAGAAAAGTGTCTGAAATACAAATTTTTGAACAAATACGGGTAATGAGAAAATTATCCCACTTTATGGGTCTATGAATTATATTTCGAAAATCCAACTATACATCTCATAGCTCATCCCTCAAAGATCATCTCTGCCAAAAGTAAAATGAATACAAAACTATATGGTTGTCGAATTGAAAGAAACGTGCCCGAAATATATATTTTCAAATGAATACAGGTAATGAGAACATCGTCCCACTTTATGGGTCTCCAAGTTATATTTCAAAAATCCATTTGTACATCTCATAGGTCATCCCTTAAAGATCATCTCTACCAAAAATAAAAAGAATATGAAACTTTTAGACTCTTGAATTGAAAGAAAAGTGCCATAAATACAGATTTTTGAATTAATACGGGTATTGAGAACATCATCCCACTTTTTGGGTCTATGAGTTATATTTCTAAAATCCAATTGTACACCTCATAGGTCATCCCTGAAAGATCATCTCTGCCAAAAATAAAAAGAATACGAAACTTTTAGATTCTTGAATTGAAAGAAAAGTGCACGAAATACAGATTTTCAAATTAATACGGGTAATGAGAACATCGTCCCACTTTATGGGTCTATGAGTTATATTTTGAAAATCCAACTGTACATCTCATATGTCATCCCTCAAAGATCATCTCTACTAAAAATAAAACGAATACGAAAGTTTTAGACTATTGAATTGAAAGAAAATGACCTGAAATACAGATTTTCGAATGAATACAGGTAATGAGAACATCATCCCACTTTATGGGTCTACGAGTTATATTTCAAAAATCCAACCATACATCTCATAGGTCATCAGTTAGAGATCATCTCTGCAAAAAATAAAAAGACTACGAAACTTTAAGACTATTGAATTGAAAGAAAAGTACCCGAGATACATATTCTCAAATCAATACGAGTAATGAGAAAATCATCCCACTTTATGGGTCTACGAGTTATATTTCAAAAATACAACAGTAGATCTCATAGGTCATCCATTAGAGATCATCTCTACCAAAAATAAAAAGAATACGAAATGTTTAGACAATTGAATTGAAAGAAGAGTGCCTAAGATACGTTTTCTCAAATGAATACGGGTAATGAGAAAATCATCCCACTTTATGGGTCTACGAGTTATATTTCAAAAATCCAACTGTACAACTCATAGGTCATCCCTTAAAGATCACCTCTGCAAAAAATAAAAATAAAACAAAACTTTTAGACTCTTGAATTGAAAGAAAAGTGTCCGAAATACAAATTTTTGAACGAATACAGGTAATGAGAAAATTATCCCACTTTATGGGTCTATGAATTATATTTTCGAAAATCCAACTGTACATCTCATAGCTCATCCCTCAAAAATCATCTCTGCCTAAAGTATAATGAATACAAAACTATATGGTTGTTGAATTGAAAGAAACGTGCTCGAAATACAGATTTTCGAATGAATACAGGTAATGAGAACATCGTCCCACTTTATGGGTCTCCGAGTTATATTTCAAAAATCCATTTGTACATCTCGTAGGTCATCCCTTAAAGATCATCTCTGCCAAAAATAAAAAGAATACGAAACTTTTAGACTCTTGAATTGAAAGAAAAGTGTCATAAATATAGATTTTCGAATTAATACGGGTAATGAGAACATCGTCCCACTTTATGGGTCTATGAGTTATATTTCGAAAATCCAACTGTACATCTCATAGGTCAAACCATAAAGATTATCTCAGCAAAAAATAAAAAGAATATGAAACTTTTGTACTGTTGAAATGAAAGAAAAGTGCCCGAAATGCAATTTTTCGAATGAATATGGGTAATGAGAACATCATCCCACTTTATAGATCTACGAGTTATATTTAAAAAATCCAACCATACACCTCATAGGTCATCCGTTAGAGATCATCTCTACCAAAAATAAAAAGAATACGAAACTTTTAGACTATTGAATTGAAAGAAAAGTGCCCAAGATATATATCTTCAAATGAATACAGGTAATGAGAACATCTTCCCACTTTATGGGTCTACGAGTTATATTTCAAAAATCCAACTGTACATCTCATAGGTCATTCCTTAGAGATCATATCTGCAAAAAATAAAAAGAGTACGAAGCTTTTAGACTGTTGAGTTGAAAGAAAGGTGCCCGAAATACTGATTTTCAAATGAATATGGGTAATGAGAACATCATCCCACTTTATGGGTCTATGTGTTATATTTCGAAAATCCAACTATACATCTCATAGGCCATCCCTTAAAGATTATCTCTGCCAAAAGTAAGAAGAATACGAAACACTCGAAATGCAGATTTTCGAATGAATATGGGTAATGAGAATATTATCCCACTTTATGGGTCTATGAGTTATATTTAGAAAATCCAACTATACATCTCATAGGTCATCCCTTAAAGATCATCTCTGCCAAAAATAAAAGGAATACAAAACTTTTAGACTCTTGAATTGAAAGAAAAGTTCCCGAAATACGGATTTTCGAATTAATACGAGTAATGAGAAGTTGAGAACATCGTCCCACTTTATGGGTCTATGAGTTATATTTCATAAATCCAACTTTACATCTCATAAGTTATCCCTTAAAGATCATCTCTGCAAAAAATAAAAAGAATACGAAACTTTTAGATTGTTGAATTGAAAGAAAACTGCCCGAAATACTGATTTTTGAATGAATACAGGTAATGAGAACACCATCCTACTTTATAGGTCTACGAGTTTTATTTCAAAAATTCAATTGTAGATCTCATAGGTCATCCCTTAAAGATCATTTCTGCACAAATAAAAAGAATACGAAATTTTTAGACTGTTGAATTGAAAGAAAAGTGCCCGAAATACAGATTTTCGAATTAATATGGGTAATGGGAATACCATCCCACTTTATGGGTCTACGATTTATATGCCAATAACGTTGAATGATTTGTGTTCGGCTAGACATGCTTGTCTATGCCTTGCCCTAACTTTCGATTTGCTTGACACTCTCTGCCTTTTATGACTCTTTGCAAGGGATAGCTTGCCCTTGGTTGCGCAGGATTTTTAAGATAAGGGTTTAAGACGGTGGAATACTTCGAGGAAACTAACCGTACCCACCATCATCTTTTCCTTGCCTACCACTGTTAGGACTCTGGTTTACTAGTAATAAGATGTTTATCATTAGGGTGTTATGGTCTTTTGAATTGTATGATGTTGGTTGCATCCAACGGTCTGTGAAGTGATGATGTGTTTTAATCGCACACACTCTTGCATTAGGGTTGTATATGAACCAGCTTCCACCATTTGGGGGAATTATGAATGAATGCTTTGGTTTATTTCTTCTTCCTTTCCTCTTTCGCAGCTTCCCTCTTTAGTTCGATCCTACCATCTGGTATCAAGAGCCATGTTATGTTGCTCTATGAGCAAAAGCAAAGCCTCCATAGTCGTGGCCGATGTCACGGAGGTTGATCTCGAGCTCGAGTATCAGTAACACCAAATCCTTGAGCAGCTCAACGTGTTCCATAACTCTGTGTCGTTGTTGGCCACCCGCTAGGAGTCCTTTCAATCCCACTTGACGGATATTCAAGCGACCCTGGCCAATATCAGCCTTGTTCAATCCCATCTCATAGAGGAGCTCCGGTTCTCCCGCCCACCATAGCCGCCACTTACCCAGGTCTCCCAGATCCCAATCAGTTCTTTCCACATTCTGATTGGTTCTGCCTCCACCCCTCTACCCCACCCTCCTGCTGTCATCCCTCTTCCTACCTGGGGCTCTCACTACTCCAAATCATTCCACCTCCCTTACACACATTCGCCATGTAACCGGCTACACCCAGGCTTCTCCCTAGTTCGTCACCGTAACTACCGTTCTCCGTCCTCAGCCTTCCTCTCCCTTTTCCCAACACCCACCCCACCTCATCCTTCCTGATACACCGTCCCCTTCCATTCCTCTCAAATTCATGAAAATTGAACTTTTCTGTTTCTCCGGCGATAACCCATATAGCTGGTTAATGTTAGCTGAGGAGTACATGGACTACCATGGGGTCGAACCTTACAACCGGATCACGGTCGAGGGCCTCTATTTCACCGACGATGCGGCTTTATGGTTCAAGTGGTATAAGTTGCATGTAGGGTCAGCATTATAAGCCACATTCACAGAATGCCTCATTTAACGCTTTGGGTCGAGTGACCAATTGGACTTTAATATGTCCTTTTTTCATGTAGCCCAAAAAAGCTCTTTGGAGGCCTATATGAATGACTTCATCTGTTTATCTTGCTGCGCCTAAGGGTGGACCGATGCACAGCTTCTGGGTGTCTTCCTTGATGGGCTTAAGATGGACTTAAAAGATGATGTCTTAGCCCTGGGCCTTCGTTCGTTGGCCCGCACCATTGATCTTACCCGTATTTACGATAATAAGCAACAACAGCGTCGTACTTCTTTCAGCTCATACTCTTCTCGCCCTTCTCACGAGGTCCCGGCAGCATCATCGATGGTGGTTGTTTCCCACACCAAACCACATCTCTCCTCCCCGGCCCAGCTACCGCTGCACCTATCTCCAGCCGAAGTCCGTGAGCGACAATCTCGTGGCCAATTTATTACCCAGAGAAGTATTTTCCTGGCCACACTTGTGCAACCCCCCACTTGTTATTGTTAGATGTCGCAGCTGTCTCTGAAGTTACCTTTGACTTGATCCTCGAAGACACTCCGCCTGTGTCTGACGAGCCCTTGCTGGATGAGACAGTGCCCATTGCCCTCAACACCCTGGTTTCGCCCAAATGCACCCAAGGGCGTGTCATGCACCTTGTAGGGTACAGTGACACATTGCCTATCTAGGTTTTCATCGACTCTGGCGTGGACTTTAATTTCCTCAGCCCCTCGATCGCGATGCATCTTGGCTTGCGCATCGATCATTCTCTGGTGGAACAAGTGGTTGTCGCTAATAGGAGTATCTGCTATACCCAAGGTATCGCTTACAACTTTACAATGACCCTGCATGACTATACATTTTCCTCTGACATTCGCTTACTTGCGGTACAGGGCTGCAATTTGTTCCTCGAGGCTGAGTGGTTAGAAACTTTAGGTTTTATTGGGTGGCATTTCAAGCACAAAGTCATGGAGTTTCAAATTGAGGGCCATAATTATCGCTTGGTGGGACTCCACTCCTCGGATTCTCCTCCCCATTTGCCTTCATCACCGTCGGCATCCTCCAGACCCCGCATTGAGTCCCTTCTCGCCTCTCTTTTGAGTGCTTCGTCACCACCTGAGGTGGTCCACCCTATACACCCATCACTCATCTCCCTTCTGGACAGCTACTCAGACCTCTTTGTTGCTCCAACGAGCATTCCTCCTCATCAGGAATTTGATCACATAATCACTTTGTTGCTAGGTACTCATCTATCAATGTCTGTCCTTACCACTACACCCATGTTCAAAAAAGCTGAAATGGAAAAACAGGTGGATGAAATGCTTGCCGCATGCCTCATTCGACCCAGCTCCAGTCCATTCTCTTCTCCAGCACTCTTGGTTCACAAAGTCGACCTGACTTGGTGCTTTTGTGTGGATTACAGGGGCCTTAATCAAGTGACTGTCAAATTTTCATTCCCAGTTCCCATCATCGATGAGCTTCTTGACGAACTCCGGGGTGCTAAGATTGTTTCTAAGTTAAATCTCCAGTACGGATTTCACCAAATTTGTATGTATGAACCAGACATTCTGAAGACAGATTTTCGCACCCATGACGGGCATTT